>NC_071989.2:3510000-3867500 GCF_028885655.2 Pongo abelii
ACAAAGTTGAGTGTAGCTTTAAGGGTTTCTGGTGTGAACAGCCCTGGCAGCTTGCCTCTGGTGGATGAGAGTAAACTCCCAGCCTGCCTGCAGGCTTCACCCCTGCCCAAAAGCAGGAGTCCCTCTAGGTGAGACATGTCTTGCAGAAACACTGCTGGATCTTGGGCATCATTTATCCGAAAGGCAAACATTATTCTAAAATAGGAGTCAAGGAAAGATAAGTTCTGCTCATTTGACCACAGTACTCACTAAATCCACAGACACAGAGTGAAGAAGAGGGTGGGGACTGGCAAGGTGGAAGGGTCTTGTTAATCACTGGAGAAGCAAGGGACATGACCCAGAGGAGAAGAGCAATGAGGAGTGAACACAGAAAAGATAAAAGGAGCAAGATACAGAAACCCAAAATACCCCATGAGAAAAAGCAATAGTAACTTCTCACTTTCCAAAGGATCAGTCCATTTTAAGGTCTATGTACATTACAGGTGAAAGGACTGATGCCAATTATATAATCAGTGTGTTCGTTTGTTCTTGCATTGCTATAAAGAAATACCTGAGACTGGGTAATTTACAAAGAAAAGAGGTATGATTGGCTCACGGTTGTGTAGTCTGTGAGCCAATTAAACCTCTTTTCTTTGTAAATTATCTTGCAGGAAACATGATGCTCGCTTCTGCTCAGCTTCTGGGGAGGCCTCAGGAAACTTGCTTTGGAAGGCAAAGAGGGGACAGGTGCATCTCATGTGGCCAGAGTAGGAGCAAGAGTGAGCAAGGGGAGGTGCCACGCACTGTTAAACAATCAGATCTTGTGAGAACTCTATCATGAGAACAGCACTAAGGGCATGGTGCTAAACCATCAGAAACAACGCCCATGATCCAATCAAATCCCACCAGACCCCACCTCTAGCATTGGGGTTACATGTCAACATGAGATTTGGGTGGGAACACAGATTCAAACCATATCAATTAGTTTGCTAAGAAATGTCAAAAAAGCACACACCCTATCAGCAAGGAAAATGACAGGAATAAGTTCTGGCAAGGTTTTCAGCTAACCTAGGGACAGACCTCAACACAGTATAGTAGCAAGGTTCTCAATCAAATGATCAATACAAAATAATCAATACTTGGTGAATGGATCAATCATTAGTCAACCAGCAAACTAATTTTTTTTAAGTCTTCAGGACCCTGGTGTAAATTTACTGAGACCAAAAACCTATGAAGCAAGAATCATTTTCTTTGCAAGCTGAAAAGTAAATGGACCTGCAGGAAGCAAAGCTAAGTTAAAATAATCAGGACTTGATGTGAGAAGAGACAAATTTTGATGGTCAATAAAAGAAAGACACTGTCATCTGGAATAGCTGAAGATGACCTGGGCTGGGGGTCCGATGCCGATTGGTCAAACTCTCAGAAGGCATCAACTTTGGGTGTTATCTCTCCTGCTACCTAGCGAAAGGTCAGCAAGGCTCTTAATGCCTAAACACTCTTCAAGAAGGGCTTTTGCATATTCTAACAAGCCTAAGTTTGAAGGGTGTAGGAATCCTATGCTAAAATGCTCCCTACATAATTATTCCAGGGAGATAGTTATGTTTACTAATGGAAAAGTCTGTCTTGGTGCCAGAGGTCTGAATTTCGAAATTACCTCTTCTATTGTAAATTCTATAAACTCAACTCCTGGGACTAGACCAGGGTCTAAATTCTGAGTTCCTTCTTTCCTGAGGGCAATATTGGACATTTCCTGATGCTTACAAATGTGTCCCACGATTTAGATGCATTGAATCCACTCATCATTCCCACATTGAGGCCAAGACCCAGGAGACCAGGGTCTCCTCTCTACCTCGCCACCCCCCAGTCTTTCTGCTCTGCGTCCCCTTCTTAGAGGTCTTTGATTTCAAAGCGAGCTCTGTGCATCAAAGGCTTGTGTGGTGAAGAATGCGGAAGGGGAAGGACTTGGCCCAGGGCAGCTGAATGACTTGGTATTGTTTGAAATCACAAGAACCGCTTTGGTCAGTTTCTGACACATGCTGGATCTCATATTTCTCCCCTTTCGTTTCTGCCGTATAAAAGAATAGTAGAGAGAAAAAAATATTCTCAAAATGTACTGTGGGAGAATAGAGGTCCAGATGTCTGTCCTTCTTTCCTTCTTTCTAAATTTCTGTGTCTTAATTACCATAGAGTCTGCAGAGTGGAAGAGAAAATACCCTACCATAATACAGGAAGTAATCAAAAGCCACATCATGAATTTGTTTCTCCTCCCCTACTATGAAAAGGTACAATATGAATAGAATGGGAAAGTCCATTAGAATAATTTGCTATTCATCATGAATTATAAATGACATGATGTACTCTTCATACATATCTAATATAAACTTAAAATTTAGCCCTGTGGATTGCCTGCTGAATGATAGAGGCATGGCCATTTTTCTTGGAGCTGGCATTAGATTCTCACTGGGCTTTAACCTCTTGTTTTGTCGTTCTGAGATAGGTGAATAAGCCACTCTGTACCATCAGCCCCTAACAGCACAGAGAACGCAAACGCTGTTAGTCCTGCTGGTGAACGACCGAGGGGAGATCAGTCCATGTTTCCTCCCTGAATCCAAATTAGTCTCGCAGCTGGAGAGGCATCAGTGGCTGATAATGGCCTAACAACCTCCAGCACTAACAGATATGACCTCGGCGGTGGTGACAGGAATGCGAAATGCTGGCTGTGCATGTGCACACCGCCATGGGAGCTTGGAGCCACCTTGAAAACAAAATGTCCTAATATAAAAAGAATAAGGCCAATCAATATGTGGCGGATATCACAACAGCAGCTTCAAAGCATCAAAGCTGGTTCTCTTCCAGTCCCAAAGAAAAAACGATGTTTCTAGGTATCCTTAAAATAACGAGGAATATTGCCACTCAGGACATTCACTTAAAGAGGACTCCTGTGTTTAGGCCTCCCTCCATGCAATCCCATGCCTTTTCTGTGATCAAACACCTCCAATGTCCCGGTGACCAGGTGGACCATCTGGGCTCTTGGCCCATGCTGAGCCATGCTCCCATCACCTCTGAAGACCAGCAGCACCAGGAGGTACTTTCCTTGTGTGCTGTGTTTGAAAGGGATTTTTCTTCATCCAAAGTTCACACATTATTTGGCCACACTTGTTCATTCGATGCCATTCAATGAACACATCCTGGGCATCTACCCAGGGCCAAGCATGGGGTTTGGGGTACAGCTGACCCATGAGGAGCTCCCGTCCCATAGAAAAGGCATGACACAGGGACCGGGACAGCATCCCCATGTGGCGATGGGGGTGTGGAGGAGCACACACAGGACATGGCAGGAAGACACACAGCCCTGCAACGGGCCGGGAGCAACTTCTGCTCTGGGGTGCAGATGAACTTTGCTTTCCTATAAGGAAGTAATGCTTGAGGTTGGCTTCCCTTTAAAAGTCACCCATAGATATTTTTGCCTTAAACAAATAAAATTATGGAATACTCCAGGTGTGTGTGTGGACCACGTAATCACTGAAATCTTAGCCACGATTACTGTCCTGAAAAACAGAAAAGCCACTTTGTAGTTCCCCCATGTAATAACCATGTGGTGAAGAGCAGGGCCTGCCTACCTGTCTGTCCTGTATGAGCGTGCAACTCGTCAGGGGCAGGAGTCTATCCTACTGATCATTAGAGTCTACCACATAGCATAATACACAGCAGATAATAAATCCTTCAAAAAGAGACCTATTTGCAATTTCTACAAACTGAGAAATCACATCTAATAGTTCGCGATGGACAGTACTTAGAGAAATAGGAAAGAATCAGAGAATAAGTTGATTGTGCTTTTGAATATAATTTGATTCAATGGTTTCTACTTGGAGCAATGATATTGACACATAAAAGATTTACTGATTTTAATTTCATCATTAGAAACATATAAATGTAATATATATGTGTGAAAAGAAAGATATTTTATTCACAAAGAGCCAATAATTACTATCTCTTCCGGTGACAGCTCTAGCCTCGCACACCAAGGTGCAAAGCCAGGACCAACCCTGGGCCGGGCTGTTTCTGTCTGTGTGGACACGGCTGCCCTGCACTTGGTTGGCCTCCAAGACAGACGAAAAGCTAGCAAGCAGCCTCAGGGAAGACTGCGGTGCACTCAAGGCGGGAAGCTGCAATTTCCCAAATATCAAAGGATGTTCCACAATGTTGTCTTTTCCACACTGCAATTTTCATAAATGAAAGCTTAGCCCTGAGCTTTCCTTGAAGCAGGACTGAATGTGTGGGGAGTCTGAAAAGCCAGTCCAAGGAGTCCTGTGACCTCTCTCTCTGTTGCTCTGGTTCTGTGGGTTGAGAAATCTCTATCAATTAACCACCACATACGCACACATACATGCACATACGCACACATACATGCACACACACACACATACATGCACACACGCACACATACATGCACACACGCACATGCACACACACATGCATACGCTTGCACAGGAGGAGGGCATTGCCTGGTTCGCCAGCCTCCTCCTATTATGTCCTACTGAAACCAGAATTTAGGCCTTCCCCAGAGTGAGGGCCCACAAAGTCCAATCACAAAATACACAGCAGAATTGTGGTTGCATTTTTACCTTCTTAAAAGGTAACAATTTCTGTGTGAGTTAGATTCAGTGGACTGTAATTATGCAGACGCTTAGCATTCCCCACGTCTTCGTCCATGCTGGGGATGCTTTCCCTGGCTGGGTTTTCCCACAGTGAGCTCGGCGCCAACTCAGGAGACAGCAGCTGTAACAGGCTGTGTGGAACTGAGACGTGACCTGTGGAGCTCTGTTCCCTACTACTGTTTCACCTTGGTGACATTATTTGCCATGACAAGTGACCAGTCAGGGAGAGTACAGCTACCCCAGTTCTGAAAGGAGGGTGGTGACTCTGGCCCACAATCAAGAGATGCCAAGGAGTGTGTGGGCTCCCATGGCAAACACGCCCAGCAGCAGCAGCTCAGCAGGCCTCCTCACTTCCAGCCTCTCCACCTTCCTAGCTCCTGACCAGTGAGGAGCAGGCACATCCTGTGTGTGGAGGGACCAGCAGGTCCCCTTAAGACTCCACCCTCCAGTTGTGCGGAATCTACGCATCGGACCCAATGTGCAAGCCACCGGAGTAGTAAGGATGAGAAGTCCACTGTCCCTGGAGCATGCCTAGTGGCATTCCTGGGACCCAGCGCTGGGCCACATGCTACCACCAGGCAGCTGCTGCAGCAAGAGCCAGGTCTTGCAGATACCACTGTCCCGCTGAGGCCACAGGACCCCATCTCAGGAGAAGGACAGTTCTACACCTCAGGAAAGTGAAGGACTCCCTCTTACTCCGGGGTAAGGGGTGTAAACCTTCCCCTGTTTTAAGTGAGAGGAGGTGGGAGTGTTATTTTGCTTTCAACAAAGTCAAAAAAAGGAAAAAGGGCAAAGGGATTCTTGATCAAAGGATACAGACATTCAGTTATAAGATGAGTAAGTTATGGGGATTTAGCTGCAGCTTGGGGACTTTAGTTAATACAACCATATTGTGTGTTTGGAATCAGCTGAGAGAGTGGAGCTTAAGTGTCCTCACCACACACACACACACACACATAGACACACACACACGTAACTCTGTGAGTTGATGGACATATTAATTACCTTGATTGTGGTATTCATTTCACAAACTGCATGTATATCAAATCATTGCATTATACACTTAAATGATGTAAATGTACAATGTTTATTTGTTAATTATACTTCAATAAAGCTGAGGAGAAGGGGGGAAAGGAAAGGAGGGCCCACATAGTCGACGGGGGCCCAAGGCAGCCAGGTGGTGGCAGCCGGGCCTTGTCCATCAGCAGCAAGGCAGGAAGAAGCAGGGCTCCAGGGTGAGTGCTTCCACATCTCATGGGGAGCAGCTGATGCTCATGAGGCATGTCTGGGTTGGGCAGGCATCTAGAGGAGCTGGGGTTTGAACCGGGTCTAGAAGATGATTAGGGTTTTGCCAGTTGGAAAGGGAAGAACAAACACCAAGAAGGAAAAATGATTCTCTAAATAATCGGGTTTCACACTGAAATCCTTTCCTGCCCGCTCTTCCCTGCACCTCACAGGGTCTTCCTGGTTCTTACAGGGGCTCCCCCTTCATGCTCCTTTGCCTCCCTCCACCTAAGATAAATTCCAGTGCATTTCAAAGGCCAAGAATTACACACTTGAAAATCCTACTCCAGAAATGGGATGGATGGTGCTGAAAATGGCATTTGAAAGAGAACAGAGGATGGCTCCAAAATAAGGTCTTTCAGAAGTAGAAAAAAATACAAAAATAAGTAGCAAACAATTGGGAAAGTAACAAAATTGGATTCCAGCATGGTTTGTATGGTCATGAAGCCATGGGGACCCCCAAGTCTTGCTGCGAAGCATTAGGTCACTCTAATGAGTGTTTCTGCACAGCCTACATGGGAAGATGACTGCAGGGCACTGAGGCGCCTCTCATCCCAGCCCAGGGCTGGGCAGGCCAACTAGAGGTATCTGAGCTGAGTCTCTCAGCAGAGGCTTGGGTTGAGATTCTTCAAGGCATCACCGGAAGGTGTCAGGTGCAGAGATTAAGCCTCCATTCACTCTGTATGGATTTCTGGGGCTGCCTCTCCTGGAGTTGCTGCCTTCAGTGATCATGAGTAGAAAGCCACCAAGGACTTGGGAAGTGAAGAAGAAAGGACCAGGAGGCTGGCCACATGTGGAGTGTCGAAGAAGGTATGCAGGCAACTTGTCCAGGGCTTCTTTATGGGGTGCTGTGAGTTCAATAGCATCCCCCAAACAATATGTTGAAGTCCTAACACCTGGTACTTGTAACTGTGCCCTTCAATGGAAGTAGAACCTTTGTAGACATAATTAAGATGTGAGCTAAGGTGAGGACATACTGGAGTAGAGTGGGTGCTAATCCAATATGATGGCCTTTCCTAGAAGAGAAGAGGCCCAGGCAGACACACAGAGAGGGTCTTGTGAAGATAGGAGCAGGGACTTCAGTGGTGCTGCCACAATCAAGGAACACCAAGGCCGGCCTGCTGCCACCCAAGGCCAGGAACGAGCAGGGAACACATTCTCCCTGTGAGCCTTCATGAAGGAGCCAACGCTGCTGACACCTTGGTTTTGGACTTCTGGCTTCCGGAGTACAGTGCTGTTGCTGAAAGCCACTCAGATTGTAGCAACTTGCCATGGCAGCCACAGTAAGAAAATACAGGGGACAAGTGTGAAAAATCATCTGCCCTCATGCGAAGGAAGCTCGGATCCTCCACACTGGCCGGTGTGAATGAAGGGGAGTCTGTATGAACGACATGGCCTGAATCGGCATTCCGGTGTTGTTATGGCATCCACGGCCATCAGCCTTCCTCCTGTCTGTGGCTACATCTCTAAGCATAGGAGGGTGATACCACCAGACACTCACATGCCAGCAAGGGCTGGGGGAACCTGAGTCCTGGGCGGCTGTTGTACCTCTACCTACTTGTCCTGTAAAACAGCGAACACCTCTGCCTTCTTGCCACTCACCTCCCATCACATCCATGTCCTCTCTCTGCATGTCTTACTTCCTCTCATCTCCTTTACTTCTCCCTCTGCCACTAAATCAGCACTGATACCAAGACGTCCCCAAACTATTAATTTCCTTTAAATGGCAGCATCTCTACCTTCCCACTTAAACTCCAAAAGGCCATTAGTCCATCTTCCTGCCAACTCTGCATCATCTGTGACTTTGCATTGTCAGCTTCATAGCTCTGCTGATCAAGCAATGTTCACTGCGCACTTCCCGTGGCCAGCAGGGGCTGGCAGCATCGCACAACCTCTTGGGACAACCCACAGAGACAGCTCTGAGGCAGGGGCATCAGGCCCACATTGAATGATGATATGGCCAAGGTCAGTTTCCTTTTCCAAGGTCACACATCCAGTCTACCTTTGATATGGAAATTTCCCAATTCTAACTGTCCTCCTGTACTCACGCCCACTCCCATCTACTAGCGATGGACTGTCTCCAAATCCCTTCTCCAGCCCTCTGTCCCCTCCAACTCCCAGGGAGAATGCATGCAGCCTCTGCCCTCTCTCCCACTGCTGTCAATCAGGCCTCTGGAATTTACCACTCTGGTCCTGCTCTCCTACCTGAGTGTCAATCCCATAACTTCTACTCCTCAGAGGGACTCTGCTGAAAACCCTCCCACCCTTCAAACACACTCAGTTGAACTCATTACCCTGGCTCCATCCTGGGTATTTTCAACCACAGCTTTCTGTCTTAGTCTGTGCTGCTCTTCCTCCTTGACCCATATGCAATACTTGGGCTCAATTTTGACCCTCTGTGTGCTCTTTCACTCACTGGGCAGGTAGCTACCACAACCCGTTGTTTATCTAAGTGCCTCCAGGGTAGTTTCTCAACTCCATATCCAGGGCACCGGCTCTTCTCTTGGTATGCTGAATGCACCTGTCCTCACCTTACCTCCACTCAGGAGCAATGCAGACTCATAGAAACAACTCCCTGTGGCCCAGGACACCATGACCACCAGCTCTTCTTCTACTCCTCTTTCCTGACATTTCTTTCTAGTGTTGATCCGGCTACTGCCAGGGTTTTGTTCCTGACACACTCAGAGCTTTCTGCTCCATTATTTTTGGGGGGGTTTGCTTTTTTTTTTTTTGAGACACAGTCTCACTCTGTAGCCAGGCTGGAGTGCAGTGGTGTGATCTCTGCTCACTGCAACCTCTGTCTCCCGGGCTCAAGTGATCCTCTTGCCTCAGCCTCCTGAGTAGCTGGGACCACAGGTGTGCGCCATCACACCCAGCTAATTTTTTGTATCTTTAGTAGAAACGGGGTTTCGCCATTTTGGCCAGGATGGTCTCGATCTCTTGACCTTGTGATCCACTCGCCTTGGCCTCCCAAAGTGCTGGGACTACAGGCATGAGCCACTGCACCCAGCCCATTATTTATAGCAAACATGAGCCGTTCTTTATGGAGTTCTTATTCCATTCATTGTTTCACATGCATCACTGCTAATTCTCACGACCTGCTCTGAAAGGTACCCACCATTGTGTTCATTTTTTAAATGATGAAAGAATGGCCAACAGCTTCATGAAAAAATGCCCAACATGGCTAATCCTCAGGGAAATGAAAATTAAAGCCAAAATGAGATCTTGCCCCACACCTGTTCAAAAGGAAAAGGAGAGCACGCACTGGCGAGGACGTGGGGAGAAGAAAGCCCTTGCATGCAGCTGGGGGGATGCAAATCAGTACAGTCATTATGGAAAACACTAGGGAGATTTCTCAACAAAATAAAACTAGAATGACCACAGGACCCAGCAAGTCCCGCTCCTGGTGTTTGTCCAGATAAAACATAGCCAGTAGGTCAAATGGATATCTGCACCCCTATGTTGATTGTAGCACTATTCACAGGAGCAAAGATATGAAATCAACCTAAGTGCCCATCAAGGAAGAATGAATAAAGAAAATGTGGCATCTATACACAGTGGAATACTATACAGCCTTTAAAAAGAAGGAAATCCTGTTACTTACAACAATGTGGATGAATTTGGAGGACATTATGTTAAACAAAATAAAGCCAGGCACAGAAAGACAAATACTGCAATGACCTCTTGCATCCATCCATGTACGTATGCACACATGGCTATAAAGACAATTGCTGCAAGGAACTGGTTCTTGTGCTGGACTTAATGAAGACTACCTCCCCCTGTCTGCAGTATGCAGGAGAGCTGGTGGTGAAGGGGCAGGAGACCAATGGCTTGGCTCAAGTAGTCAGGCATGGGGAGCAAATTCACCCTTCCTCAGCCTTTTGTTCTATCCAGGCCCTCAACAGATTGGACGAGGCCCACCCATATGGGGAAGTGCCATCTGCTTTACCCAGTCTACCCATTCAAATGCTAATCTCATCTGGAAACCCTCTCACAGACACATGCAGAAATAATATTTAGCCAAAAATCTGGGCACGCCATGATCCAGTCTAGTTGACACATAAAATTCACCATCACCTGCTCTGCCAGGAACATCTGTTCCTCAGCCAATGAAATTATCCTGGCAATCATCTTATCCTGAATTGTCTTCACATGTAGTTCAAAAGTGATCTTCAAGGCAACCAAGTCAGATTACCATGAATTCCACATTTTGGGGCAGTCGAACACTATCATAGAGAAAGAAAAGATAATACGGGCTCATGGAATGCAAGACTCAGTGTTCATGGCCCCCTTTCTCTTCCAATTCCACTCCTATTGGAGTCTAAGCGTGACCTTGCTCAGGTACCAGCCTGCGAGCCAGAGAAGGCAATGTGACTGATCCCACTCACTGCCCCCAGCCTTTCTCATCCTTTCACCTTGATCTCATTAAGCAAAACATAAGGAGCTGATTCCACAGCAGACAAGCAATTCGATGGTTGTAAAGTGCTTACTCATGTGAGGTAAATTAACTCCCACAAAGCATTATTCACTAATTTGCCCCATTGTAAAAATGTCATTGACTACATGGGGCTTTTTAATGTCTTAGATTTCCGGCCTAGCTGTTAGCAGCACTCAAAACATGCCTTCTCTTGAACATGGAGGAGGGAATTCTCGATAGGGTCATTCCAAAATGGCAGCTTCTGCAGCATTGAATAAAATGTGTACGCCGTACTAGATTTTACTGACACCCAATTCTTGAAATGTGGCTTCCATCTTCTGTGACAGGTAAGTAAATTCCATGTCATTATCATGTTAGTTGCTATTATCCAAATAGTTTTCCCATGTAAATGCTGACACCATCTAGACTTGATTTTTCTCATAATAAAAGTATCTGGTAATATCAACACATCCATGTCTTCATTATAGCAATTTTTATAGCTATTTGAGGCACATGAGATTGGAATGAGAATTTTAGAGGCTGATATTCTTTTTTCCTTTTAAAACAGCTTTTAACCAAAAATTACCTTTTATGTAATAAAATAGTATGATTCATGAGAGGAGTTCAGCTTGAGGTTCTTTCGTCATGGTATAAACTCTAGAATACGCTGTGCAATGCATTCAGACAGATTCATGACTCACATTTGTAGAGGTTTAGTTAGGACTATTGAGTCGTGGTGGGTTTGAGGGATGCTGGTATGAATAAAAGTTTTGTTAAGCATGTTCCTTCTTCTTTGTCTTCATTGTTTGAAGACTCTTAATGTCTGCTTTTCTCTAAAAGTCTTTCTAATCCCTATAGAATAACCATTTGTTCAAAATCTCAGTTTCCTGCTCTTTGTAAAGGCAGAGGGATGAACCCACACACGTCAACACCTCAGAAACACCCCTCAGGCCCTGGCTTCCACCCCACAACCTGCCTAACCCCTGCTTCAAAATGCAGCCAGCTGGGCTAGGCTTTGAGACACAGAGCTGATGGTGTTGCTTTCCAGCCTGAGGCTTGGTGGCAGCCCACAGTGACCACAGAGTCTTACACACACACACACACACACACACACACACACCTCTGACAGTGGACCCTGACCTGTCAGACCCCCTGACAGGTCTGCCCTCCACACAGGGACCCAGGCTGCCATCTCTGGTTAGCACAATCTGAGTGTCTGGAACATTCCATATTGGTTACCAAGACCAGGCATTTGGTCCAAAGGTGCCCACACCCTAAATACCACCCCCCACCAACACACACAGGTATGAACACATCATCCCACAAGGCTGAGAAGTGTCGGGCAACTTCTCCAAATTATGAGATAAATGGAATGCAGCTGTTTTACAGGACTGGCCACACACCCATGGCAGACGCAGAGAGGAGGGATGCAATGCGTTCACTATTAGGATGGTAAATGTGGCTTATAGAAAAAGGCAGGAGATACACGAATGTCAAATGTTTTAAGAGTGTAGACAAGTGTTGAGCCAGGTTGAATACCACTGCATCTATAATACAGCTTAATATAAGACTGATTTAGAATGGCATTTTGAGATTATTAAACAATAAATAACACCTGAAGCAATAATATAGCAAAGACTTATCAGTATAATTTATTATACTGCCTTATGAACATATGGTATGGATTTTAAGATATAGTATACAATAAAAGTTATCTTAGAAAGAGTACATATCTAAGACATACTTTATATGATGACAAAATTGCTTGCTATATAATAGGAAAAACCAACTAAGAACTCCAGTTTCACCACAAATGGAAACATCATCCATGAACCTGACCCAACACTCAAGTGTCTAAATGAAAATGAAAGCTTCCGATAAGAGCTCAGGTCTTCAGATGAGGCACCAACCTGGCCCTGGCTCCTTACAACCCTACAACCAACTCTGAACTGGGTAAAATAAGCCACATTTTAATTGTTATTGCATAATTAATCCACATGCCCATATCTATTGTGTGCTTGCTTCAAAAAATGACCTGGATGGCTCAGAAAGGTCATTTATATGAATCAGAGCAAGATTTAGCCAGGGTTCCGTTACTGCTAGCTTGTCTAAGTGCTGGTCTTCTGCATCAACTATTGATGGACTAGAACAGAGTCATGTTCCTTAAAAAATCCTCAACCCAGCCAGGCATGGTGGCTCATGCCTGTAATCCCAGCACTTTGGGAGGCCGAGGCGGGTGGATTACCTGAGATCAAAAGTTGGAGGCCATCCTGGCCAACAGAGTGAAACCCCATCTCTACTAAAAATACAAAAAAGTTATCTGTGCATGGCGGCGGGCACCTGTAATCGCAGCTACTAGGGAGGCTGAGGCAGGAGAATTGCTTGAACCCGGGAGGAGGAGGTTGCAGTGAGCCGAGATTGCACCATTGCACTCCAGCCTGGGCAACAGGAGCAAAACTCCATCTAAAAAAAAAAAAAAAAAAAAAATCCCCAACCCCCTGTCAAGTTCTATACACCTTCTCTCTCAACACACAAGCTGGCCCGTGTTTTTACCAGTGCTGGGAACCACAGCTGAGCCCAGGATGGACAGGCATGGAAGTGAGCCACACGTGGCTCAGCCCCCGGCTGCATAGCCTTCATCTTCCCTCTAAGGACTTTCCAGTTACCAATTTGTTCTCAGTCTGTCTTTATATTTAACTTTATATTCAGACATCTACCTTTCTGAATTTCTCCAGGTAATTAATTGTCTCCTGCTTCCTATGAATAATGTTCTTTCTGCAGGAAGAGTCAGCACCATCTTGTGGGTCTACAAAACTGTAAAGCTCCCCAAGGTCATGTTTTATGAGGGTGCTGAGGAAGAGTCAGCACCATCTTGTGGGTCTACAAAACTGTAAAGCTCCCCAAGGTCATGTTTTATGAGGGTGCTGAATTCAGAAGCCAGTTCTAAGATATAATAAGAACATAAGTAAAGACATCATCCAAATGATGGCTGCTATACATATTAAAGAGTAGGTTTAGTAAACCTTAAAATATGGATCATAATTACATTAATATGCAAATACTTAATTATTTAATAATTATCCAATTATCTTCATGTGTCATGGGTCCAAGAATAGAAGAGAACCTTCTACTCAAGGTTTCTCTCTGCTGATCATAGCACAGTTGTACGTGATTTTGATCATAGATGTTCTTTTGCTAGAAACCACAAGGCAGGGGATGAAAACTACACACAAACCAGCGTTCAGTGCAGCATCACGGAGGCCATTGAATAGTAAGTAGGGTCCTATAAGATTCCACAACTCCATCACTTTGAGAGCACTGCCAATAATACTGACTCCTGGGGATGAGTGACTTACCAAGGAAATTATAGATTATGTTGAGTTTTCTATGCTGATTCTTTCTTTCTTTCTTTATTTATTTTTCTTTTGCTAAACATAAAAGTATCTAACAAATTTGGGAAGAATTTCATCCAATGTGCTAATTTTTCTTTATGCTTTGACACTTAGGTGAACGCAGGGTTTCTCTAGAACATGCAAGTCACATGGCTTCCTGGTGAATTAGGTGTTACAATAATTAAAGCAATACCAGATACCAGGTAAGACTTCTTCCTGCAATGAGAGCTACATATTTATAAAATAGTTGAGTTGCTCACAGTAGACTGGGTAAGTGCCCAGGGATTACTCAGAAGACAAACCAGTAGAGGCAAGAGGAGGAAATGGGTCACTTGCTTCCTTTTCTCCCTCTTACTTCTTTTCTAGTTACTATGAAACAGACTTCCTTCTCCCCAGGCAAAGGAAAGCCCCCTCTTTTCCCTCCTTCTCCCTCAGCACCTTCTAGCCAGCCCAAACACTAGATTTTTAAGCCCCTGATACTCACAGAAAAGAGAAACCAATGGATTGATGACTTCGAAAACCTAAGAAGAAATCGTTAACAACCCCACTCTGCTAGCATAAGTGAGTTCACAGCTCTGACCGCTGTAATTAGTGTTTCCATTTTCAACATTATTTAAGGCAAAAACTATAAAAACAAAAGTAAAGTAGAAGCCGGCATGTGGGAAAAGATCACAGAGACTCTGAAATAATAAACCAGACACAGAGAATCATGGGGGGAGCTGGAAAGACACCCCAGTGAAAGCAAATGAAAACCTAAAATAAATTCCAGACACTAAAGCCAAGAAGCCCTTGATGAATGTAATAGGATATAGGAAGTTACTCTGATAACTGTGCTCATTATTCTCAGGAATTTATAACATATTTTGAATAAAAATAATTAAACTAGAAAAATGTTGGTTCAATGGTACCACCTGCATTTAGCCCCCACTCTCTAAATTTCTTCTATGGAAAATTCCTCGCTTCTATTTGTAATTAATTAATACATGTTGTCTCTCATTTTAAGTGATTGGAAAATTACTTGTCTCCCATCTCAGAAGACGGTTATTCACATTAGTTTGAAGAACATGAAACGGCCCATATTTGGCCCTGTTTGACCCATAAGAAAGGTCAATTTCATCTGGCTCATGGTAATGCATATGTTGACGCCTTCTTTAGCAAAGAAATATGCATCCTCCTCCAAAGTACTTTTTATGCATAATCTTCTCTTGCAAAAATTACCCACTTGCAAGGCAAAGGCAGTGACCCAAAGCTTGAACCACTTATGATATTGGGACAAAACCCTTTCTCCATGCAGTTTGCAAAAGAAAATGGAACTGAGGAGCTTAGAAGTCAGTGGGTGTTGGCATATGCAGGGAGTATAGAAATGAAGTCTTGAATAAACTGGGTGAGAAGTAGATTCCTTTTGATTGTTGTCTCTTGCTTTTTAATGTTCTCAGAAAACGGCTGTATCTTTCAGAGTCTCTCAAGGATTTTTAGATAAAAAGAGAGGTTTTATCTTTGCATGTCTATAAGCAGTGAAAAACTCCGGAGACCAAAACCTACAGGCAATTCAAATAAACTAAATCCGATCAAGGTAATATCAATGCCAGAATTAGAAGAAAACCCAGAGAGAATATCAATAACAACATTAAAACAGCAGGTTTCAACTGGAATCAATAGGCAGAATAAACAGAAAAAATTAAGTCACAAAGTGTTAGCAGATAAAAGCTCCCCACTCATTAAAATTCTGTTTGTCTTTGTGTCTTTTTATCAATGTACCTATATATATGCGCAAGTGTATCAAAGTTTGTAATGTAAAAGAATGATGAAATAATCTAATTAATTTCCGGTGTCATTCTACATATTTCTTTCAAGTTGAAACTGCAATATTAACAATGGTTTGCAGTTTAATAAAATATCTTTATGTCCTATTAACTCATATATCAGCTTGTTATAAAAGCCACTTTCTATCAAATAGCTAAACTTCAAAAGAGTTTTGCTTTGATCAGAAAGAAAAAATCAGGTTCATTCCATTTGTACTGAATAACCTCGCTCAGTTTTATAGAAAGGCAGTTGTCTGTAGCTGCTGAGCTCTCGTGAAAGATATTCCAATGGGCAAAAAAATAAAAAAGATAGAATATATTGAGGGAATCATTGAGCAAGGGAAGTGTGCTTTTAACTTCAATAGGCAGGGGAAACTGGCTTTTGAGAGCACAGGAATCCCCGACAGAGGAGGCCCCAGGAACCTCCCAGAGCACAGACAGGTACCAGCCCTAGAGTGGAATCTCAGGAATGCCACCTCCACTAAAATTCCAACTGCTAGTTTTTTTTTTTTTTTTTTCTTTTTGAAGTCTCAAATCCTTCCCATTGACAAGTTTCGTTGGGTTAGCAAAGAATTTTTAAACAGCGCTCCTTAGTTGCCACAATGCAAACATTCTCTTGACTGCAAGATGTGCCCCCATGCCATGTCCGGAGGTCTGGGCAGGTCTCTGTCTCACCTTACCTCTCATCGCTGGACACTTTCCCTTCTGCATCTCTGCCAGTGCCCTGTGCCAGGCTTGATTCTGCAACATCCGGGTTGTTCAAGAAGGTTAAGGGCTTCCTCAGGTTTTTCTCTTCAGTGTAGCAGCTGAAATAGAAGTTGAAAATGAACCTGGCTTTATTTGTTTGGTATATTTTTCCAAAAGAGACTCTAAATGCACCTGTTCTTCTTGGAACAAACCTGAGTGGTCAAGGGTTCTGGGAAGGACAAATGTGAGGGTCCCTAGAAAGGGTCTGCATTGACACTCCTGGTCTCCTTGGACGTCAGCAGAAGCCTTGTGTTCCCAGCACAAATACACATCTATCCCGGCCCCCCAGCAGGCGTGTGGCATTGCCTACAGCACATTCTAATGCTACCTGGGCAACATGCTTTGCCTCTCACAAATAGAATTAGGCCTAATGAGGAGATAAGGTTTGATGGCAAGAAAGCGCCCTGAACTGCAGAGACAGAACCCTGGCAGCAGGGCACCGTCTTCGGGAATCCTAAGTTTCACAGTCAAAGAAAATGCCAAGTGTGAAAGCATTAGTCTAGAAAATGAGCCTGAAAAAAATTGGGGTGTTGAGAACGATGACTGTGGAGGGGAGTGGGGTGATAGTTTCACTCTAGGAGGATCCCAGAACCCTGGTCTCTGAAGGGAGTGGGGCAGTGCTCCTCTACTGGTATATCATTTTATAATTTTATTCATGTTGAAACTTTAACTTCAGAGACCACCCTGACAAACTGATAAAAATGCCTTTGCTACGGGACCTTCCCGTATATTCTGGGGTACAGGCTTTTGTTGTGTAAACCTCCTCCACAGAGCGGCATCCCCAGCTGTCAACCCCTATGTGCCACCAGGGACCTCTAATCACTGTGGTGGCTGAAAGCACTTCCAGACCTTTCCAGAGCCCACGCCCACCTGCATTTCAGAGAGAAAGTTGTACTTCCCCACTTCTTAACTAATTCAGGCCACATCTGGGCACCCTTTTGTAAATCTTAACTTTGTTCTCTAAACGATATTAATAGCATCTTTTTCAGGGTGCCTCTTGACATTTTATTTTCCTTCCATTTTTTTCATTCTGATATTTCTGTTCAAAAACAGCCAATGGACTGTCACAGTCTCCAAAAGTCATTTCCAAAATGGAGGCTGTAAGCAAGTTGATCAATTGAGGTGCAGGACAAAAGTTGGCAATTAAAGCCTAGATAAATTAAGCTTCCTAATGGTTTTATATTGACAATAGTCTGTGTATATAATTTCTAAATAAGTTTTCATATATTGAAGATTTTCGCTCATTTTTTTTTTCACACATGGAGTGAAAAATTGTAAAACTTTACTATTAGTCTACCACAATGGTTCTCAATCCAGGGTGATCTGGGCCCCTGGGCCAGGTCTGGAGATAGTCTGGCCCTCACATCAGAGAGGATTCTGCTGGCATCCAGTTGGGGGCGGGGGGATGCAGGGATGCTGTCAGGTAGCCTGCAGGGCACAGGGCAGCGCCCCCATGCAAAGAATCACCCGGCCCAAAATGTCTATGGCACAGGTTGAGAAACTCTGGTCTGCCAATTTAATCAAAAAGGTTTTGGCCTGAAGATGAAGGCCCCAGAGTGTGGTCATGTCCTATAAAGCTAAGAGAATCTGGGGCCCCTCCCAGAGGCGGTGCTCAGCCAATATTCCTGTGCACTCTTTGAGCCTTTGCTCATTTCATTCCAGGACCCAGCTTGTAGGGATCCCATTCAAGTTTCCTCACACCCCCCTCAAAGCCCACCCAAGGCTTTCTGCTCCTGTGTGAGGAGCGGGCCTGGCCTCCTTAGTGGGGCTGCTCCATGGCTTGACTTTGTGACGTGCCCATTGGTTTCCTCCATCCAGATGGGGTGTGCAGGAAGAAGTGACTGCTGACTTTGCAACACAACTGGATCAACGGTTTTTGAAGCTGAATGGATCCAACTCCATCATTTCACAAACGAGGAGCCCAAGGCCCAGATGACCTCACATTTCTAGATCACAACACAGTCACCCCAATAGCAGAGGGAAACTCACATGCTCAAATCCCCAGTACTTCCTCCCGCAGGCCCTCATGCCATCTTTAACAAAAACAGACAGAACAACCCTTCTAAACAAGGCATGTTGCATTAGGACAGAATTGTATCTCCTCTACAACAAACTTATTTTCATTCGAAGATACTTGCCTCATGTCTGTGCAACATGGACGCCTTCAAGAGCCTGCTGTTTCTTTTCATGATCAGTAAGACAAAATTCTAACTCATTTTCCCCAAATCAAACAAAGAAACACTTCGTAAACCTGTCTGTGGGCTGGGGACTGGATAAATCCCTGTCTAATCACCTCATTAGACTGTTACAACCATCTGTGGAAACATGGAAATTATCTCACATTTTGGCTTTCGATCCTTCTCACATTGTTTTAAAATGTGAGCAGAGTACTCCAAGCTCACCGTCAGCAAAAGGACACCTTCCCCTGGCAGGGCTGTGCTATCTCCAGCCAGATCCAAGGATTGGAACACCATGGGGCTGAGCTCAGTTCCAAAGAAAACTGAACTGTGTTGGGTGTAACCTGTCCAAGTCAAATTCTGCATGTGACCAAAATGAATAAAGGCCAAAGACACATGCACACGTATGTTTATTGTGGCACTATTCACAATAGCAAAGACTTGGAACCAACCCAAATGTCCATCAACAATAGGCTAGATTAAGAAAATGTGGCACACTTACACCATGGAATATTATGCAGCCATAAAAAGGATGAGTTCATGTCCTTTGCAGGGACATGGATGAAGCTGGAAACCATCATTCTCAGCAAACTATCACAAAGACAGAAAACCAAACACCGCATGTTCTCACTCATAGGTGGGAATTGAACAATGAGAACACTTGGACACGGGCGGGGGGGGGCTGGGAACATCACACACCAGGGCCTGTGGGGCTGGGGGAGGGGATAGCATTAGGAGAAATACCTAATGTAAATGACGGGTTGATGGGTGCAGCAAACCAACATGGCACATGTATACCTATGTAACAAACCTGCATGTTGTGCACATGTACCCTAGAACTTGAAGTATAATAAAATAAATAAATAATTCAATAAATGGAGTTGCTCAAAAAGAAAACAGCGGCTAAGCTTTTCAAAACACAGGTTTCCCAACACCACAGAGATTAAGGGAAATTGAGCCTTCCTTACTGAATCCTTATCTCCTGCTTGATGGTGTCATAACAAGTCTTGGCTCCTGGTTTGGACCTGACATTTACTGCCCATCAAGCTCGTCCTGAGGCAAGGTCCACACAGTGTAGACATGTGACCTGACTCAAAATCTCCATGAATCGCTGAGTCACTCGACCACTGCCTTCCTAGCGGCTTCTCAGGAACGTTCCAGGGCACTTGTGGGCTAAGAATGAACCTGGACGAGGAGATCAGAAGGCACTGCCATCTCCTTATTTTAATAGGATCCCGAGAAAGCGAACCCTTCAAGGCCTGGGCACCCAACATTCCCGTCTGCACAGACCTTGCAAAGAAGGCCAGGCCGGCCAAGCGCCGGCCTCACAGCTGCATGTTGTTCCAAATCTCTCAGTGGGATCTTTCTCCGGGAAGTGTGTTCGCGTGTAAAATGCGTTGTGTACCATTCTTCACCCACGATACTAAGGCAGAGAATGCAGTGAGCGGAAGAAAGCGTGCCATAAGCATAGGCAGGCACGTGTCTCCCCAATGCACATGCAGAGACTTCTCTCACCCCAGCTTCTGGGAAACGCCCTGCGCAGCTGACCAGTCATCCGATGTTGCGGAGACGAGCATGGGTCCGAGGGAAGGCTGCGGCCGGGGACGCCCAGACTGGAGGCCTTGCCTGCCCCACCCAGCCTCGGACTTCTCAGGCTTCTCGGCTCGATAGAGAAACATTTTGAAATTCTTTAAGAAGCAAGTTTTCCGTCGGCTGAGTGGACTTCTAGGGCCCTGGCCACACTGACCTGGGCTTGTGGAGCTCCGGCCGCAGGCCCGTGAAGGTCTCGGTTTCTGCCCCATGGCGGTGGCTGTGCTTGGAAGGCCCCGGGAGCAGCCAGGGAGCGCGGTGCCTGCCCTCCACGGCGGCCGCCTGCGGGGAACAGGGCAGCGTCGAGCAGGCGGAAGGCCAGTGAAGCAGAGTGAAGCACACAGAGCCAAACCATATCACCCCCACCCCGTGTGACTGAGCTCAGGGCTTGCCTTTGAGGCCCAGGGTCAGCTGAGGACCAGCAGGAGCTCTAATCCGGAGCTGCGTCAGGGCGGGAACTGCAGGCGGCCGCCCCCGGGAGCCCGCGCATGCGCACTCCCGCGGGGACGCTAACCTGCGCTGTCACTCACCCGCGCTGACCCAGGTGCGGGGGACCCGGGTGCGCCGGACCCAGGTGTGCGCCACCGCCACCTCCTGCGCTTACACCCCGAGAGTGGCCGCCGCCAGCAGTGGCATCCGGGCTGTCCCAAGTCATCCTTCGTCTGTTTCAGTGTCTTTATGAAGCACTAGCTTTGAGGGATGAAAACGTCCACACGGATGCGGGATCTGATGTTTATGGAAGGTTTGTACCCAATGCAATCAGCTGTTCGCTCAGCCTGAAGATCGCTGGGATAATATTCCTGGGGTCCGAGTATAATACACCCGGCATACACGTTCCCATGCATTAGAGTTTGGAAGTTGGATAACAAATATATTGTTAATCTAACAGAAAAAAAAGGACTTTAAAAATATAAGTGAGTAATTTGAGAGCACTCTCAAAACATGTTATCTAAAACAAGGAAATATTGCTTTCTCCAAACTGACCTCATCCTTCCCTTGCAAAAGAATATCTGTCTAGGCTCACACTGCAGAATCCAAGAAAAAGTAAATATGGAAAGTATGTTCCACTCGGGAGCCTGTGGGAGTGTGGACGGGAGGGGTGGGCTGGAGGCCACAGAGGGCAGCTGCTTCTAGTTGAGGGGTACGTGGGGCCCCTCGGCAAACAAGCTGCTGTTAGGGAAAAGAGGCCTTTCCTCGGCTTCTTGGCTAAGCACTAAAAACCCGAATCAGAAATGAAATGAATATATTTTAACTTTAACTTATGATTATACTTGAGCTTGCTTGGTATAGTGATATGAAGTGCAAGTAAAAGTCCCCAACTCGCTAAGACTATTTCCTTCTAAATGTTTCTACTAGACTTCAGGATGCTTTGATGCCAGAGTCCCCACTCAGGAATGACTACTCCACAGGGATAAGCCTCCTGCTCTACTGTGAACCCCACCGGTCCCCTTACCCAGTAGGTTCATGCACAGTAAATGCTCAGAGCTGCATGGTGAACTAGACAGAAAGACATGACACCCTGGAAGGATAATCCTGGAAGAATAACCCTGTTTAGTTTCCCCTATAGAGGGCATAACTTAGATTCCCGCAATGCAAGGATCAGAAGAGACTTTCCTATTGACCCAGCTCAAACTCCTCTTTTCCCAAGTAAGGAAAAGGAGGCTCAGATATTTTGAGCCACTCACCCAGTTTCACAGAAGGAAACAAAGGCAGGCCCTGAACTCAGTCACGCAGCGGGTCTGATATGGTTTGGCTCTGTGTCCCCACCCAAATCTCATCAAGAATTGTGGAAGGTGATTGGATCATGGGGGCGGTTTCCCCCGTGCTGTTCCTGTGATAATGAGTGAGTTTTGACAAGAGCTGATGGTTTTAAATTGTGGCACTTCTTTGCTCTCTGTCTCACCTGCCACCATGTAAGACCTGCCTTGCTTCCCCGTCGCCTTCTGCCATGATCATAAGTTTCCTGAGGCCTTCCCAGCCATGTGGAATTAATTGTGAATCAATTAAACCTGTTTTGCTTATAAATGATCCAGTCTCAAGTAGTTCTTTAAAGCAGTGTCGAAACAGATGAATCCAGGGGCCCTGCTGGTCTGGGGCCTGTGGGTTTCGTTCTTATTCCCTCTCCTATACAGCATAACTCCTGTCCCTTAGGGAAAGCCGGACACGCCCACCAGTCTCCCTTATATACTTTAGCATTTGGCTACTAATAGTGGAGCAAGGCTCAGGGCAAGGATCACTTTTAGCTTGACTCAAAGAAAGCAGATGCTGGAGGAGCCCATGCCCCCTTTGGCTGGGGACTCTGAGGAAGTGGAGGGAGTGTTTCACGGGAATCCGGCAAATTCCATCACCTCTTTCACATTATCTGTGGCTCACTCTGTGATTATGAAGTTAAAGCGATTAAACCATTCCCAAGTAGCCCACTGCATATATTTTTACCTATGCATGTAGGTCCCTTATACTCTGTGTGAATGCCCTTCGCTACATGACACAGGTGTCCAGGTGCTATGCAAAGGCACAGCCTCCACTGCAGCCCATGCCCCACGCCTACGGCTGGCTCACAGCCTCCACTCGTACCAGATGCTGCCACTGACAGGTGTCAGCTCTCCAGGCCTAGGTGGTGCACCCCGGTTTTTAGTCGGGGGCCGTTGATTTCCTTCTGCTTGTGGCAATCTTCTGCCACAGTTGCCATGCAGCAGCTTCAGCCAACAGGAACTTGGCTTCAGGGACAGACTCCTCAGCCCCTCCTATGGGCCTTGCCTGGCACTCTGCTTACCATGAGGATGTGATGTCCCAAGACAGCAGCACCCTGGCAGTGGCTGGGCTGCCCCACAGGGGGACACACAGGGGACCCCACAGCCCCACCACTGCATCCTCATCCCCACCTCCCCACACTGGAGGCTGCACTGAGGGCTCCTCTCGTGTTAGGACCCCCTGTGCTCTACTCAGAAATAGGGCTGAGGACAGATACTCCCCACCCACGTTCAGCAGCCTCAGGGGCAAGGGGTCAAACCTGAGTCTCAGAACGCGTCCATCACCAGGGCCGCAGGATTGACCCCAGGCCTGTCTTTGGAGGGAGACCCAGTCTTGCTGGGCAGGGGCTGGGGACACAAATAGGCTGAGCCCAAGACCTTGGTGTTCCTGGGCTGTCTGGCCGGCAGTGTTGGTGGATTTCAGCAGTGTGTGGGACAGCCACTGGAGTCCACAAGGGCCTTGGGGGCTACTCCACTTCTTGTTCTTTGGTGAAAAGTGACACTCCACAGTGTCATAAGGAGGGGAAGGAGGCTGCCCAGCAGGGGCCCAGGCTCAACCCCAGGAACTGCAGCTCCCCGGGAACATCCAGCCTGGCCACCAGGAGAGGAAGGGACGCTCGGCTCCTCTGATGCCCACGGGCCCTCTGCGTGTGGAAGGCAGAGGTCTGATGCGTCCCTGCCTGAGTTCTTCCTCCTGGAGAAGGAAGACAGGAAGAAGATGGACGGTGCATGTGCACAGGTGAAGAAACCCAGACATGCACTCCCAGCACTTACTACCTGCAGCCCCAGCCTTCTTCCCCTTGTCCTTGCCCTTGCCCTGAAATGCAGATGCCTCAAGGGCAGGCATAGGGTCCTCTTAGCTCTGACCCAGGGCTTCATCCCGTGCCTGGTACACAGTAGGCGCTTAACAAGCATCCATGACCGCAAACATGGAATGCGGGAAAGGCAGAGCAGGAAAGATGCTGTCATCGTCACATCTGCAGATAAGTGCCAATAAACATGCAAATGATAGATCTGGAAATGCTCTTCTTACTTTCCAATTCAATTCCAGGAACCCAGCGGGTAAATCTCTATAAATTATAGTGAAGTATGACTTGTAAATAACATTTTTCTGACATCCCCAAAGCATTGCTGCATCTTTGGAGTTTATAAATTGTTGATGTAAATGAGTTTCTATAACCATTTCGTAGTTCATAAAAATAATCCTTCCAGCAGGATTGGGAATCAGGTATACTTCCAAGCTCAGGAATATGGTGACTTGGGGTCTGGAAGGGCTGGTTGTAATTTGGCTGATCTCGTGCTCTTGAGAGTCAAGCAAGTGAGGTCTCTTGGGAGGATGGAGACCATGAGTGAGAAGGACTTGGTCACTGGCCATCACCTGCTTCCTGGCACCTTCTCTGCTCTGCATCTCAGGGCTGCATTGGGAAGAGCTGTGTGGTCCTTCTCTTGCTCACTCACTGAACATGAACTCAGAGCTTTACTTCCCAAGTACTGAGAGCTGTGCTAGGGGTTAGAAGCACTAAAATGTTCAGGACCCCACCTGAGCCCAGGAAGAACCATGCAATTGAGTGAGATTGGCCCGGCACACCAGCACCGTGCAATACAAGTGTGGGAGGGAGCATGCAACCTGCCCAGGGGATGCTGCCAGAGGGAGGCTTAGCTTCCAGGATGCCTGAAGGATGCCAGAGGGTCACCAGCAGACATGGCAGGAGATGCTGGGCTAGAGAGGAATAAACTCACGGAACTGGAATTATGAGGACAAAGTACCCTTAGGCGATTGCCTAATGCTCAGCATGGCTAAAGTTTCCATCTAACAGTGGTCAGGCTGCAGAGGAGGCTGGTGGTCTTGGGGGCGCGGAAAGGGAAAGGAAGCCTTTGGTTCTATGACCACCTGGAGTCCTCCTTCCATTCATAAACTTGGGGAAAGCAGTCTCATAAAAAAAGGGAGTGAAGGCACAATCCTTTCCCACTTTGCAGACAGTATCTCATGTCATTGCCATTAAGAAAAATGAGAACCTCATCATTCACAGTTAAGGAGATCTGTAGGAAGGGATTATCATGCAAGGGACATTGTTAGCAAAAGCCAGTTGTGAATTGGACTTACCTCTCTGTGCATGGCTCCTTCAGGAACCACACAAGCAGGTGTTGTTCTAAGCTGCATTCCTGAAAAGTCCTCTATGGACATGGAACAATTTATTTCTAAGGGTGCCTGTGGGACTAAGGTCGAAGCCTCATGTCAAAGGCTTCAAGACCTGGGTCATTTCACTATGGTAGTGTTTTCTCCTCTCATGTGTCATACTGTTGCATAAACTAGGGGAAAATAGTTTTAAGTGGAAATAATTTCTGATTTATCCTACCAACGCAAGCACACACAAAATAAAACCTGACTCACATAGCACATGTACACATACACACATACACATACACAGGTGCACACACACACAGACCTCTGGGTATGCATGTGACAAACATGTTCTAAATACAATGTTAGCAGCCTGAGTTAGCAGTGGTTTAAAAATGATATATTGTGACCAGGTAAGGCTTATTGTAGGGATGCAAAAAAGTGTTCAACACTAGAGCAACTTGATAAAAATCTTTACCTTAATAGACAGGAGTATGAAAACCATGTGAGACAATGATAAACTTCACATGGATTTCTGAATTTTTTAGTGGGTTAGGAGAAAGCTCTTTAACTTCCTACAGGTATATACCTATACCTGTATCTCGATGTGTGTACCTGTGTGTGCATACACATATACATGCCCATATATAGATACATGTAGATATACGTATGTAACCAGCATGCCTCACCGTACAGTCATTTCTACACACTGAAATCAAATAGCCACAGCACATGTTGAACTGGATGCTGACACACTACCAGGAATACCAGCAATCCGCCCTCGCTGCCATCGCAATGCAACTCTGGCCTCCTCACCAGGGAAGCAAACACCCCCTGTCATGAGACTGTCCCTGTTTATAGTTGATGTTCCTAAGTGACTCCAACGCTTCTTATTTTACAAGTGTCCTGATCTGAATAACAAATATGTGATCTTCCTAGCTAAGAAATAACATGAAGTTACAATATTAGGGAAAACAGTCCAAACATATTTTTTTCTGATTTTGATAACTTTTCAAAAAAAACAGGATAATCAAATGAAAAAAGGATTTGAATTCATAAGAAAGCTCAATGTCTAAATATATGTTTAAAAATATAGTTTCCTTCTGTAGGGCAGCAATGGTTTAGAAATACAGTGGAAAAAGGATCCTAGCACTAATAATGATAATTGTAAAACACTTATGTTAAAAAATTATGTTAAAAAGAATGTTAAACTTATGTTAAAAAGAATGTTAAAAAACATGAAAGGAGATAAAGAATTAGCTAAGTAATTAAAGAGACATCCATTCTTCCAGATGAGAAGACTCCATATTAGAAAGATGCCCAGGCCGGGCGTGGTGGCTCACACCTGTAACCCCAGCACTTTAGAAGGCTGAGGTGGATGGATCACCTGAGGTCAAGAGTTCAAGACAAGCCAGGCCAACATGGTGAAACCCCGTCTCTACTAAAAATACAAAAATTAGCTGGGCATGGTGGTAGGTGCCTGTAATCCCAGCTACTCAGGAGGCTGAAGCAGGAAAATCACTTGAACCTGGTAGTTGGAGGTTGCAGTGAGCTGAGATGTTGCCATTGCACTCCAGGTTGGGTGACAAAGTGAGACTCCATCTCAAAAAAAATAATAATAATAAACGAATAAATATGCCCAAACTAATATATAAATTAGACTAAAGGCTTCTGCCCTATAAAAAAGCCACGTTTTACTTGAAATGTTTATTCCAGACTTCCAGAATAAAAGCAGAAATACTCAAGAAAGTTCTATTTGTGATTATTATATGTTACTCATTGGTCTAAAACCTTTCCTATGTACAGTAAGTCATCTGATACCACCCTGTGAAATGGATACTATCACTGTGCCCATTTTATAGATGAGAACACTGAGGTATGCAGAGGTCAGTCACTCTCAGCTCTTAACATTTGTGAACAACACTGATGCTCACCACCCGCAAAAACCGCAACCATAGCATGCTTTACCATGAGGGAGCTGAGTCATGGAGATGTCCCAGGCCACTCCTGTTCCCAGGATGGATGGCAGGGACAGCCCAGGTCACATTTTGTGTGCTCCTGCTGCAGAGCAACCATGCATAGAACGAGCTCTCACCAGCCTGCCCACGGCTGGATGCTCAGGCTCTCTCAGGACACAGACACATGTTCCTCCAGCACCTCTGCCTCAACCACACGAAGACAGGAGATCATGGCAGCCTGTGGAGTTTTACATAAATCGTTTGTGTGACTGTGTACTTATTTTGTGTAAAATCCTTCACTTCAAGAAACTATAACCAACCTCTCCATTCCCCAGCAGAAAAATAAACAGGTATACAGATATAAGATATAATTTATTGATTTAAAGAAATAAATCCCTTCTCTCCAGCTACCCAGTGTAGTATCCTGTGACATTCTGTCTTCCGTTGTTGCAGATGCTATCGAGGTGTCACCTTCAAAGCCATCACCATGCCTTCCCTCTCCAGCCCACAGTCCAAACTGCAGCCTGCTCTGGGACCAATATCTTAGGCTAATCAGTCACCACCACGTCTTCCTTGAGTGATGGTAGGAGATGGGGTCGGGAAAGCCTGAGAAGACTTGGATCCAGGTCTGAGCCACACACCCTGGAATGCTCCCCTGGTGAACTGAACCTATTTCCAGAAAGATTACCCAAGTAAGGAAGGAGAATTGAGCCACCAAGGATTTGACAAGAGGACAATGCACCGTAGTTAAGAGTCTGAGCCTTTAGGAACCACAGAGCCTTTCCTTTCTGTGTGCACTGCCCCAAGGTATAGTTCAGCTCACTCCAGGCCAAATGTAAGGGCCTGTGTTCTCCCATAGTCTTAGAAGACTTGCCTTTGGTCTGCAAGCCACATTGTGAAAATTGGCTCTGGCTTCCCTGGATGCAGAATAACTTTCAATCAAACTTAATTAAAGTAAGGCCAGTCATATTTATCTTGCGTTTTCTCTCAGGCAGTATTATTCTTCTAATTGGGACTTGAGGGCATCCCCGAGTCAACGGTGCCCTGGGCTACAGAGCAGTGGCCGCTCCTGGCAACCTGACAAGCGGCAAGGCTCTCCTGGGAGAACACAGGCCCGCCCGCGGGTTCATCCAGAGAGGCTCCACTAAATCACTTCCATCCCAGTCAGGGAGAGAATTTCCAGCTTGGGGTTTATCTTCAGAAGAACTCTGACATTCTGAAACCGCCCCAACAGCCATAACTCTAGACAGCTGCATTGTCTCTGTGTGCAATCGTGCAAAGTCCCCTCGATCTCACCACTGGCCAGCTAGTGGTTCCTGTCTCCTGGAAGCTCTGCCAGCTCATCTACCCTGCTAGTGAACTCCAGACAGGGTGGATGGAAGGACATGCCTATCCAAAGAAGCAGCCCTGTGCTCCTGGTTTGGAATTTCCATCTGAGCCCCATGTACCTAAGAGGAAGAAAGAGCTTGCACTGCTAAATGCACCGTCAGGGCTAAGCTTTTGCGAGACTCTGAGCTACCTGCATTGCCAGCCAACGTAGCTCATCCTATCAGACTGCCTTACAGCTGGAAGTCCACGGGAGGCACTTACCTTCCATCAGGCTGTATCTGGAGTGCCCACCTCTTGTGCTGTGGGAAATCTTTTCTGGAAAGTCTACCAATGCCTACATTTGACTCTTGCTCCCTGGGAATGGCACTGTCTCATGCTTCAGTGGTACAGGCCTTTCAAGGGATCAACAGCCATCTAGTGACTGGGGCATGTTGCATGGTTCCAGGCCTTTCCCAAATACACATTGGTCAATACAGCATGGAATTCCTTCCTCGAGTTTCCAAGGTAAATGGCCTCCCCCTGTCCACATGGGATTTTTGTGTCCACAGCTGTTTGCATTTTATTTTGTGTTTAGGATTTCACCAACGTCATGTAATTTTCACATTTTCCTAAATTGAGCTGTTTCAGGAACTTCTACTTCTGCTTTGCTGCTACATCACAGGAGTAGTCTCTGTTTTCCTTAAAGGGAAGACTTTTAAGGCTTTAAAAGACAGCTTTGTAACTCATTTTCAGGTTCTTGCACCTTTTGGATATTCAACCATGCTCTTCATCATTCAAACGTAGTGTTTTCCATGTGACTTGAGGATGAATGGCCTTCATAAATTCCATTACTCTGAAGAACAATAAAAATTACAGGTTGGTGACACTGGGATCATGATAAATAACATTTTATTTTGCCATGTCATGATTATCCCTTTTCTCTTGGCTGGCTGCTGATAGACGGTCTCCCTGCAGACCCAGCCTGGAACTCCCTTGCTGCCAAGGATGGACATCCCGGGAGACTGTCTTCCTGAATTCGGAAAGTACAAAGTCAACTCTTCTCTGTCATCACTGCCAGGACACAAAACATCCCAATCCCAGGAGCCTCTAAAATTCCAACCTCAAACCAGCAACTGCTCCTTTTTTCATCTCAGTGGAATGATTCGCAATCCTCAATGACTGCATCCATTTTCCTGTTTATTTAGTTATTGGAGACCCAAGATTTTAAACCAAGAGTTGATCAGACTTAAGTTAAAAGGGTAATATTGAGGATATAGAAATGATTTAATAAACTTTGAAGTTCTCAGAGAAGTTCTGAAAAGCACAATTGGATGGCAGCTTCTTAAACTTCCCCAGCCAAAAGCAAATGAGTTGTAGTACCCAAAATCTGCTCTTAGAACTCCCTAATTTACATATATGCTATCAGAAGATAATTAATTTTCAGATAACAAATTAAAAGGATCGAACACACAAGAGGTGTTAGAAAAATGTCCTATTGGTGACTTTATTGACTCTTGTCTTCATCTGTGGAAGTCCTTGTTGGGTGAAGAAAGAGGTCTTGTATTGTTTGGGTAGAAAACCTACAAAATAGAATTGCAGGATCCAGAGCTACCCCAGCCTGCCCATAGGACACTGCAGGGTGGGCCATGCCTGTGCTGAGCACCACCAGTGTTTGAGACCTGCATCCTTCCCTTCTGCTAAACGTCTTAATCTTTTTGATGAATTTTTATTTCTTCTAGTCATTCACATTTCCAAAGGAATCTTCTGCTACTAACACGTATCTAATTAGAATAGGCCCAACTTTAGTCACACCTAAAGAAAGTCTCTCCCTTTCATTGATGCCAATATGCTATGGAAACACCCACCAGACTTTGAAACACACAGATATCCACTGGGTATTGATCATAAAAGCTCACAACATTTTTGAGCACTTGCCACGGGCCAGCCAGAGGTTCTGAGTGGAGAGCAGCATTGGCTCACCTGTTCCTTACAGCAACAGAATAAGGCAGGGCTCTTTATTCATCCCATTTCTCAGCTGAGGCAGCTGAGGCTTAGAGAAGGTGGGAACCTTGGCGAGATAACATAGTTAACATGGAATGGAGCCAGGTGTAGGCCTGACTTCAGAAGCCACTCTCAACCAGCAGGCAACACTATCCCTTTGAGTGCCAGGAGGAGGTCAAGGTCAGAATCAGGACACCTCGCTTCCAGCTTGAGGGCACTGTTGATGATCTCAGTGATACTCAGGCAAACCTGCTGCTCCACTGTGCCCCTTGCTTGTCAGGAGGAAGACGAATTGTCCTGATGTGGCAGGTGTGCCTGGAGGAAGCAGCAGCCAGGCAGCTCACGCACACTGCAAGTGGCTTCCTTTACCATGCCCCATTGGCTTCAAGAGTGTCACATGCAGATCATACCTGCACAACCTTTTCCATTCTGACAATACCTTCTCTGTTGCATGCTACTCCTCCTCCCAGATGTGTTTATATTTGCTCAGATATGGAGAAGACTGAAACTTTAAAGAAGAGAATGACATCCAGTTTTCTGGTTCCACATGCAAAGAGCTTGGAAGTAGTCATTCCATTCTAACAATAAGTAAAAATCTGGACAAACTGAAACATTGACAATTCTTCTCAGATCCCTCAGGGAATTTAGGTCACAGAGAAAAACCACTGCTCCCAAACTGAAGCAAGACAATCAATACTGATATTGAAGAAGACAGCTAATACTGATATCACAACTTACTGGAACAGAAACCTAAGAATTGAAGCCTCCACAGGAACCAGTGCTGGAGCAGAAAAACCTGAATTCTAATTGGTGAATTCCTAGAGGCTTAGTGTGGAAGTCTGAGAGTAAAAAACTACGAAGGGCCCCCATCGTTGGGAGGCCCCCAGATTTTTGTAAGTTTGACCTCCAGGAGCTCTGCCAGGTTCTCATGGTGAGCAGCAGAAATCAATTCCCTTGTGCTTTCAACAGGGGAGAGAAAAAGAACCATTCTGAAACATGCAAGAGCACTCGTTCTTAACAACATCTGCCACAACAAGAAACTATTTAGCCAGAGATTAATGTGTTGAGGTTCTATCATATCATAACTGACTTGGAAGAAGAAAAAATGTTCAACTCAAGCCCCTTCTAGTCTTCTACTGGGAGGAGGGAAATACCCAACTCCAGCTCACTCTAGACCCCTGTCTCACCTAAGGGGGAGGAAGACTGAGAAACACCTGTGAAGTCCACAACCCAGAGGCACAGGCTCACTGAAAGACTGAGCACTACTCAGAGGACTATAAAATGCTGCTTCTTCCCCTACACCTTCCTACCACATTAGTAAAGTCCTGTATACACTAGTTCCTTTTACCTGGTACATCATGCGCAGCTTTCAAGAAAAGATTACAAGGCAAATTAAAGAAAAAAAAACGTTTAAAGAGACAGAGCAAGCATGAAAACCAGACAGGGATGCTGGATGTTGGCAGAGATGTTGTAATTCGACTGGGAATTTAAAATAACTATGATAAATATGCTAAGAAACCTAAAGGATAAAGTAGGCAGCATACATAAACAGATGGGTAATTTAATCAGATAGATTAAAATTCTAAGAAAGAACCAAAATGAAGAATGCCTTTGATGGGCTTATCAGTAGACTGAACATAGCTGAGGAAACTCTCTGAGCTTGAGGATGTATCAATAGAAACCTCCAAAACAAAAAAAAGGCAAAGATAAAAAAGATTAAAAAACTAACATACAAACAAAAAACCAGATCAGAATATTTAAAAACTGGAACAGCTACAAATAATGTAACACGTGTGCATGAGAAACTCCAGAAGAAAAAGAAAGAGGAAAAACAACAGGAGAAATATTTGAAACAGTAATGATTGAGAGATGCCATCAAATTAATACAAGACACAAAACCACTAATCAAAGAGGCTGAGAGAGTATCAAACAGGATAAATACCACAGACACACACGCACACACAACAAAACAAAATTTTAAAATAAAACATTATACCTAGTCATAACTTATTCAAATTACAGAAAGTTAATAATAAGAGAAAAAATCCTGAAATTAGCCAGAGGGGGAAAACACCTATAGAAGAGCAAAGGTAACAATCAAATCTAATTTCTCCTCGGAAACCATGCAAGCAAGTAGTAAGCAAAATATGTAAATACTCAGGGAAAAAACAAAACAAAACAAAAGCCTACCAACCTAGAATTTTTTATCCTGCAAAATTATTCTTTACTCATGAAGGAGAAATGAAGACTTTCTCACACAAACAAAAATTGTAAAAATGGGCTGCCAGCAGACGGGTCTTTCAAGAAATTTTAAAAGAAGCTCCTAGCTCTATAGATAGCTTAAGGTTATAAAACAGATCAGCAACTCAGATCTGCATACAGAAAGAAAAAGCATTAGAGAAGGAGTAAGTGAAGTCATGGCAAGACTTTTATTTTTCTTACTCTTGATTGGTCTAAGAGATAATTGTCCAAATTAATGATCTTGATAATTCATTTGAATATATATATGCTTATATATAAGTAAGGTAAATGATAGCAATTACACATGAAATGGAAGTCATTAATTAGAATTCCTTTGTTATTAAAGGATTCTTGCACTATGCTTGAAGTGGTATAGTGCTATTTGGAAGTGGACTTGGATTCGTTGTAAAAGTATATGACAAACTTTAGAGCAACAAGTAAAAAAGTAAAAAAAAAAAATGCATAACTAATGGACTAAGAAAAGTGAGAAAACAGAATCATTCAAAATGCTCTATTAAAACCACAAAAGGCAGAGGAAAATGTGGAAAACAAAAATAGAAAAAATAATAAGGGCAATAAATTAAAAACAGTGACATATATGGTAGATATTAATCTGACTATATTAATAATCACATTAAATGTCAATGATCTAAATGTACCAGTTAGAAGACAGAAATTATCAGAGTGGGTCAAAAAATAAGACCCACCTATAAGTTATCTATAATAAATGAACTTTAAATATTAATACACATACAGATTGAAAATAAATGGTTGGACACTTTGGGAGGCTTAGGTGGGCAGAACACCTGAGGTCAGTTCAAGACCAGCCTGGCCAACATAGCAAAGCCCTGTCTCCGCTAAAAATACAAAAATTAGCCAGTCATAGTGACATGCACCTGTAATCCCAGCTACTCAGGAGGCTGAGGCAAGAGAATCATTTGAACCCGGGAGGCGGAGGTTGCAGTGAGCCGAGATTGTGCCATTGCACTCCAGCCTGGGCAACAAATGCCGTCTCAAAAAAAAAAGAAAAAAGGTTGGACAATCGGAAATGATAAGGGGGATATTAACACTTGACCCCAAAGAAATACAATCATCAGAGAGTACTATAAACACCTCTATGCACATCAACTAGAAAATCTAGAAGAAATGAATAAATTCCTGGACACATACACCCACCCAAGACTGAACCAGGAAAGAACTGAATTCCTGAGTAGACCAATAACGAGTTGAATCAGTAATAAATAGACTACTAACAACAACAACAAAAAATCCAGGACCAGATAGATTTACAGCTGCATTCTACCAGAGGTACAAAGAAGAGCTGGTACCATTTCTACTGAAACTATTCCAAAAAATTGAAAAGGAAGAATTCCTCCCAAACTCATTCTACAAGGCTAGCATCATCCTGATACCAAAACCTGACAGAGATACAACAACAACAAAAAACTTCAGCACAATATCTTTGATGAACATTGACACAAAAATCCTCAACAAAATACTGGCAAACCGAATACAGCAGCACATCAAAAAGCTTATTTGTCACCATCAAGCAGGCTTCATCCCCAGGATGCAAGGCTGGTTCATATATACAAATTAATAAATGGGATTCATCATATAAATAGAACCAAGACAAAATAGTTATCAAAAGACCACGATTATCTCAGCAGATGCAGAAAAGGCCTTTGATAAAATTAAATATCACTTCATGTTAAACTCTCCCCCAAAAAACTAGGTATTGAAGAAACATACCTCAGAAGATTAAGAGCCATATGTGATAAACCCACAGCCAATATCATATTGAATGAGCAAAAACTGGAAGCACTCCCCTTGAAAATCACCACAAGACAAGGTTTTCCTTTTTCACTACTCCTCTTTAACATAGTATTGGAAGTTCTGGCCTGGGCAATCAGGCAAGAGAAAAAAATAAAGCGTATTCAAATAGGAAGAAAAGAAGTCAAGCTACCTTCGCTTGCAGGCGACTTGATTCTATATCTAGAAATCCCAGTTTTCTCAGCCCAAAAGCTTCTTAAGCTAATGAGCAACTCTATCAAACTCTCCAGATTCAAAATAAATGTGCAAAAGTCAGTAGCATTCCTGTACACCAAGAGCAGGCGAGCCAAGAACCAAATCACTAATGTACTCCAATTCACAATTGCCACAAAAAGAACTTAAAAACCTAGGAATGGCTGGGCATGGTGGCTCATGCCTATAATCCCAGCACTTTGGGAGGCCAAGGCCGGTGGATCACCTGAGGTCAGGAGCCCGAGACCAGCCTGGCCAACATGGTGAAACCCCATCTCTACTAAAAATGTACAAAATTAGTTGGGCTTAGTGGCATGCACCTGTAATCCCAGCTACTTGGGAGGCTGAGGCAACAGAATAGCTTGAACCTGGGTGGTGGAGGTTACAGTGAACTGAGATCCCACCATTGCACTTCAGCTTAGGCAAGAAGAGAAAAACTTCATTTCAAAAAAAAAAAAAAGAAAAAGAAAAAAAATACAGCTAACAAGGGAAGTGAAGGACCTCTTCAAACTTCAAACAAAACACTGCTCAAAGAAATCAGAGATGATACAAACAAATGGAAAAACATTCCATGCTCATGAATAGAAAGAATAAATATCATGAAAATGGCCATACTGCCCAAAGTAATTTATAGATTCAAAACTATTCCTATTAAACTACTATTGAAATTCTTCACAGAATGAGGGAAAAAATGTTAAAGTTCAATAGAACCAACAAAAAGAGCCCACGTAACCAAAGCAATCCTAAGCAAAAAGAGCAAAGCTGGAGGCATCATGCTACCTGACTTCAAACTATACTACAGGGCTACTGTAACCAAAACAGCATGGCACTGGTATCAAAACAGGAACCTAGACCAATTAAACAGAATAGAGAACGCAGAAATAGAACTGCACACCTACAACCATCTGATTTTCAACAAACCTGACATAAGCAAGCAATGGGGAAAGGATTCCATATTTTTTTTATTTATTATTTATTGTTTTTGAGACAGAGTCTCTCTCTGTTGCCCAGGCTGGAGTACAGTGGTGTAATCTTGGCTCACTGCAACCTCCGCCCCCACGTTCAAGTGATTCTCCTGCCTCAGCCTCCCAAGTAGCTGGGATTAAAGGTGCCCACCACCATGCCTGGCTAATTTTTTTATTTTTAGTAGAGATGGGGTTTCACCATGTTGGCCAGGCTGGTCTTGAACTCTTGAGCAGAAGTGATCCATCCACCTCTGCCTCCCAAAGTGCTGGGATTTATTAAATAGGGAATCCTGCCTGGCATGAGCCACCATGCCCAGCCAGGTTCCCTATTTAATAAATGGCACTGGGAGAACTGGCTATCCATGTGTATGAAATTGAAACAGGACCCCTTCCTTATACCACATACAAAAGTCAACTCAAGATGGATTAAAAACTTAAATTTAAAACCCAAAGCTAAGAATCCCAGAAGAAAACCTAGGCAAAACCATTCAGGATATAGGCACAGGCAAAGATTTCATGATGAAAATGTCAAAAGCAACTGCAACGAAATAAAAAAATGATAAATGGGATCTAATTAAACTAAAGAGCTTCCACACAGCAAGAGAAACTATCAACAGAATAGACGGACAACCTACAGAATGGGACAATATTTTGCAAACTATCTGTCTGACAAAGGTCTCATACCCAGTATCCATAAGGAAGTTAAAAACATTTACAAGAAAAAAACAAGCAACCCGATTAAAAAGTGGGTATAGGACATGAACAAACACTTCTCAAAAGAAGACATACATGCAGCCAACAAACATATGAATAAAAGCTCAACATCACTGATCATTAGAGAAATGAAAATTAAAACCACAATGAGATGCCATCTCACACCCATCAGAATGGCTATTAATAAAAAATCAAAAAACAACAGATACTGGTGAGGCTGTGGAGAAAAAGGAATGCTTTTACTCTGCTGGTGAGAGTGTAAATTAGTTCAACTGTTGTGAAGACAGCGTGATGATTCCTCAAAGTCCTAGAGGCAGAAATACCATTTGACACAGCAATCCCATTACTGGGTATACACTCAAAGAAATTTAAATCTTTCTGTTATAAGGACACATGCATTTGTATGTTCATTGCAGCATTATTCACAATAGCAAAGACAAGGAATCAACCTAAATGTCCATCAATATTATACTGGATAAAGAAAATATGATATATATACATATACACACACAATCGAATACTATGCAGCCATAATAAGGAATGAGATCATGTCCTTTTCAGGGACATGAATGGAGCTGGAGGCCATTATCCTTAGCAAACTAACTCAGGAACAGAGAACCAAATGCTGCATGTTCTCATTTATATGTGGGAGTTGAATGATGAGAACTGATAAACACATGGGGAGAGGACAACACACACTGGGCCTGTTGGAGGGCGGGGTCTGAGAGGAGGGAGAGGATAAGGATGAATAGCTAATGAATGCTGGGCTTAACACCTAGGTGATGGGCTGATCTGTGCAGCAAAGGACCATGGCATACATTTAGTTATGTAACAAACCTGCACATCCTGCACATGTACCCCTGAACTTAAATAAAATTTAGGAATTTTTTAAAAAAAGAACTGAAGTTCTCCATAAACATTTTTACAATAAAAGCTGACTTATCCACTGCCACAACACACACACACACACACACAAATAAATAAATAAATAATAAATTATTGGAGAAATATATACTATTCTAATATAAGGCAGAAGAAAGTGGAATTAGCTATATAAATTTCAGATAGAACAGAATTTATAGATACGAAAATTATCATAAACAAATGCCATTACATAATAAAAATTGTTAATACCCCAAGAAGACATAACAATCTTCTGCATACATGTGCTTAGCAACAGAGCATCAAACTACTTGAGTGAAAAACTAAACTGCAAGAATAAATTCACAAATCCACTACCATAGTTACAGATTTCAACATGCTTTTACCAGAATGCACAGATCCAGCACAGAGAAAATCAATAAGAACAGCCTTAAACTCAACAGCACATCAATCAACGGGATTTAATTGACAGCTATAGACTACTTCACCAAACAACACCAAAATATACATTCTTCTCAAGCTCTTATGGAACATTTACTAAAATACATCACATTCTGGGTTCACAAAACACATCTTAACAAACTAAAAAAAATCATACAATGTCTGTTCTCAGATAGCAATGAAATTACACTAAAAGAAAATAACAGAAAGAAAATGGAAAATCTCAAAATACTTGGAGACACTTCTAAATAACACAGGAGTCAAACTTTAAAAATCTCAAAAGAAAGTTTTTAAAAATTTTTAAAAATGAAAATATGACACAATTTATCAAAATTTACTAGATACAATAAAAGCAGTGTATAAAGTGAGATTTATAGCACTGAATGCATATATTAGAAAAAATAAAGAGCTAAAATCAATAATCAAAGTTTCCACTTTAGAAAACCAAAAAACGAAGAGCAAATTATATCTGAAGAGAGCAGAATAAAAGAAATAATTAGAGCTAGAGCAGAAATCATTGAAATTGAAAACAGGAAATCAATAGAAAGTATCATCAACTACAAGAAAAGCTGTTTCTTTGAAAAGATCAGGAAAGCCAACAAGCCTCTATACAAGATAACTAAGAGAAAGAAAAGAAAAGAAAATTTACTGCTATCAAAAATTAAAGAGAGCACATCACCGCAAATACCATACACATTTGCTAACCTAGACAAAATAAACCAATTCCTTGGAAGGCATAATCTGCCAAAATTCACAGAGGAAAAAGTAGACAATCTGTGTATAAATACAGTTGTTCCACAGTCTCCTTGAGCAATTGGTTCCACAACTTCCCACAGATAACAAAATTCATGGATGCTCAATTCCATTATACAAAATTGTATAAAACCATATTTATATTTTTATAAAATAAAAATTTATATATAATATATAACTATATGTTTATATATTTTTATCCATTATATAAAATTTGATTTTCTGTTTTCAATTTCAATGATTTCTGCTCTAGCACTAAAATTCATGGATGCTCAATTTCATTTTATATAATTTTGGTATCTGTAGGGGGTCCTGGAACCAATTACCCAAGCAGACTGTGTATATATATACACAGATTCTCCCATACACTTTAAATAATTTCTAGACTATTTATAATACCTGATACAATGTAAATAATAGTTAAATAATTGTTATGCTATATAATATTTTTTAAAATTTTATTATTTTTATTGTTGTAGATTTTATTGGTTTTTCAAATATTTATGATCTGCAATTGGTTGAATCTGCAGATACAGATCCCAAAGAAGGCTGACTATATGTATAATTGAATCCATAATTAATAACCTTGCAAAACAGAAAGCACTAGGCCCAGATGGGTTCACCAGTGAATTCCACCAAACATTTAAAAAAGAAATTATATCAATTCTTCACAATCTCCTCTATAAAATAGAAGTACAGGGATTACTTCCTAATCTATGCTGTGAAGCAAGCATTGTCCTAATATTAAAACCATCTAAAAATATGACAAGTAAAGAAAACCACAAAGTGATATCTCTTATAAATATAGCTGGAAAAATCTTCAACAAAATATTAGCAAGTTGAATCCAACAATGTATTAAAATAGTTATATACCATGACTAAATGTGATTTAGCTCAGGAATGACCAGGAATTCAAGACTGGATCAATATTTGAAAATAAATTAATTTAATCTATCACATTTACAGCCTACAGAGGAAAAAAAAATCACTTTATCATATGAACAGATGTAGAAAAGGCATTTGACAAAATCCGACAACACCCATTAAATTTTATAATAAAAAAGTTTGAATAAACTGGGATTAGAAGTTTAATTTCTTCAATTTAATAAAGTATATTGACAAAAAACCTATAGCTAATATCATACTTAATGGTGAGAAACTAGGAGCTTTTCCACTAAGATCAGGAACAAGGCAAACATTTCTTTTCTCATGACTCCTTTTCAATATTGTACTAGTAAATGCGATATGCCAAGAGAAGAAAATAAAAAATACACAGATTGAAAAGGAAGAAATAAAATTGCCTTCATCCACAGATGATGTAATTATCTATGTAAAAGTTCAGAAAAAGTCAACAAAAAAACTGGAACTAATAAGTAAACTACAGTAAGATAGCAGGATATGAGGTTAATATACAAAAGTCAATTGCTTTCCTATATATCAGAAATGAATAAGTAAAAATTTCCATTGGCAAATTAAATTAAAAGCAAATTAAATTAAAAACATAATACCATTGGCATTGGCACCAAAAAAGGGAAATATTTAGGAATAAATCTAACAAAACATATACAAAATCCTTATGAAGAGAACTGCAAAACTGTTGAAAAAAATCGGAGAAAAGCAAGATAACTGCAGACAAATTCCACAATCATAAATAGAAAGACTTGATATTGTCCAGATGTCAGTTCTTTTCAAATAATTTACAGATTCAATGCAATCCCAGTAAAAATTCTAGCCAATTATTTTGTGAATATTACCAACCTGATTCTGAAGGTTTTATGGAGAGGCAAAACATCCAAAATAGCCAGCACAATATTGAAGACAGAAATAAAGTTGGAGGACTAATACAATCCAACTTCAAGACACTATAAGGCAACAGTAATCAAGATAGCATGATACTGGCTCCACTAGATCAGTGGAGCAGAATGGGGGTCTCGAAATAAACCCACATGAATGTAGTCAACTAATATTTGACAAAGCACTGAAGACAATAAAATGTAGAGTCTTTTCAACAAATGTTGATGCATGTGAATGCCTTTTCAAATACATCACCAAAGGTGTGATCCATGAAAACAAATAATTTATTAGCTGGACTTCATTATACTTAAAATTTTCTGTTCTGTAAAAGACAATGTCAAAAGAGTAAAAAGACAAGTCACAGACTTGGAGGAAATATTTATAAAAGACATTCTGATAAATAACTCATCAAAAATATATAAAGAATCCTTAAAATTCAACAATATGAAAACAAACAATCTGATTAAAAAACGGGCCAAAGACATTAACAGGCATGTCACCAAAGAAGATAGGTAGATGGCAAATAAGCATATGAAAAGATCTTAAACATAACAGGTTATCAGGGAAATGCAAAATAAAATAACTAGATACTACCACACACCTAATACAATGATCAAAATTCAGAACACTGGCAAGATAGAATGCTAAGGAAAATGGAGAAATACAGGAACTGTCAATTATTGCTTGTGTAAATGCAAAATGATACAGCCATTTTGGAGAAGAAATTGGCATCTTCTCACAGAACTAAACATGCTTTTACTATATGGTCCATCAGTCACACTCCTTGATGTTTACCCAATGGATTTGAAAACTTATGTATACACAAAAACCTACACATGGATGTTTATAGCAGCTTAATTCATAATTACCAAAACTTAGAAGCAACCAAGATGTCCTTCAACAGGTAAATAGATCAATAAACCATGGTACGTCCAGATCATGAGATATTCAGATAATGGAATATTTACAAAAAAAAAGAGATGGGCTATCAAGGCATAAACAGACATGGATGAAACTTAAATATAAATTACTAAGTGAAAGAAGTCAATGTGACAATGATACATATTGTATGATTCCAACTATACCACATTCTGGAAAAGGTAAACGTATGAGACAATAAAAAGGGATTAGGGAAAAAGAGGGATGAATAGGGATTTTAAGCAATGAAACTACTCTGTATGCCACAACAATAAACTTATCTGACTGAGTGTGGTTAAAATATCTCACTTTTGCACACTTTTAAGAACATAAGACCACGTGAATACACTTCTGGAGCCCCTCATGGAGCTTGGAGGAGCTGAGCATATGCAGTACTCTAAACGTGGAGGAACATTTTCTGCAATAATAGTTGTTGTGTTCAATTGCCTCTATTAGGAGGAATTTCAACAGCATAAGACACCTGGCTTCATTCCTATCTCTGTTTCCCTTGGATCTAATAACAAACCTCACTCAGAGTAATCACTCAGCAGGAGCTTGCCACAAAACTAAAATCTGATCCTAGGCAGGTTATTAAAGATGCAGAATTCTTTAAGTTCCCAAGGACTGTCATTCTTTTCACATGGCTGCACTATAATGCACATGTTACTTAAATAAACTCCCTGAGTTTCTCCACAAGGCATATCACCTTAGAATAGAGTGAAAATCAATGGGAGCTGGGATATTTTGCACAGTGCTTAAGGATAACAGTGCTAGGCTGACTTTCACCATGTTAGGTAAAATATGAGAGAGCAGGGGCAAAGTCATTTTTGGGAAAGTATGAAAGTCTTTCATTCATACTGAACAGAGAGTTTGGAACATGTCAATTGCAAACTATGATTCAGAAAGAAGAACTTCCACTGTCATGGGTGCTTCTTCCTGGCCACTCCTACAGCCCTGATTTGAAGTTCAGGACTACAATGGGTCTCAGATGGGACCACCAGTTCTCTTGCCCTCATGGAGCCCCTTGTGGGAACTATGCCTGCTCCATCTAACAGCTGAGCTGCCCGCATGGTCCAACACACTCCAGCTATTTGGGCTGGCTTCTTACATGCATTAGCTCAGAGAAGTGGTAGCTATTTCAAGGTCTACCACATGGAGTCCAGGCTGTCCTGTGGGCTCCAGCTCATTTATCCAGGGATGTGTCAGCTGGAGAGAAGGTGAGCAGAGACACTACAGTCCCTTTCATGCAGTTTCCTGGAATTCAGCCAATCGGGAAAGAATCTACCACTGTGTTCACAAAAGCACTAAGAAAACAACCCATTATTCTGATTTGTAAAATAATCTAATGCATAGCTTACTCTTTAAATGGCATTTGGGCTCTCTGGCCCAGGAAGTGAGTTGGGAAGACCCAGGGCATCCCACAAGAATCAATGGTCACTGCACAAGCAGGTTTGATATTTTAAGCACTTGGGGATTTCCTTGGAGATAATACAGAAACAAAGAATTTCAAAAGGGTGGACTTAAAACTTGGAAGAAAATATTTAACAACCCATTGAGTAGACAAGTTAAAAAAAAAAAAAACTTAAAAAAATACGAAGTCAGTTTGGAGACTCCATAGAAACACTGGGATGTTGCATGGGATGCCCAGAGAGGTTGAAAGACAAACCCCAAGGGACAGGAGAAAGAAAGCTTGCCTGTGTGAATGAGCAAAGCAGTAGCTCAGCCCCACAAAGCAACTCCTATTTAGAGAAAGATCACAGCACAAACAAGAGCTGATTAGCCTCAAATGAAAATGTAAAATGGCGGAGGCAACTGTAAAGAGAGAAAGATTAAAAGGTTTAACAGAAGATCCAATAACCACATGTGGAACAAGCAGCAAGGCTTGTGATTCAGAGCCCATCAAATCAACAGAGGTGCTGCTACAAGAGATGGCCGCTGGAGGCACAGATGTCTTCACCAGGTCACAGCTGGCAGGGATCACTCAATTCAGAGGCACTCCAACGGAAAGCATCTAATGACAATTGAGACAAGGATAAAAGCCTCAAGGGAAAAAGTGTTTAGGTTATTCTACAAACTGAAGGCTGGCCAGGTGAGCTGAGACAGGTGTGATACTTTGAACAGCCCAAAAAGTGAGAACTGAAAAGGTAAAACTGTTGTCTCGAAGTTGCTAATGGGGTAAGCCAAGGTGCAAAGGAGATAATGAAATTGAGGAGCTGGCAAATCTCACTTAAATCTTGGTGGAGTTAATAGAAGAACTAACACAAAGCGATAGTGTAATGCTTGACTTGTCATTCTTAACGTGTTCATTATCAATGGCTACAATTAAAAATCATATGTGCCAAACAGAACACGAGCAGGAGCAAAAGGAGGTGAGTTCTGTTTTGGAAGAGTCCCACATACCATGCTGTGTAAAGAAAGCTTTACCCACTGGAAACTTAAACAGCTAATTTAACTTCTATTTATTGAGCCCCAACTTAGTCACTGAGCTAAGACATCTAGATGGCAGAAGCCTCCACAAAAAACATAGACCAAGAACTCACAGAGATCTGCTGTCATAAGGCACACTCAGTGATGCTCCTATAATAAGGAAACTTGAGAGGACCATACAGCCACCAAACTTAAGCAAATGGCAGACTGAGACAAAGGTCTTGCAATAAACATTAGGTGTGGGATAAAATACTGAATGGTAAAACCCTGATGGGGAGAGACCTGCATTTCCATTTTGAAACATTAGATACACTGGCCATTTTCAGGAATACTAACTATTTAGAGCTGCTCAAAAAATATCTTGATTTTTTTTTCCGTTTCACCTAGAAGTGGGTGCTACTTCGCATGATTGTACCATTTGGGAAGAACAGGCTACACAATGGCAAAATGATGTGTACAGAGATTGCACACTGGGAAATCATGCACACAGTGGCAGACAACATAACATTTAAGTAAGGACTCTGGAGTCAAGCACCCTGTTGAAATACTGGTTTTTCTACCTATTCACTATGAAACTCCTGGACAAGTTTTTCAACTTCCTGAATCTTAGTTTCCTTGTTCTTAAACTAAGGATAATAAAATAGCTCATACGATGCTGAGGGAAATAAAAGGGTAAAACTATGACAAGTGCTTTGTCCTGTTTCTCTTGAGAATGAGAGCTTAATAAAAGCATTATTTTAGCATTATTTTGAGACCAGGTTTTACCTCTAATATCAAGATACACTCTCTTTTAACTACCACCAAGCATCAGAAGTGGGTGCTACTTCGCATGATTGTACCATTTGGGAAGAACAGGCTACACAATGGCAAAATGATGTGTACAGAGATTGCACACTGGGAAATCATGTACACAGTGGCAGACAGGGTTGTTTGAAGGATTAGGAATACAGAGACAGACAGTGGTCTTCACAGCAAAACTCAGTCACAGTTGTTGGCAGCAGTCATTCAAGTAGCTCAGCCTTGTAGTGGTGTTTTTGAGCACATCACTCCTCCCCACTTCTGTTTAGGTCACACCACGGTCATCATCAAAAAACTAATCATCGCCCATTGGCTAGTCCATGCTTAGAAAGCAAGCACCTTCCTAGGTTATGTTAAGAAAAAATAAACAGAAAACAACATTGGCAATTGGTGTCATCCTGTCTTATTCATCCTATTTAGTTAACATACTCACCTCTAGCCATGATTTTCCTGAGGTTTTTCAGAGCTATGTTTTTCTACCTACTAGACTAAGCAATAGGAGAAGAAAAAACAATGTTAAGTCAACATCTTGAGGCACATCTATTAACCACTTTATTATATACAGTAGCTCTCTCAATTATCAGAACTGAAACGTTGTTATTTTTTAATTTCCATTTTTAGTAAAAACATGATTCAAAAAAGACATATGTAATCTGCCCAAGTTCAAAGGTACCACATGGTAAAGAAGAACTTGAGCCTTATCCTCTCTGGCATCTCCCATCAGAACAGCTCCTGCCTCAACTCCTTTCTCTTCTAAACCCACCCTTCATGTCACTATCCTAATGAGTATTTGGAAACTTTATCACTACTCCCCCAGGCCAAGACAGTCTTAAGAGCTCTTTGCAGCTCTTGGGATGTGGATTGAACTCCTCAGCCTGATACCACGTCCTGCAGGGCCAGGCCCATCCCATCTTCCCAGAGCCTCCACTCCCACAACACTGGGCTCAGCTCCTCCCAGCACAGAATCACAGAATCTACAGGCCAATTCTCACTTCCCTCCATTTCCAAAGGCCTTCTGCATGAAGCTTTCCAACCTCAAAGTCCTTCACAGTCACCAACATGGCTGCATTGATAATGCCACTGTATCAGCTCCTCACCCTCCCGAGCTGCCCTTAGTGAAGCTAAGTCAGCTGAGCTCTGAGGACCTCACAGCAGCATCCACTCCTCCCTCCCTCCCCACATCTCTGGCATGGCTTGGGCGTTGTTGCTTTCTGTATTCTGAGCTCTTGAGAACAACCTCTTGCTCCCTCCCGCATTCCCAGATCCCAGCATGGGGCCTCACTCGTGGTAATCATTAGCAAATGGTAACTGTGAAAAGGAGGAGATAATAAACTATTTTAATGGGAAGTCATTTCCAGAGGTAGGGGAAGCCTCCATATCTCCACTTTTCCTATTCATATTTTTTATTTGTACAAGTTTATGGGGTACATGTGAAATTTTGTTACATGTATTAAATGTTTTGTGATCAAGTCAGGGTATTTACAGTGTCCATCACCCAAGTATAACACATTTTGTTAAATATAGTCACCCCCCTCTGCTATCAAACATTGAGTTTATTCCTTCTATCTTGCAATTGTACTTTTTTTTAATGTTCATATGATTATTTTTTAATTTCCAACTTATTTAAGTTCAGGGGTACATGTGCAGGATGTGCAGGTTTGTTACATAGGTAAATGTGTGTCATGGTGGTTTGCTGCACAGATCATCCTGTCACCTAGGTATTAAGCCCAGCATCCATTAGCTATTCTTCCTGATGCCCTCCCTCTTCCCACTCCCTACCCTCCAACAGGTCCCAGTGCGTGTTTTTTCCCACCATGTGTCCATGTAGTCTCATCATTCAGCTCCCACTGATAAGTGAGAACATGCAGCATTTTGTTTTCTGTTTCTGCATTAGTTTGATAAAAATAATGGCTTCTGGCTCCATCCACGTCCTTGCAAGGGACATAATCTTGGTATTTTTTTTGTGGCTGCATAGTATTCCATAGTGTATATGTACCACATTTTTTTTAATCCAGTCTATGATTGATGGACATTTAGGTTGATTCCATGTCTTTGCTACCCACTTCTCCACCTTCCCTTCTCCTGCCATGATATGGCTTGGCTCTGTGTCCTCATCCAAGTCTCATCTCAAATTTTAATCCCCACATGCTGATGGAGGAACCTGGTGAGAGGTGATTGGATTATGGGGATGAATTTCTGCCTTGCTGTTCTCATTATAGTGAATGAGTTCTCAGGAGATCTGGTTATTTGATAAGTGTCTTGTGCTTCTGCCTGCTGGCTCGCTCTCTCTCCTGCTACCATGTAAGACATGTCTTGCTTTCCCTTTGCCTTTCCCAATGATTGTAAGTTTCCTGAGGCCTCTCCAGCCATGGGGAACTGTGAGTCAATTAAATCTCTTTTGTTTATAAATTACCCAGTCTCAGGTAATATCTTTATAGCAGTATGAAAATGGACTAATACACACCCATTCACCCTTTCCAGTCTCTGTTGTCTATCTTCCTACTCTCTATCTCCATGTGATTGAAGTTTTTAGCTCTTACATATAAGTGAGAATACACATTTGTCATTTTTGCCTGCCTTATTTTACTTAAGATAATCACCTCCATTTCCATCCAGATGTCTGAAAAATGCATGCATGATTTTATTCATTTTTATGGGTGAATGGTATGCCGTTGTGAATATATACCACATTTTCTTTATCCCTTTGCTTGGGAATGGCCATTTAGGTGATTCTATATATTTGCTATTGTGAATAGCGCTGTAATAAACATGCAAGTGCCAGTATCCCATCGATATACTGATTTATTTTCCTTTGGGTAAATATCATGTACTAGGATTGCTAGATCAGATGATAATTTTCTTTTTAGTTTTTGAGAAATCTCCATTATGTTTTTCATAGAGGTTGTACTAGTTTACATTCCTGTTAACAGCATGTATGAGTTCCCTTTTCTCTGCATCCTTGTCAACATCTGCTACTGTTTGTCTCTTTATTAATAGCCATTTTGACAGGGGTAAGCTCTTCCTGGTTCTAATTTGTACTTCTCTGTTGATTAGTAATGTTGAGCATTTCTTTTCATATACACATTGGCCATTTGTATGTCTTCTTTAGAGAAATGTCTATTCATGTCCTTTGCCCACTTTTTAATGATATTGTTTGTTTTTTTGTTTTCCTTGTTGAGTTGTTTCAGTTCCTTGCATATTCTGGATATTAGTCCCCCATTGATGTATATTTTGCAAATATTTTCTCCCATTCTGCAGGGTGTCTCTTCACTCCATTGATTATTTCTTTTGCTATGCAGACACATTTTTGTTTAAATAAATCCCATTTGCCTATTTTTGGTTTTGTTTCCTGGGCTTTTCGGGTCTTAGTCCAAGTTCTTTGTCTAGACCAATGTCCAGGAGAGTTTATTCTATATTTTCTTCTAACATTTTTATAGTTTTGGGCCTTATATTTAAGTTTTTTATTAATTTTGAGTTGAATTTTTTTATATGGTGAGAGATAGGAATCCAGTTTCATTCTTCTGCATGTGGCTATCCAATTTCCCAAGCATCATTGATTGAAGAGGGTGCTCTTTTTTCAATTTTCCTATTCATATTTTTATGGCTAGAATGGCAGAGAGTATTCATGTCTTACCACACCTCACTGACCAGAAGGTCATGGTCAGGAGGATACTACAAAAAGAAGATTCTCATTTATCTATTTGTTCATGTGGGTAATGATATAGGGGCTGTGTCTCTACTAGTTGTCTGCCACTCCTGGGTACAAGAATGAGAAGGTATATGGTGCTCAAGACTGAGATGAAAAATATATACACAATGTGGCCAGGCAAAGCTTCACTGCAAGGGATCTGATTTCTCTCAGGGAAGGAAGTGAAGACCAGCACAGCTGTGCCAAGAGTGAACCTGCCCATGGAAACCTCTCACTCCTTACCCCACCCTCTCTGCCTTCCCCAAACTCCAATAAACTGAAACTCAAGGACCCTCCAGGAAGCACCTTGGGGGATGTGCCTGAATAGTGATTGGCCAACAGAAATTGATACCCACACTCTTTGTTGTTGTCGTGGACTTTTTCTCTTGATGTTGTTGTTCTCAAATTCTGCCCACGATGCAAAAAGAAACAGAGAGAAGTGGAAGTGACTGTGTATTTTCCCACTCTTGAGAGGAGAGCTGTTAAAGAACTAACGCTACCTTTCCAGAGTCTGCTGGAGAGGCTGGCTGAGTGAGGGGCAGGGGCACCAGTCCAAGTGCTGGATCACCTGGGCAGCAACCAGGGGTGAAGTCAGAGGCCTTTGCTTTAGAAATAGGCATTTTCTATTCCAGTTGCTCCTAGAATGTTTCCGTCCACATAGTTATATGGTTAGAATTCTTTTTTCTTTTTTTTTTTTTTTTTTAAGCCTCTTTTTTTTTTTTTCTTTTATTATTATTATTATTATTATCATTATTATACTTTAGGTTTTATGGTACATGTGCGCAATGTGCAGGTAAGTTACATATGTATACATGTGCCATGCTGGTGCGCTGATGGATTTTTGTTTTTCACATTTGACACTGAACTTGTCTTCACTGGTTTTTATTTCTTCCTCTTAGGAGAAATAAAGTGCCGAGGTATGAGAAGTATCTGGGGAGCAAAATCAAGTAAAAAGAAGGCCAGCATCGGCAGTATCTCTGTTATCAAATACATAAAGCAGGATGGACGGGGAATTTCATTTGCCAGGAGTGGCAACAGTGTAATAACAGAAGTTGTGCCTCCATCCCTGCACCTGCTTGTACAGTTCAAATTAAAACCTGAAACCCAGCAAATCCCACTTCACAATGGCTTTCAGTGTTGGAGCCTGCGAATTAAAGGCCTCCATTGTTTGGAAGGATTATTTCCTTGCCTTTACTAGCTTCAAAGAAATGTGAATCTTCACTCACTTTCCTATTGATCCTTGTTGATCAGATTAACTTTGTTTTGGATTCCTATTGAAACAAAGACAAACAGATACATTTTAAGCACTTTTATGTATAGCTTTGCTTCAGTTCAGAATTCTTACTCTGCTTCTACTCCCTTGTTATAAAGATTACTAGGCAGTTGGGGGAAAATAAAGGAATTACCATAAATTCTCTTCACTAAATACCAACACTTTCAGGCAAATTATCTCAATTGTAAAATACTTTGGCACACCAAGTAATTATATGCAATTAAAACCCCACTGTTGGGTTACTTTCCCTTGTTAATTTATAATGGAATTACCTGTACTCAGGAAAACTAAAAGGTTAGCAAGCACTAGAAATCAAAGACATCTCTCAACATGGCAGCAATAAAGCCAAACATTTATTCTACTCACTGGGTACTTCAGATTTCAGATAAAATTATTGAATACTTTCCTCTCCTTTAATGAACCATAAAGAATCTGAGGTGCATTTCCTTGGAGTGTTCTCAGTCTCTTTGTAAATACACTGAGGAGGCTTTTTCTTCGCGCCTGCTCGCCTCTTGGGGCCATGACTCAGATACCCAGGGCTGGGATTAGGAAGTTTCGCCCTAGGCCATGCTGCTCCTCTTCTTCCCTGGTTCCCTTCTCTGCTGGGCGGCTACTGAATCTGCTTTTAAATCCCTGATTAGAAACAAACCTGCAGCCTCCCTCAGTGCCAGACGAAGAGCTCAGAGGTAGGCATCCTAGGTGTCTGGCTGGTCTCAGCCCACAGAGACCCCTCTCAGCCCTCGCTTTCCCCACAGTAAACCCAACAAGGGCACCAGCCTCTTTCCCTGGCAGGGGTTCGTGCTAGGACTTGCAAAACCTCCCACTGGACACAGCCCCCACCTCCTGACTCAAAGCCAGAGTTCTGTACAAGCAACACTAATTTATGGGGGGGTAAGTGGGTAAAGATCTTGTGAGTATCAGGTTGCAACCAACCAAACAAAAAAGAGGCACTCCTTTGGGAAAATAGTAAGAACCAAGTTCTTCCTGGCCAGAATACAGAGGGTGGCCGACAGTCCTGATTTTCTCAGGATGGAGGAATCTATTGGAACTCAGACTTTTCAGGAGTAAAACCTGAAAACCCCCAGCAGATCAAGGAATGGTATGGCTCATTTGTCCATGTGATCCCATATAACAAGGAGCCAAATGGGGTACAGGTGGCTCCAACCATAGTTTCCCCACCCAGTGGCCCCTGGTGGTTGGACACAGACCCGTTCATCCCTTTTGCCCTGACACTGGCTCCCGATGAGGCCAGGTGTTGGAAAAGAGCCTATGTATATGTACCCCTGCACCACACAGCACTTTGTAAATAAGGAATTAATAGGGTTTTCCTTGCAAGCCACTTCGTCATATAGTCCGCTATCTAATTTCATTCAAAAGGCATCAGACAATTCTCCCACTAGCATCAGGAGAGAAACCAACCTGCCAGAGAGGCCGACATTTCTGAGGAAACATTTTCCATAAATATTATTTTCTGCTTTATTTGGAGTCTCCAGTGTAGCAGGAAGAGAGGTCCAATTGGATGGCACCCTGGTGCCACGTAGGGCTCATCTTTGTGCAACGCGACCTCAGGATGCACACGGTCAGTGCCTCTCACCATCTGTCTGGGCCCACCTCTCACACGGGCCCAGGAAATACCTATAGGTGTGGGGTCGGTGGGATACATTCTGTTAAAAGCACAGATGCTAAAAAAATCACTTAATATCAATAACTCTATGATCTCCCATTAAAATTACAAAGTCTCTTTGCTTTTTATCAAGTCATAAATACATCAATTATTTTGCCCTATGCCATTGCCTCTGAGCCTTTCGGCCATCCATCTCTGAAGGGCACTTGCCCTCCTGCTCCTCAAAGGACAAGGTGAGGGAGATCTGCTGCCCCTTCCACCCGAATGCATTGACTTCAGGACAGTGAAAAACGTTCCAAGGAAATGCATAGCATGGTGCAGAGAAAGGGGGTATGCGGAAACACTGCTGCTTACCAAGAGGAGCCATGCAACAGAACCTAGAACTGGCCCAGTGATGCACACCTCATCGATGGTTTCATAACAGTTCATTGGAATATGAAACCATCAGATCTTCCAAAGCTGAAATGGAACATTTTTCTTATTAAAGGCCAATCTGATGGTTTATCTTTGAGAGATTCTTTACCTTAAGGTTGATTATCAACAGTCTCAAAGCTAAGTTGTAATAAAGACATTTTTTTAAATAAGCAAAATGACCCAGACATGAGCCTCAACTTGGCTGTTCAGCCACCATGGTAGCTTCACAGCCTTACCTGATAAAGTGGCTGAACCCTCCATGGTCAGGACTCCACCATGGTCAGGACTAGATGAATGGGCTAGAAAACCTTATGATCTGCCAATATTAAAAAGAGTTAAGCACCGATAATAAGTGTATCATCATAGCACATGGTAACTTTTCCAATTAACTTATTTTTGCCATGCCTCAATGCCTATTGAAAAGAGAATCACAAAGTGTTTTTAATGACAATAGCAGGAACCTTCAAAAATGGTATGCTATGGCCAGGCACGATAGCTCATGCCTGTAATCCCAGGACTTTGGGAGGCCAAGGTGTGTGGATCACCTGAAGTCAGGAGTTCAAAACCAGCCTAGCCAACATAGTGAAACCCCCGTCTCTACGAAAAATACAAAAATTAGCTGGTGTGGTGGCAGGTGCCTGTAATCCCAGCTACTCAGGAGGCTGAGGCAGGAGAATCACTTGAACCTGGGAGGCGGAGGTTGTGGTGAGCCGAGATCACGCCATTGCACTCCAGCCTGGGGGACAAGAACGAGACTTCTTCAAAAAAAAAAAGGTCTGCTGTGTGAAATTTCTGCCACGTTAGCATGGCCTGTGTTTTAATTTGAAAGTGAGATCTGAACACTTCTGTGTTTTAATTTGAAAGTGAGATCTGAACACTTCTTGAGGTTACTATGATGTAAGATGAGCCTAGGAAGGTCCATCAGCCTGGGATGGAGGGAGCCTCCCCAGTGATGCCCACTTCCTTAGACTGTTTGTGCCACACAGTCCTTACCCTTAAGGACTGAAGCCTGGGAGATAATCCCTGCAGGGACAGAACACCACAAGGTGAATATTTTTGCCACTGACAGGCTGCTTAGAGATGAAAGTCACCAGTTGCCACTGATGTCCAGAGGGACCCAGTGCCAATGGCCAAAGTCTGCTTAGTCCAGGAGGGACATCCTGGCCCCCAGCTCAGGCATGATCCTAGAACAAAACTATCCAACAGGCATCCTGCACTGGCGGAAATGCTCCACAGTCCAGTACCCTAGCCATTAACCTTGTGTGGCTTTAGAGCATGTGAAATTTGCCCAGTCAAACTGACAAACATTTAAAATGTGATTTTATTACCAACTCTTCAGTTTAATAGTCACATGTGCTGTATGACTACCACATTGGACAGCAGAGTTTCAGAACTTTGAATAAACAGTTGGACCAAAGAAAAAAAGAAAAAATAAGATATTTTGTAGTCAAAGAAGCACACTAATGAAACCAGTGACTTTTCAAACCTATCAGACATATATTTGCAACATTCATTTGCTTCTTTTCCATTAAATGCTCAATATTGGTGAGCACATGGAGAAATTAAACCTTCATAGACCAATGGAGTGTCTATCAATATATCATCCAACATCCATCTATCCATCTATCACCTATCCATCTATCAATTTATCTGTCCATCTATCAATTTATCTATCATCTATCCTTCTGTCCATCTATCCATCCTTCTATGATCTATCCATGTATCCATCTATCATCTGTCCATCCATCTATCCATCCATATATCTATCAATTATCTACCTGTCTGTCCATCCATCTATTTATCTATCTATGATCTATCTGTGATTTATCTGTTTATCTCTATCCATCCATCTATATATAAATTTTAAGACATACAATTGGCCACATTTATCAAGTCTTTTTAAAAGTATATGTCCTTCGTCCCAGAAATTTTATTTCTAATTATCTTTTCTAAAGAAATAATTGAAGGCTCAGACAAAGATTAAGGTGCACAATTACCAATAACATCATTAATTCAAATTATAAAAAATTCCAAACCTACTCAGTGTTCAAAAATAGAGCAATCATTAAATAGATTGTTTCTCCAAAAGGATGGCATGTTTCTAAGGATATTAAATGACACAAGAAAATGCTTATATCATTTAATTGAATATAAAATAATACATGGAATACGACCCTTAGTTTATGTTTATATTTACATGTCTAACAAAGAAAGAGAAAGAGAGAGAGAGAGAGATGTATTTAGATGCCTAATGAAAAGACAGATAAGACTAAGGTCACATCTAAATGAAAGAATTATTTCTCTTTTATAATTTACTGTATTTTCTTAAATGTGCCTAAATTATTTTTACCAAAGGAAAAAATCAATAGCATTAATTATTTTAGTCCAGTGGTGTGTCATTTGGATAATGGGCATTTGAACTAGTACATGGTACCCAGGGAGACAAGTAGACAGCTCTCGGCACTTACTCTTTCCAAGCTATTTGGGTACCAGTTATGTGCATTCTAGCTGAATAAATTAATTAACTAGTGGTTTAATGTGTGGTTATTTTCAGATGCTCTCTTCCTCTCCTGGCTGAGTGCAGCTCTGCAAAGAGTCGGGTCCAGTGGAAACTCTGGTTCCGAGGGAGCAACAGCATAGACACTGACACTGTGGAACATTCACCTGTTAAACTAATAATAGCTGCCACACAATCAAACACAAAAACCCAGTGATGGAAGTTGATGGACTCTGAGAAGTAACCACCTTACACCTTGCAGCTAGGCACACGTTTGGAAGCTCTAGGAAGTGGAAGGCATCGCTCCCTCCTTGTGGGTCCTTTCTCCACAACTGCAGCTTGCAAGGGGCCCAGGCAGCTGAGAGAATAGATGTGCTTCCTGGAGTGCACAATCTAATTCCACCCCACCAGGAGGGCCAGGCAATCGCTCCAAAATTGAATTCTATGCAAACTTGTGATGACTAACTTAGTGAATCATGTCAAATTTTAAACTTTATTTTATTTTATTTTTTATCAGCTGCTGGGTAATTGAAGGAGAAAAGGTGCCCGACTGACATCCTGCCCCAGGCATCAGCTGCCTTGCACAGCCTCTCCTCCCAAGACAGATGTCAGGAAGGCGTGCGGCTCCCCCAGAAGCAGAGCCCTCCACCCTGTCACACTCCCGGCACTCTCTCCTGTCAGGCTTCCATCTCGTCTGTGCTCCATCAGCCTCTCCCTCCTACAGAAAGTAAACATCCCTCCAAATAAATAATTGATAAAAAATGAACTTTCAAAAAAAGTAGTGACCCTCAAATCTCACTTAGAAATTCTCATTTTGACACAGCGTTTGCCTAAACTATTATCCAATATTTTTAGAAAACCACCAAAGTCCCAATTACCAGCAAAATAAAGTATAAATCACAGACCATATTTTCCCCATATTTAATGATTTACAGAGGAAGGTGCCACTTTTTAAAATAAATAAATGGATGACAAATCATCCAGCACATTCCACTGATAGACAAACCTCTCGCTGTCAGTCAGAAGTGAACCCCAATTTCCCTAACCCAGGAGGTGTCTCTCCTCTCATGCTGTTCACATCTGACAGTGGGCTGAACTCTGCCCCGTCCCTATTTGGAAATGGATTTCACATCAGAACTCACGCAACTACGTTCTCACAAAGTTCAGCTTGAAAGCCTAACATCCAAAAGGTCTGTTTTACCCCCCAATTTCTACAAGATTCTACAAGAATGGTAACTGGGTCACATTACACATCTTGTATCTTAAGCTAAAACAAAATAAATGAAACAAAAACCCCTAGAACAATAGAATATAAAATACTGCATATATAAAAAGTAGCAGAACTGACCTAAAGAACACTTTCTTGGAAAATCTCACTTTTTTTCTGTTCTAACCTGAAAAACATACTTTCTTAACATCAGGGAATAATTCTAAAAGAAAACGATGGGACAACAATAACGCTGCAGTGAATGAGTGTCTCTGCTTGGACATACTTAGTGTGGGCAAAGTGATCTCAGGTGACAACCCAGAATCTGAATCTTGCACCTTGAAGAACTGTTTGTTTCTGTCACTGGCACCAATTCTGACTATAGGTAGATCTTTAAGAAAATGTAGTGATGTTTTAAGGATAAATTGGAGGTAATTCTTTATTTTTCAAACATATTCATGATTGCACTCATTTATATGTTAAACTTCCAAATCTAGTTTAAACTAATTGACTTTCATTATACACACTGTCTCATTGTCTTTCAAAATGGAAACATCTATTGCATAGAGGCAAGCAAGTCCATAATAGGTATCACATGGTGAGAGAATCAAGGTGTTAGGGTGGGGGAGATTAGAAAGAAACTCTTCACTTTGTTGGAGAATGTAACACCATGCACACGCATCTAAATCTCTGTGAAATTCTGCAACAGCTATTGGCTTTCTTTCTACTTTTCCTTCTTCTCTATATTCACCTTTTCTCCTTGTCCCCTTAAAACACAAAGTAATGAGCTAAGTGAAACGAGCTGATCTTAATTAAACTAGAAAAACTTGATACTAATAGCTGCACTCAGAAAAATAACATTGGATCCCTATCTCACACCATATCCAGAAATCAACTCAAAATGGATGAAAGATTTACATATATGTTCTGAAATTGTAAAACTGTTAGAAGAAAACATAGAGGCAAAGCTTCATGACATAGGTCTTGGCAATGATTTTCTGAATATGACCCTCAAAGCACAGGCAACAGAAGTAAAAATAGACTAAGGGATTACATCAAACTAAAAGCTTTTCCACAGCTGAGGAAACAATTAACAGGGTGAAGAGACAACCTACCAATTGGGAGAATAAATTTGCCAACCATACATCTGGCTAATGTCGAAAAGATATAAGAAACTCAAACAACTAAACTACAGAAAAACAGATAAGATAATTTAAAAATGGACAAAAGGCCCAAATGGACTTTCTCAAAAGATGAGACATACAAATGAACAACAGGTGTATGAAAAGCTGTTGGAAATCAATAATTATCAAGGACTTGCAAATTAAAACCACAAGTTAGGACCTCATACCTAATTATCAAAAAGAAAAAAGACAGCAAATGTTAGTGAAGAGGCAGAGAAAAGGAAACCCTTGCACAATACTGCTGGGAAGATAAAAATTACTACTGCCATTACAGAAGAATAGATGGAGGTTCCTAAAAAATTAAACATAGAACTATCATATAATCCAGCAATCCCACTACTGGATACATATCCAAAGGAAATGAAATCAGCATGTCAAAGAGATATCTGCACCTCCATGTTTATTGTGGCACTATTCACAACAGCTAAGTTATGGAATCAACTTTAGTGTCCATAATCAGATGAATGAATAAAGAAAATGTAGTATATATACACAGTGGAGTACTATGTATCCATTAAAAATAATGATGTTCTATCGTTTGCAACAACATGAATGAACCTAGAGATATGTTCAGTAAAATTATGTGTTGTGAAATTAGGTGCAGAAATATTAATACTGCATGATCACACTTATATGTCAAATCTAAAAAAGTCAAAGTCATACAAGTAGAGAGGAGAATAGTGGTTTCCAGAGGCTAGGGAAAGAGATACTGGCCAAAGGGTACAAAACCTCAGTTATTCAGGAAAAGCACGTTTTTGAGATCTGTTGCACTGCCTGGTGACTATGGTTAATAATAATGTACTGCATATCTCAATATTGCTAACAGTATATTTTAAATGATCTCATTAGAAAAATATAAACTGATGGATATGTTAATTAGCTTTAATCACTCTACAATGTATCCAAATATTAAAACATCACATTGTACCCCATACATTTATACAACTATTATTTGTCAATTAAAAATAAATGTTAAGAAACCAAAACCAATATATGAATACCCTCTTGTGCACAGGAGTTATACCAAGCACAAAGTATGGCAGAAAGAGAAGGCATGCTCTCTGCCCTGTGGGGAGGGGGGGACATAATTGTGGAGAAGAGAGTCTGACAGACCCCTGAGGTGCCCATTCTGTGTCTCTTTCCCCAAAGGCAGGCAGTTGTATCAAGTCAAAGATGAGGGAGAATCAGTCAGGATGGGACACCCTACACTGCAGTAACCAACAGCCCTGGACTTACAGTGACTTCACGGAGCAAAGGTTTCTTTCTTGTTAATATCCTGTGTCCCTCTAGGAGCACAGCGTCCTCTGCTCACCCTCATAGGCAAGGGTCCAGCTGATAGAGGCTTCCTCTGAACACGAGCTTCCAGATCATCAGAGCACAGGAAAGGACACCTGCTGCTGGTGCACCAGCCCCAAACAGTGCTCTTGGAATTGAGAAATGCTTCTCAGTTTGCATTTCACTGCTCGAAGTATCATGTGACCACATCCAGCCTCAAGTGAGTGAAGAAGAGACGACCACCACGTTCCCAGAACAAGAGGCTAGGAATGTGTGATCAGAGCAAGGACCACCACAGGCGAGAATGTGCCCAGCCCTGGGAACAAACTCTGCTGGAAGATTCTTAGGAAGGAGTGTTCTTTCAGATATAAGTGAATCCCTTTTCTTCTGCCTGTCTTTCTCCCTGCTCCCTGTTTGAATGAGTTTGTGTGAGGATGTGATGTTTGGATCTGTGGCAGCTACTTTGAAGCCACAAGGCAACTCCAACAAGCTGATAGTGACAGAGAAGGAAAATAAAGAGGGCCTGAGAATGAATGCATGACACCAGAATGCTTCCATACCTAACTCTGAACTACACACCTCAGGCTTCTTATGTGAGACAATGGAGCTACTTTTCTGTTTAAGCCTTGATTAGTCTATCAGTCAGATATTTTATTGCTTGTAGATGAATGAATCCAAACTGACACAATCACAGTTCTGCAAATAACGAGCTACAGCATAGACTTGGCAGCATTGCAATAGAGATCTAACATTCAATAACATTCAGTGAATGAGTTCCCCAGGAAGGAGAACTCATTCCACTGGGGCAGTTGCAGACAGTCTCTTGAGGAGTAAAGATGCTGACAGATTGGTAGGCACCTGGAATACAGACATTGTCTGCAGAGACCGCCTGCAAGGGACAGCATCCTTTCTGGTAACCCCTCATTTGGTCATGGTTCACTGACTCAGCACCAGGCTTTGCACTAGATCCTGGGTGCTAGAGACTCAGTTGATCACAGTGTTTATCATCAATGCCACGGGAAAGCAGAATGAACGAGGATGCCTCACTTCTATAGTCAGAAAACCAGCAGGTTTAAAACACAGAGGCTGTGGTCTCTGCATCACAGGTGGGCGGGGCCTCCCTGATGACAGGGCCACACAGAAAAGGTGGAAGGGACAGGCAGCAGAGGAGTGGCTTCATCAGGGGTGTTGGGTCCACTTGTGCTGCAGCAGGCAGAAGGTGGCAGATCCCCTCCCCTCTGGACATCCTGGTCCTCTCTGCCAATATCTGTCACTGCATATGGCTATCAGTTTATATCTCTGTCATTCAGTGGGCTCTGATTCGTACCTTCATCTAGCACAGAATGTAGCACCTGACTTAGTAGGAGGCTGCAAGTAACTTGCATAGACCTCACAATTCCAGATGAAGCAGCGCTAGAAACTTGGAGTGTAATTAACTGTAGAAAATTTGAGATGTTTGAAGCTGGCAACAGCAATTGAAGGAGTTTTAAAAGCAATTGAAGGAGCTCTCCTCTCCTGTCCTTAATGAGGGTAGCTTTAATTAAACTCCATTAAAATCTGGCAGTTTTGCTCTCTTTAATTTGATCCATTGTGATTCAGACAGCATTGAATCAGTGCTGAACTAAAAAGACACATCAAAAAGTGTCCTTTCAGTTCACCACTCTGAACACTGAATTCCAGGATGATATGCAAAGATAAAACAGGATGATTTATAGTGTGGAAAGGAAAGGGGGAGAGAGGATTAAACTCCCTAAGATCATAACAGGTGAGCAAAGAGGTAAAAGAAAACTTCTCTCCAAGTCTCAGAATGACAAGAGTATCTGGAAAAATAAGAGGAGGTTCTCATTTATGGGACACAAGTGAAATCATGGAGCTTCCCCAGGAATTGGCAGAGGGAAGAAACTGCCAGACACCTGGAGCTCAGGATGTCAAGGGGCTGGTCCCACTGCCCGCATGTGGGACTAACTGGTCTCAGGATGTGAAGGGCGGCTGGTCCCACCACCCTCATGTGGGACTGGCTGGAGCCACTGCCAATTTTCTAGGGCCTCACTCCGACCATCTTCACATCATCACATGGAAACCCAGGGTGTTCTCTCCCTCCCCTCTCCCCAGGATGCCCCCAGGCTGTGGTCTGCATGGGCTGTGGGAAAAGGTCCTGTCCACATGTGCTCACTCACTGTGAGTTTGGCTAAGACCTTCCCCAACAAGAGCCAGAAGCCCCAGGTGTTAAGCCCTGTAGTGGGTTGAACAACGGCCCCTAAAGATATGTCCACAGCCCAAGCCCTGGCACCTGTGGATGCGACCTCATTTGGAAAAAGCCTCTTTGCAGTAACCAATTTAAGGATCTCAATGTGCACAAATTATTACGGATTATCTGGATGGCCCCTAAATCTATTAAGTGTCCTTGTAAGAAACAGGAGAAAAGACACACACACAAAGAAGGTCATGAGCTGAGGAGGTGGAGAGCATATTGATGTGGCCACAAGTCCGGGGACACTGGGAGCCACTAGAACCTTGAAGAGAAGGACCCTCCCCTCGAGCCTCCGAAGACAGTGTAGACTGCCAACAGCGTGATTTCAGACTTCTGACTTCCAGAAGTGTGACAGAACAGACTTCTGTTGCTCCAAACCACCCAGGTCCTGGTGATTTGTGATAGCAGCTGCAGAATGCAGATCCCAGCCCCTTCCCGCTTTGCTCCTGAGGGCCCTGAGCTGAGGTGTCCTCTGGCTTCGGTGTCTCTGATGGTGTGTAGGAAGCACAGGGACGCATCGGCCTCCCAGGTGCCCTCAACTAGGCACTCCAGTCCTCACAAGCAGACGTATCTGGGCCTCTGGCAATGGCAGAGACCAGGCTAGGCCCTGGCCACCCACACGGCAGCTTCTGGGAGCTCTGGGGAAGGCTGGCAGGCCTCGAGGATACTGACAGAACCAACCCTTCCTCTGGCAATTTTTCGTGAAGTAGCTGCTTTATGCAGGGCATTCTGCCTGCCAAAGCTCATCTCAGGAAATTCAGAAGCCCCAAAGTCAGTGAACAGGCTGTTTCAACTTCATAATTGAGCCTCCTGAATGCTGCATCAAAAGCCCAGACCCATGCCATCTTTGTGGTCATCACTCAATAAATATCTGTCCAGCGACAGCTTTTTGATCTGTTATGTAACCCTGCTTAAGGAAAACTGTGCGTGCCCTTGACAACTAGGGTGCAAAAATCCACAGTGGGAAGTCATTGAGGTTTTCAGTTTTCAACACACATAAAGGTAATTTTAAAAAATGATTCTTCACATTATTTTGAGTGTTTTGTAAAGCCCCTGCTACATTTTTTGTGGTGTTAACTGACCTGCTGAGTTTCTATTTGGGTACCTGTTGTGGTTAGGTCTTCTCCCCCGGGTCTTGCCTCCTAACTTACTGAATAGACTCTGGGTACTGCTGCCCTTAGACATGCCTGGAAGACCCCGGGACTCCAGAATCATCTTATCCCAAAGACCAAACATAGGAAATGGCAGCGCTCTAAGCATAAACCATTTCATCTTTTTGCTTTTCTATTTATTGATGGTGTTTTGTGAGCAGAGGAAATACAACTATTAGGTAACTATCTATCCTGAAAGAAGAATTCCAGAGTATAGGACTCCGTGAATTTTAAAGTAAGACTCAGGAGGATATGTGCCAACGGCAAAGAAACTTGGATGAAGGTAAGACATATTTCAAGTTCTTCCATGTTTTAGCTTCAAGGTATATTGCCCATGATGTACTTAATTTATTTGGTAATAAGATCTCCAGGCCAATGCTGGGATTGGATGACCAATCTCATGCCATGGCTGAGGCCAGGGCCAACTTGGGTCAGGACAAGCAAGAGGGAAAAGATTGTCTCAGCCGTACTCACCAACCATCCTTGAAAAGGATGCTCTATCTCTGGCCACCATTTCTCATCCTTAGGATTTTATTTGCACCAATCCCATTCCATCCCCAATCTCACTAAAGTTTCTGGAAGGAAATGCAATCAGATTGTGACATAAAGTCATTAAACAAGCAAGCAGAAAATGAGGCATACACTACATGCTCTAAAATAAACTCTATTGATGTAATGTTGTTTTGCCCCAAAACTGACCCTTTAGGCATGTGGCCATGGGTAATCAAGGTAAGTAACACTTCCTCCACACCTCCCTGCTGGTCACTCAACAGACATTGGGAGACACCAAGTAGAGGACATCTGTTCTGCAAACAAAAGTAGCATTCTCATTCATTGGTGATATGGTTTGGATTTGTGTTCCCACCCAAACTCCAAGCCAAATTGTAATCTCCAGTCTTGGAAGTGGGGCCTGATAGGAGGTGATTAAATCGTGGGTGCAAAGTTCTCAAGAATGGTTTAGCACCATCCCTTTGGTGCAACTCTTATGTTAGTAGTGAGTGAGTTTGTGAAATCTGGTTGATTAAGCGTGTGTGGCACCTGCCTCCTCAATTTCTCTTGCTCCTGCTCTGGTCATGTGACCTGCCTGCTTCCCCTTCACCTTCTGCCATGATTGTAAGTTTCCCGAGGCCTTCCCAGAACCCAAGCAAGCAGATGCCAACATCATGTTTCCTCTACAGCCTGTGGAACCATGAGCCAATTAAGCCTCTTTTGTTCATAAATTACCCAGTCTCAGGTATTTCTTTATAGTAGTGCAAGAACAGACTAAATATAATTGGCTTTGGTTGAGTGGGCATGGTGGCTCATGCTCCTATTTCCAGCACTTTGGGAGACCAAGATAGGAGGATCATTTGAGGCCAGGAGCTCGAGACCAAACTGGTCAACATAGTAAGACCCCATCTGTCTCTATATATGTACATGGATAGATAGATAGATAGATAGATAGATCTATCTATATATAGATAGAAATATATATATATGTGTGTATATATGTATCTATATATACACGTGTGTGTGTGTATATATATACATATATATGTGTGTGTATGTATATATATATATACAGACATATATATATATACATATAAAGAGAAAGAGAGAGATGGGGTCTTACTATGTTGATTCAGGCCCTGGTGGGCACTGAGTGCCAGGCCCATGGCCCCTCTCTCTTGGGCACAGCCTCTCAGCCTCCACCTGTCCAAACTGCACAGTCTCTGCCTTTCTACTAGCCAGTCTTCGGTGGCCCTGTGGGCAAGTTAGTGGCTCCTCCCTTGGCCATGTCTCCTTCATGCTGCCTGTGCACAGTCCCTTGAGCTACCACTCCACAGGGGTCCATATCCAGAAGGGCCTGTGGGCCAGGACATTTAGACATGCAGCAGATTGCCCACTGCACGCATTGGCTCCTTTTGCCTTGGTGTTCAGCTTTGACCTCCATGGGGCTGGCCCAGGAGATCAATGCCAGCAGCAAGCATCTCACCCTCCTCAGAAAGTGTCCTGTGTTTGTCCCCTTCTTCCCAGGCGGGGCTTCCCAGAGGTGCCCCCTCGGCCCCTGCACCCTTCATACTTTGCCAGGCTTTCCCAGGGGAGTGACAGAGACATGCAGGGTGGACAACACATTGCAAGTGCTGTGGTGCAGCTTCTACACCACACGGGCCAGTAGTTCCCACACCAGGAGTTTCCATCCCAGGGAGGTTCATGCCCTGAAGATCTCAGGTGAGCTCACCCCTGGACAGTCACAAAGAAGGCATATGGATACTTTCCCAAATCAGAAGCCTTAAAAGCAAACACCCTAGAGAAACTCTTATACAGAGACACAAAAAGGCACGTGCATGGCCAGCTCCTGCAGCACCACGTACACTCGTTACTAATTAGAAACGATTTAAGTGTCCTTTATGAGGCAGGTAATTAGATAAACTACAGCACACTCGTGCCCTGCGATCCTGAGCAACAGTTTTTAAAACACGGGGAAAATCTATATGTGCTGACAGGAAAAAACAGGCAAGACATTGTTCAGAGAAAAAAACTCAGGTTCCAGCCAAACATCATGTCTTCCGGGGCTACCTACAAGAGGGTGACATTTTACCATAGAAACTCCATGGGGGCTGGCGAAGGAGGTCCTTGTAACTGAAGGTGGGTGAGGGGCCAAAGCCCATCAAGCTGGGAGGGGCAGCATGACCTTCAGGCAAAAAGAAGGACAAGGCACAGATAGAATGAGGTCCCAGAAGCCCATGTGCTGGGCAGCCCAGCTGGAAAAGGACTACCCTGGAATAGACTGGATCTAGGTCAGAAAAGTGGACAGAAACCAAACCAACAATTTGGAATCCTTTATGCCTTTGCTTAGAATTTTGGACTTACTTTCTAGATGAGGGAGAAAAACTTGATAACTATTATCTTGATGAGAACAATTTGGTTAGTTTATCATGTACAAAGATCATATTGAAGTAGAAAGGAAGGTACATGAAAATGGAACCAGACTTAAGGCAGAGAGATCTTTTAGGGAATAATGACAATAACCCAGTCTGTTCATGATGTCAGTTTAAGTAAAAGAATGCTACCATGTAGGGTGACCATATAATTTATTGTCCAACCCAAGAAACTCTAAAAAAATGAAATATGGTAGCCAGAGAGACATTGGGACAGAAGGCATAAACTTGGAATGTCCCAGGTAAACTGGAATGTATGATCATCCCAGTAATAGGAGACAAAGAAGAGAAACACTGGGATGATATCCGTACAGTAACATATTGCCTGGTATCTCCATGAAAGCAGGAGCACATCTCCTTTTCTGTTCACCATTTACCATTTATCTCCAGAGCTGCTCCATTACCAGGAACTTCATGGTGCTCAATAAATAACCTTTGAATAAATGGATGTTGAAGAAGACAGAATTGAAGGTGGACAACTTATTCACACCTTGGGATCCCCAGAGTGCGAATAAGATTTTCTGAGGAGGGTGCATGGGCTGAAGAGAGGGGAAAAACAGAATGTATGACAGCATGGAAGTTAGGAAGTAGGCACAGAAGAAATTAAGAGAAAGTTAGATGGAGAAGGAGTGACCAGAGAGATAAAAGAACACTTTAGAAGGGGTTGTATCAGTGACGGTGGGTGTCAGAGCCAGAGCCATTGAAGCTTGACTTAGAAGTCTGCAGCAGAATGGAATGAGGTCCCTTGGGATGCAGGATCAAACTGTGCTCTGAGCACTGTAGTTCATGGAATATGTTCCTTCAACCCCCTGAATCCCAATCACCTCAAGTGCTTATTTAAAATTCAGATGTTGGAACCAATCCCACACCTAATGAATCCGAATATCTCTGAGCAAGGTCCAGGAATTTTAACATGTTTTCTGAGGGATTCTGAAGTTTTAGAATCCTAGGATAATATATGCCTTCCCACTTGGATTTTGAATACCAAGGAATAAAAGCTGGACTTAGAAAGGAGAAGACAATTCTGGACTGAGAATTGTGGGCTGGAAAAGTGAAAGCAATAAATAGGAATAAACAATAGATCTGGGCAGATGCCAACCACACATTTCACCAAGAACACTCCTCTGGTCTGAAGAAAACAGTGGATGACATTAAAATAAACTTTCTAGGAGATGAGGAGAATAGACCTGCAGTTGCTAATTCCTTCAAGCTTCACTCGATGCGTTTCAACCATGAACATGAAGACATATGACATGTAAGGAGATAAAGTCTTCATTCTCTTGTGAAGATGAAACTCAGGATATTTTAGTAGAGTAATAAAATAAAGGTAACTCTGATGGCAAAATGACTAGTGTACGCAAGAATGAAAGAGTGATGAAAACAATGATTCTTCAAGGCCCTGGTAATAACCCAGATAGGCAACTCTAAGGGCTTGAACTGGGGAGGGATGAACATGATCTACAAGACGCTTTTGAGAAAGACTTGGCAGATCATAGTAAATGGATGTAGGCAGCATGTAAAGAGGGAAGTAAAACAGGCTCCTGGGCTGCAGAAGAAAGCATTCACTGAGGTGGATGATGGGAGGATGTGGAGGGGAGAGGTGAAAGGTGATTCGTCTGGGCAAGAAAGTAGAACACATGGTTATCAGGCATTTGGAAACTTTCACAGATGCACCTTTCTGGTGTCAGGCAGGGTGATGGTTACTTTTATGTGTCAACTTTGTGGAGCCACAGGGTGCCCAGATTAAACATTACTTCTGGATGTGTCTGGAAGGGCATTTTAGGAGAGATCACCATGAGAGTCAATGGAGTACATTGCATCCCCCCCCACACACCCCAAGATGACAGGTGTCATCCAATCCCCTGAGGGTCCAGAAAGAGCAGACACAGAGGAGGAAAACAATGAGTGCTTTTGCTTCCTGGCTGCCTGCTGGAGCTGAGACATAGATCTTCTCCTGCCCGTGGACTAGGATTTACACCGTGGACTCTCCTGGTTCTCAGACCTTTAGACTCAGCCTAGAATTACACCATGGGCTTTTCTGGGTCTCCAACAAATCGTGGGATTTTATTCTTCCATAATCGCATGAATCAATTCATCATAACAAATTTCTTTTTATATGTAAATATGTGTGTGTGTGCATGCGTGCGTGTGTGTATACACACATACACGATTGGCTCTGTTTATCTGGAAAACCCTAATACAGTTTGTAAGAAGGGAGGATTTCCTTTGATGGGTTAGCTCAATGACAAAAAGGGAAGATATAATTTAAGGGGCAAAAAGAATTTTTAGAACATCAACAACAATCAAATTCTTGAAATAAACAAATTTCTGTTACAAACTTGCAGGGTTTCCACTTATTAGAGAATGAGTCATGAGGAGTAGGGTTTTATCCTTGTGTCATGATAGATATTCCCAGGCATGGACAGATAAACGTACACAAACACAGAGTTCTACAAAATCATTTCCCTTCTGATAAGACTTACAATCATCATGGAGGGAAGAACGTTAAGGCTAGTGTTTCAATACAGTTTCTTTTATTTAACTAATTACATAACTTGGTTACATAGTGACATAGTTAAGTTAGGGGCAAGCTACCCAGAAATTGACTACAGACTTGATGAGGATTTAGACTATGCCACTGTTTAGGGAACTGTAGCAGGAGCACCTTCCCGTCCTTCCTCTACACAGATGAAATCAACTTGACTACTAGAAGCATGGCAGAGTGTATTTCCAAGCAAAGATTCCAAGGGGCATTGAGAAAAAGTTCTTAATTGGCATTGAGTTTGAGCTGCATGACAGATGATAATCAATGAGATATTTTTCATAGATTGTGTGTGTGTGGCATTAGCAAGGAAATCATGGAGATAGGAACATTTTTTGTTCCTGTGATATCTAATTATTCCTCCTGTACATGACTATGATGAGTTTTGTGATATAACACAGGAGGAGTGTCATTGTACTTTATAGGCACTGTATTTGCCCTCCCCATGAAGAAACTATTAACACGGACTTTGTGATACAGCGTGAATGTTCTGATGCCAAGGGAAGGCTTGCAAATAAATTATTTTCATCAGCGTTAGTAGTAATAATAGTGGTAATTACCTTTACTTGAAAGTATTATTTTCCTTGTTAATTTCTGTCATTCTAGATTTCTGTTTAATTTAACATTTTATATATCGTAAAGAATCAAACAAACGCTTAACATTTCTGTAATGAGGGATGCGGGCACATACTCTGCACATGTGCAGATTCCCACTGAATCTGCCCTTGGAAAGGAGATGTGCTAACATGCTGTATTTCCCAAACAATCAGAGGTGTATACATCATCAAATTGGTTGAAGATATCAGAATCGAACTCTAACAATCATATACTTCAGTGATTTTTCAAATTCACATTTAGGCAAAGAAAAACACTTTGTTCAAACAAAACCTTATCTGGAAATTTGATATGTAAAACAAGGAAATTGGAGCTGTTCTGTTTAAAGGACAAGGAGAAATGTTCCTAGCGTCCTCCCAAATTGGACTTCTCTCACCCCACCGCCGCACCCCATGTGGTTTCTGAGCTTCCAATAACATTTGTGGGGTTAAGATCATGTTTTGCTGCCGCTGAGCCAACCATCTTCCTCATCTATCCGTAGAAGTATCTGAGTGCCAGGGGACAGAGATGTCCCTTTTGCACCAGCAGACGATGGGGCCAATGCTTCTCAATCCTGGGCTGGCTCTTCACTCCCGCTGTGCATGAACATCAGTGGCAATGCAGAATCATCTTTGCTGATAGTGTTCCCACCCTGCAGATATGACCTCGATCAGTTTTGTAATCATCCTCTGACACATTAAATCCTGTCCTGCTCCTCCTCAGACACCTTTGATAACTCCCTCTGCTCAGAGGATAAAGCCCAGACTCATTCATATGCGACTGAAATCCCTTACAATGAGACCTCGGTGTCCTTGACTGCATCCTTGATAAACTCCATGCCGCAGCCTCACCCACTGCTCACTGGTCCCTGAGACATTTTCTGAGATGATGGAATCCCCTTAACTCATATTCTCTATCAAAATCCATGTCACCTTCCAAAGCCTGGTCCAAATGGCAGGTCATTGTACTCTTTCCTCATTGGCAGAATGAGTCATGTCCTCCTTTGACCCCTGAAGTCCACAGCTCTTCTATCACTGAGGGTCTAGCTAGGAGACAGAAACCCTGTGAATTATTTGGACAGAGAAAATAATTCTCAACTAGATATTGGTATGGGTTCAATTGCATGTCCTTAAAATTGATGTTAAAGTCCTCATCCTCAGTATCTCAGAGCTTATTTGAAAATTGAATTGCTGAACATGGAAATAGTTAAAGTGAGGTCACACTGGAGTACGGTGGGCCCCCAATCTAATATGGCTAATGACCTCATAAGAGGGGGATATTTGAGCACAGAGAGCCCACAGGAAAAATGCCTCCATCTGAAGCTGAAGGCAGAGATTGGGGTGAGGCATCTGCAAGTCGAGGAACACCAGAACTGCCAGTACACCCTCAGCAACCGGCAGAGAGCATGGCTCTGATATCTTTGAGCTCTTCCCTCACAGCCCTCTGAGGAACCCACTGTGCTGCCACCTTGAACTTGGACCTCCAGCCTCTGGAACTGCCAGGCAATAAGTTTCTGTTGTTTAGGTTCCCTGTCTTGGTACTTTGTTACAACTGCCCTAGCAACTGAAGACATTGTGATGGATTTTCAACAAGTTAGCAGAAAAGGCAAAGAGCCAACATGAAGTTATGGCAGAGGCAATGCGGGAAGCAGCTGCCACCCATTAGCTAGGGGACAAGGGAGGGCAGGCAGATGGATTGGAGGAGAGCAGAGGCTGAAACTCAAGCCTCTAAAATGAACACTCTGCTTGGCTGGTATGGTGTTGTCTGAGGGAATCTGACGGTCTGGCTTGGTGAGTGCTGGACACCTGGACCACTGGACCAGCTGCTGCCTGGTGAAGTCATGTGGCCAAGCTGATGTGGAGAGTAACGGGAAGTGACCTGGGCGGGAGGGGCGAGGCTGCTGTGGAGAAGTGTGTTTAGCAGAGCCTGGCACTGTGCAGCAGAATGCAGAAGGGGGCTGGCAACTTGGAGATGGACATTTCATAATGGTGTATCCCTCCTAGCAGTTACTTTTGCCTTATAGAAAAATTATGTGTCTGTATGTGTTTCACCTAATTGTCTAATTTAGACATGTAACATAGATACTCAGACAACTGTCTAATTGATTTCAGCTTCTCCCAGAGCACAAGATACTGTCTATTCCTTATAGTGTTTCCCTAAAGCCTTCAGAGAATAAACGAACAAAGGGAAAAGGAGGGAGGAAGGAAGGAGAGAGGGGGGAAAAGAGGAAAGAAGGAGGGAGGCAGGACAGGAGGAAGGAAGGAAGGAAGAGAAATGGGAGGAAAGAAAGGAGGGAGGAGGGATGGGAGGAAGGAAGGAAGGAGGAAAGACAGGAAGAAGGAAGGAGTGAGGAGGGACAGGAGTAAGGAAAGAGGGAGTCGGGACAGGAGGAAGGAAGAGAAATGGGAGGAAGAAAGGAGTGAGGAGGGATGGGAGGAAGAAAAGAGGCAGAAGTATGGGAGGAAGGGGGAAAGGAGAAGGAAGAAAAGAGGGAGGCGGGACAGGAGAAAGGAAGGAAGAGAAATGGGAGGAAGGAAGGAGGAATGAGAGGAAGAAGGGGGAGTGACAGGAGGAAGGAAAGAGGGAGGCAGGACAGAAGGAAGGAAGGAAGAGAAATGGGAGAAAGAAAGGAGGGAGGAGGGAAGGGAGGAAGGAATGAAGAAGAACAGAGGAAGGAAGGAGGGAGGAGGGATGGGAGGAAGGGAAGAGGGATGAGGAAGGAAAGAGGGAGGCGGGACAGGAGAAAGGAAGGAAGAGAAATGGGAGAAAGGAAGGAAGAAGGAGGGACGGGAGGAAGAAAAGAGGGAGGAGGGATGGGAGGAAGAAAGGAGGGAGGAGGGACAGGAGGAAGGAAAGAGGGAGGCGGGAAGGAAGGAAGAAAGGAAGGAACGAAGGAAGGAAGATAAATGGGAGGAAGGAAGGAGGGAGGAGGGATGGGAGGAAGGAAGGAGGGAGGAAACGCAGTCAGGCACGGGTAACAGCTGTGCTGGCGATGGCCCTGTAACATGATGAGCTGCCCCTAGAAGTGCAGAGACCAGGGGACTGTCACAGGGTCTGGGAGAAGAGAGTGTGGGAAGGGTGGTGTCATGAGATCAACAAGTCTGTCAGTCCCGGGCCCAGTGGGCGGGCTGTTGAAGGAGGTGCTGAGGTTCTAATCCTGGATTTATTGCACACTTGCTGAGCGACCTTCGACAAACCACTTAACTCAACCCTAGAGATAATGTCACACAGTTCTCAGTTTGTAAAATGATCACTGATCCTTTGCCACTGCTATCACAGCCACAGTGGCAACGTATCTGCTGGCAGTGAGGCACAGCAGCTGATAAAACACACAAGGGGGCTCAAATGTTCTGTTTTTATGGCAGTTTTTTCTTGCCTAATGTACATACAGTAAGCTACGACCTTGGGACCCAAGCATATTCACATGATGGGCTACTAAAGGTTTCCTCTTTTGCAAAATCTAGGAAATGGGGCTTAACTGACAGCTTTGAAATGTGCGTGGCAGAAATGACATCAAGATAGCACAACTGGAACATCTATTGCATGGAGTAAAAGCAGCACGCTGGCCTCCTTGGTTTATGAAGACATCCTACCAGCTAGCTGACTACCCTGGAGTCAAGACGGAAGAAATAGAAGTAGCTCGGAGCCCAGGATCAAATTCATTTTCTCAAATCGAAGCCCCTTCTTGTCTAGAGAACCTATAAGCCAGACAAAATTCAAAAGTCTTTTTAAACAGGAATACGCTGCATCAGGGTGGGAAATTTAACCTTCGATAATAACCAATGTTGGAAATTTTTAATGTATGGAATAATATAATTCACCTAAATATGACATATTTTTATTTTATTTAACACTGAAGAGAGGAAACTCTAGAGCTTTTTCTAAGACCTTTTGCCCCAGAGCTAAAGAATATATTGCAGTGTGAGCAATGAGCATACGCAGCTAATGAACTCTGGTGTGGCTTGTGTGGGAGAGGCATAGGTGATCATGGATTGTAGTGGGAAGGTATAGGTGATCATGGATGGTAGTGTGAAGGTGTAGGTGATTATAGATGGTAGTGTGAAGGTGTAGGTGATTATAGATGGTAGTGAGAAGTTATAGGCGATCATGGATGGTAGTGGGAGAGGTATAGGTGATTATAGATTGTAGTGGGAAGGTGTAGGTGATCATGGATGGTAGTGGGAAGGGGTAGGTGATCATGGATGTTAGTGCGAAGGTATAGGTGATTATAGATGGTAATGGGAAGGTGTAGGTGATTATATTTTGTAGTGGGAAATGTATAGGTGGTCATGGATAGTAGTGGGAAGGTTTGGTGATTATAGATGGTAGTGGGAAGGTGTAGGTGATTATAGATGGTAGTGGGAAGGTATAGGTGATTATAGATGGTAGTGGGAAGGTGTAGGTGATTATAGAAGGTAGTGGGAAGGTACAGGTGATTATAGATGGTAATGGGAAGGTGTAGGTGATTATAGATGGTAGTGGGAAGGTATAGGTGATTATAGATGGTAGTGGGAAGGTGTAGGTGATTATAGAAGGTAGTGGGAAGGTGTAGGTGATTATAGATGGTAGTGGGAAAGTGTAGGTGATTATAGATGGTAGTGGGAAGGTGTAGGTGATTATAGATGGTAGTGGGAAGGTGTAGGTGATTATAGATGGTAGTGGGAAGGTGTAGGTGATTATAGAAGGTAGTGGGAAGGTGTAGGTGATTATAGATGGTAGTGGGAAAGTGTAGGTGATTATAGATGGTAGTGGGAAGGTGTAGGTGATTATAGATGGTAGTGGGAAGGTGTAGGTGATTATAGAAGGTAGTGGGAAGGTACAGGTGATTATAGATGGTAGTGAGAATGTGTAGGTGATTATAGAAGGTAGTAGGAAGGTATAGGTGATTATAGATGGTAGTGGGAAGGTATAGGTGACTATAGATGGTAGTGGTAAGTTGTAGGTGATTATAGAAGGTAGTGGGAAGGTATAGGTGATTATAGATGGTAGTGGGAAGGTGTAGGTGATTATAGAAGGTAGTGGGAAGCTATAGGTGATTATAGATGGTAGTGGGAGACGTATAGGTGATTATAGATGGTAGTGGGAAGGTATAGGTGATTATAGATGATAGTGGGAAGGTATAGGTGATTATAGATGGTAGTGGGAAGGTGTAGGTGATTATAGATGGTAGTGGGAAGGTGTAGGTGATTATAGAAGGTAGTGGGAAGGTATAGGTGATTATAGATGGTAGTGGGAGAAGTATAGGTGATTATAGATGGTAGTGGGAAGGTGTAGGTGATTATAGATGGTAGTGGGAGAAGTATAGGTGATTATAGATGGTAGTGGGAAGGTATAGGTGATTATAGATGGTAGTGGGAAGGTGTAGGTGATTATAGATGGTAGTGGGAAGGTGTAGGTGATTATAGATGGTAGTGGGAAGGTGTAGGTGATTGTAAATGGTAGTGGGAAGGTATAGGTGATTATAGAAGGTAGCGGGAAGGTGTAGGTGATTATAGATGGTAGTGGGAAAGTGTAGGTGATTATAGAAGGTAGTGGTAAGGTGTAGGTGATTATAGATGGTAGTGGGAAGGTGTAGGTGATTATAGATGGTAGTGGGAAGGTGTAGGTGATTATAGATGGTAGTGGGAAGGTGTAGGTGATTATAGATGGTAGTGGGAAGGTGTAGGTGAGTATAGATGGTAGTGGGAAGGTGTAGGTGATTATAGATGGTAGTGGGAAGGTATAGGTGATTATAGATGGTAGTGGGAAGGTGTAGGTGATTATAGAAGGTAGTCGGAAGCTATAGGTGATTATAGATGGTAGTGGGATACGTACAGGTGATTATAGATGGTAGTGGGAAGGTATAGGTGATTACAGATGATAGTGGGAAGGTATAGGTGATTATAGATGGTAGTGGGAAGGTGTAGGTGATTATAGAAGGTAGTGGGAAGGTATAGGTGATTATAGATGGTAGTGGGAGAAGTATAGGTGGTCGTGATGGTAGCAGGAGAGGTATAGGTGATTATAGATGGTAGTGGGAAGGTGTAGGTGATTATAGATGGTAATGGGAAGGTGTAGGTGATTATAGATGGTAGTGGGAAGGTGTAGGTGATTATAGATGGTAGTGGGAAGGTGTAGGTGATTGTAAATGGTAGTGGGAAGGTATAGGTGATTATAGAAGGTAGCGGGAAGGTGTAGGTGATTATAGATGGTAGTGGGAAAGTGTAGGTGATTATAGAAGGTAGTGGTAAGGTGTAGGTGATTATAGATGGTAGTGGGAAGGTGTAGGTGATTATAGATGGTAGTGGGAAGGTGTAGGTGATTATAGATGGTAGTGGGAAGGTGTAGGTGATTATAGATGGTAGTGGGAAGGTGTAGGTGAGTATAGATGGTAGTGGGAAGGTGTAGGTGATTATAGATGGTAGTGGGAAGGTATAGGTGATTATAGATGGTAGTGGGAAGGTGTAGGTGATTATAGAAGGTAGTCGGAAGCTATAGGTGATTATAGATGGTAGTGGGATACGTACAGGTGATTATAGATGGTAGTGGGAAGGTATAGGTGATTACAGATGATAGTGGGAAGGTATAGGTGATTATAGATGGTAGTGGGAAGGTGTAGGTGATTATAGAAGGTAGTGGGAAGGTATAGGTGATTATAGATGGTAGTGGGAGAAGTATAGGTGGTCGTGATGGTAGCAGGAGAGGTATAGGTGATTATAGATGGTAGTGGGAAGGTGTAGGTGATTATAGATGGTAATGGGAAGGTGTAGGTGATTATAGATGGTAGTGGGAAGGTGTAGGTGATTATAGATGGTAATGGGAAGGTATAGGTGATTATAGATGGTAGTGGGAAGGTGTATGTGATCATGGGTGGTAGTGGGAGAGGTGTAGGTTGTCATGGGTGGTAGTGAAAGAGGTATAGGTGTTCATGGATGGTATAATAGGCTGAATCATGCTCCACCCCATCCCCAAATTCATACATTGAAGCCCTAATCCTCAGTACACCATAATGCCAGTGCATTTGGGGACAGGGCTTTTAAAGAGGTGATCAAGGTAAAACGAAGCCATTAGAATGGACTTCAGTCCAATTGAACTGGTGTCCCTTCAAAAGGAGGAAATTTGGACACATAGAAAGACACCAGGATGCCCATGCACCGAGTGGCCAGGGGGGGACACAACAAGAGGCTGCTGGGCCACCTCTAAGCGAGGGAGAGAACTCAGAAGGAACCAACCTTGCCAACAACTTAGCCTTGGACTCTTAAGCTCCAGAGCTGGGAGAAGATGAATGTCTGCCATTGAAGCCCCTGGTCCCTGGGACTTTGCTCCAGCACTCCCAGCCAAGGCACACAGGTAGACAGGATTCTGCAGGCCTCTCTCAAACCTGGCTCTACCATCAGCAGCATCTGAGAAGGAAATCACTGACAAGGGGGATGCAGAAGGCCTCCTTCCCCCAAAGAGTGATTGGGAAGGAAGCCGCTTCTCCCCTAAACCTCCAGCAAAAGTGTGGGTGTCCCCTAGGAGCTTTGGGTGACTGCTCTATGGCCCCTTATTAAAATGTAGATGTTCTCTCTGCAGGAGATTAAGCTAACCTATCCCTGTCAATTAACAAATACCCTGGGTCATATTAGAATCTTTGATTTGTCTGCCAGTCCCTCAGTTTATTCCTAAGAGAATGGACCACAGGCCCCATCAATCTTCACTGGAGGTGACGGGAGCCCAAGCATGGGTCATAGGTGGCATTGAAGGTCAACCCAGGCAGCCTGCCATCAGCATGAGGACCTTTAGGGCGGGCTCTAAAATGCCGGGGTTTGGGAAGGGCATCTGGAGGAATATGGAGGACTGAGAAGAGGAACTTGCCAATCTGGGGATTTTGCCTGGATTGGGCTCCTCTTGGTCACAGGTGTATTATGTTCTAGGGGCCAAATTCCCCACTGGAAATGTGTCTGGGAGAAGAAAATGTTTCCTCTTCTTCCTCTCTTCTCTTCCACCCCCCACACTATTTCCACCTTTCACAAGCATGCATGCACTCACACAGCACCCAAAGCTGGTGCAAGGTTGGAAGGTCCGGAGGCCTTTCTTCATGTCCTACAAAAGAGAGGATGCGAGTGGTGGGGACCTGGCTAAGAACCCCAGACTAGGGTACAGCTATGGTGATGACGTTGGGTGACAGTTATGTAAGAGGCAAAGTCAGAGCAAGAACAGATATGGGAACCATGGTTCAAGGGATAGTTTAAGTTTTCCTCCTCAGACTCATTTCATACCCCAGATTTTTCTATAACAGTGGTCTTGGAATATGCTGGTAGGCTCTAAGTGTCTTCAGAACTTCCCAGAAACTTTCCCTGAACTTCCAATGTCTGTTAGGCTTTGAGACACTACACTGTGCTGTTGAGCTTGTGTCCCTAAAGTTTGATGAATAGATTTTAACCTATGGGCCTAGGAGGTCTGCTGTTGCACACATTCATTAAAAACCTGAAATGTGCTATGCTTTCTGCTTGGGAGGTGTTTTGTGGGCATGTATTTCTCAATGGATTTTTAAAGAGATTTGTAGTAGGTGGGCTTTTATCTTTAATAATGTATAAGTGGTTGAGGGCTGATATGAAGTCATTGGAGACAGAACACTGGTCTAAATTTTAAATATTTTTGGAAACACCAAACACAAATACACCATTTAGTATTTTCCCCTTCTTCCATCACACACATATAAATCCTTTGAGGGTTTTACCCTGAAATCTTCTCTGGATTTGTTCAGCTCTGGGAAATGTAATATCCTTCCTAAGCTAGCATCTTACTTCCTCTCTGGTCGTTACTGTCTGTTGTTATTGGGAAGAATATATGAAGTAAATTGATAAATAAGTTTTAAGTACGCATCCATGTAGATCTGGTTCTTTGAAGGAGACATGCTACTGTAATCATAATTGAATGTAATTAAGTGGATAGTATATTTTAACCACTATTGGTTGTTAGAACATCAATTTCAAAATGCACAGCTATGATAAGAGTCAGGAATTCTAAAAAGAAATAAAAAGTCAATCATTTTTATCAACTTGTTGCATTTTCTAAACCCCTTCCTACTTCATTGAACACTGTACTAATAATATTTGATATTTATGTGACAATAGTTCATGAGCTTACAATTAAAAAAATTATTTGATTATTAAAATATTAATGAAAATGACAGTGGAATTCAACCAAGTTGATTTGAGTTCTTCTTATTTCCTATCTTCTTTTCAGGAAGAGGGTGAAATGCTCTCTGCCCCCTCCCTAAACCCCTATGTAAATTTCCCTGCTGGCGTTTCATCATGCAGCAGTGATAGAAAATTCTTAAAGTTGCATTAGATGCACCAACTGTTGCATTGTGTGGAGACAAATTACCTTTGGAGCCTCTCAAAGGTTGTCATGGCTTGGAGTTAGTGGTTCTTGCTTTTGGAAACCAAGAGGAAATGAGGTTGCTCCACAGTCTAAGACTTAAGAGTTTAGATCAAAGTCTGGGATGTGGTACCTTCCATTGCTGTAAGTTAAAACAAACAACAAACAAACAAAACAACAACTCCCTGACAGACTTCTTGTTGGTAGTGTGAATGCCTCAGGGATCAAGAGGAGCTAGGATGGGAGAGACCCAAAGAGTGCGTGGGACTCAGTGGCTTGACTGGAGTCTTCTGAAGGATGCATTATTTTGTTTTAAACACTTTCATGAAATGAGTTGCTAGTACAGAACTGTCCTGACTTGCACCAGGAGGGAAAAAATGGCACTGAAGCAACATGAAATAAGTTTTAAGATAAACTCGACTCACATGACAGTCAAAGGACATTAATTTCCAAAGCGACTTGGGCACACACGTGTACATAACAGGAGCGCACCTCTGTGTGGCCAGGGTCATGCCCACTGCCCTCTGGACTCTATCCACCAGACTCTACCCACCATCTTAGTTTTTGTTGGAGTGTACAGTAACAGTCACATACTCAAAGAGTTAAAATAGAACCCTTCCACATGCCTGCTTTTAAACTGTAACGTCCTCGTAACAGAAATTCTTATCGGAGGTCTGCACGGTACTTGGCAAACAAGACGTTCTACCTTTTAAACAAATAATTCATTAGGTAATTAAATTCAAGTGAGATTACTCTAATTAAATATACACTGCTGTTGAATCATAATTTCTATGTGGCCTAGTTAAAGATGAGCAATCTCTTGTTCCTGACAAAAAAAGAAAGCTTTAAAAGAATTCCCCATGGCTGGAAGAATAGATACACACGCTCTCCACAGAGGTCATTTCAAGAAGGCGGAGACGCAAACACAACACGGAGAGGGGATGTCTCCTGTCCAGAGATTCCGGAGCAGGTTCAGCTTAAGGCTGCGGGTTAAGGTTAGCGGGACCCGGAGGGAAGCCACAGTGATCCCAGGGCGCTGGGTCACTGCGGGTGCGGGTGCGCACAGCCAGGGATCCTGGCCGCAGCCACTGCGGTTTCAGCTGCATCCGATAGGCCCCAAGCGGGAGGCGATTCTGAGGCCAGCGCTGGCCCAAAGACCACAGGACCTGAGCAAAATGAAAAGTCACTTTGTTCCCCACGCCGTGCTCAGCCCGGCCTCCTCTAATGACATTAGGAGCCGCAGCCACGACGGCGCTCACGGGGGCGCAGAAGTCCCGCTGGCTTTGATCCGCGCCTCTCCGCTGCCGAGAGCTGACAGTCGGCTGCGCAGCGGCCCCGCTTTCATTTGTCAGACACGCGTTTGCCGGTGTACCCGCGCAGGCAGCTACACCTGTACTGAGAGAATTTACATCGCCTTGCTTCGGGATGGCATTGATTTGGGACGGGTGAAATACAAACACAAACTAATTAAAAACTGCATAATGGAGCCCTACAGGAACAAGGCAGAAAAACAAATAAATACAAGTGCAGCTGGCACGGCGATGGTGCCTCTGCCCCCGAGCAACCGTCTGGTGACATCAAATTAGAAGCCCTGAGAACTCTCACACCGTTGCTGTTGTTCATATTGAGGGCATAATGGAAATGATCTGGTTAATTAAGGGAAGGTTTATAAAATATTTACGTGTGTGCACACGCATGTAATTCACTTCCTTCGACACTGGGGACGGCGTCGTAGCGGCACTCCAGGCCAGGCCACTGCGGTCCATTCCTCTGCCCTGCGTTTGTGGGAAATACAGGTGCAGTGCCGCAGCTTTAGGGCCTGGGTCGCACTTGGTCCGCCCGCCGCGTTCCCGGGTGGTGTCCCCACGCTGCTGAGGAGCTGGTTCCGCGATGCCTGCGGTGGGGGGCACTCCCCGCAGCGTGCGACTGTCCTGCGTCCTTTGCTTCTGGGCGTTTCCTTCTGGGGTTTCCTTGCAGCGGCTCGAGTCGACTCCTCCCGCCTGCCCAACTCAGCTCGGCTAGCCACTGGGTCCCTGCAGCCCTGCGCCCTCGGGGCGCTCACTGTAGACTATTCTTGGTCCCCAGGGGCCACCGGTCCCTGCCTGGCGTGGCAGGAAAGAGCAGACTGGACACAGGGGTCGGAGCCTAGGGAACCATCGAGTCTCAGCGGCCGGACCCACCGGGGGTCTCAGACGCTGAGGACTGTCTGACTATTGCCTCAATGTTGCGGACTTGGGTGGCCTCCCAGCTGCTGCTGAGGGACGGTGTGAAGTCCTAGTGCGTTTTAAGCAGACTCCTAAGTCTGCGCGCGAGTCGGGGCGCAGCGCCAGGCTGGGGTCCGCGCTGCAGCGCCAGGTAAGGCCGCCTCCGTCGCCACCGAGCCGCGGCCCAACGCAGAGCCCCGCCATCTGGAGCTGACAGCGGCCAGTGTGAAGGCAGGAGGCCAGGCCCGCGCCACCCGTTGCATCCCGCGGCGGGTCTGTGTCGCCTGGTCCACAGCGCCAAAGGCTGGTCCCACAGACGGCTTCCGGGAGTGATGCGTCTCCACGACATCCTCCTCTTCCTTAGCGACCCCCGGATTGCAGAGCTTCAAGACCAGCGAACTGTTTCCCAAGAAATAAAATCGTAAATTAGGAAGCTGTTGGGTGTGTTTAATCTTGTCCTGATGTAAATATGCCCCAGGAGGGTGGGGCAGGGCGGGTGGAATCCTCACCGAGGGTTGGGGGAGAGAAAAGGGAAACGATCTTCTCCAGGAATAACAAATCCCTCCCATTTAGAAAACTGACTCATAATAATAATGATAACAACAGCAGCACCTTGCAAGTAAACTTTCCATCAAGCCTTAACACCAGCTTAAAAATCAAGTTAGCTTAAACTGCAGTTGTACACCAACGCCCGTCCCCCTCCACTACCGCCTCTGGGCCTTTCCTCTCCTCCCTGCCCAATCCCCACCCCCACAGCCTGCCCCCTGCGCTCCCCGAGACACGCGCGCTCTCTGCCCACGCCGCTGCACCCAGAGGCCTGCATCTGTCCCAGCCCTGGACACGCTGAAATTCCTAGCTTCCCAGCAGGGGAGTCCCAGTCACCCCCCACTGCCGAGCTTCGCGGGGTCTCGCCAGCCTCCTGGGCCACGTGCCTTGGGTCCCCGGAGCACTGGGGCCCAAGGGCTTCCGGACTGGATCCCCCCGGCGCTAAGCAGGAGGAGCTCTCCGATTCCGCTGCGCAGCGACCCCTAGACCTGGTTTCGTCAGGCTCTTCGTCTTTGTCTTTGGCACAGTGACCAGGGGGCAGCCACCGGGTGCGGCCAGCTCCGCCAGGAGCAACTTCCGGAGCAGCGGCAGGGCCTGCCTCAGCCACCCCCTTTGGAGGCAGGAAAAGTTGCTGAAGGGCCAACGAAGTGGCTGTCTCCTGCCTCAGAGGTCCAGCGCCTCACAGCTGGGGCGTCTGTTTTGAAAGACAAACAGAGGGAGCCACACAACCTCCCATTCCAACGTCCATCGCCTTTGCCTGGCACCCCTAAGGCGAGCAGAGGGATGGTCCTAGATGCCAGTGACGCTGAGTCCGGGCGGGGGCAGGGGCAGTCTCTTTGAGAGAAAGTTTAGACTTTCTCACGACATTTTTAAAAGGACGTTCAAATCAGGCCCATGGATTCCAGACGCCCAGCCCTTCTGCCTGCTCCAGCATCTGAGGCCATGAAGCCCTGGGCCTCACTGAAACATTTGCTGCTGAAAATGAGTGGCAGAACGAGTGAGAGGAAACTCTCCCAGGAGAGGCTGAGCCAGGAGATTCTAGCTCCTTTTCCGCCCCTCCCCCTCTCTGATGGGATGCTTTGGTGGCAATTCTCTCTCTCTCTCTCTCAGTCCACCCTGCTTCCTAGTATCCTAGGTGAAAGTTTTGGGGACAAGGGCCAAGGAGAAAGAAGAGAGGAGGTGAGTCAGGCCTGCCAGGCTCTGCTAGAACTTCCTAGAAAGGACGTCCTAGAATTGGTTTTAGGACCACAGGCCTGCAGTGCAGCCCCAGGCCCTGGCCTTGGGCAGAGAATAGACCACAATCTCCCCTTCTGCACCTTTGCAGGGCTCCCCGGGGAGCAAGTTACCCAGCTTTGCTAGTGCTGCTTCCCCAGGAACTGTGCAGTCCTCAGGCAGGATTCACAGGGGAGTCTCCCAGTGGGGCCCAGCCAGGTCCTCCCCACCCAGCTCCCTGGTGTTTTCAGGAGCCTGCAATCACTTTGTGATGTGACGCCAATGGAGGTGACGCAGCCAGGACACAGAGGAGTGGCACAGAGGAGTGGGCCTCCCCACAAAGCTCTGCCAGCTGCAGAGAGACCTGAGGCTTGCGGGTGGGGTGGTGGTGCTCAGTGGATTGGATGGAGGCAGACAAGCTGTAGCTGAATCCCAAGGCTGAGAAGTGTCCCTGGACTTACATCCCACCTCATTCTCCAGGTCACTCAAGAGGGCGTATCTCCCCTGTCAACCTGAAATGTGACACTGTAGTTTGCTGAACCGGACAGGGGTGGGTGGGACTGGCCCACTTCTCAAACAGTGAGTCACGTGCAATGGATGGATTTGTTTTGGGTACAGAGGAGAGGAGGTTGAAGATCGGAAATCTATCTTAGGGTTAGAAGATGTCTGGTGGTAGGCTGAGGAACAGAAAAAAGCTGCAGTTAGGGGCTTCCCGGAGTTGTGTCACCAAAAATCCACTCTGCACCAACCCTCGGCGTCCCCACAAACCCCGCCCGGGATCTATGTAAAAGCAGGAAAGGAACCCTGGAGGTTGTAGGCGGATTCTGGAGTGTGGAGGGGCGAATTGAGGGCGGGAAGCAGCATGACTGGGAAGACAATCTGACTCAGAGCAGGGAAAAATCAAGCCCGATGTCGGAGCTGGTTATTAGTAATTACTACTATCACGGGCATTATTGTTGCTAATTATAGGCGATGTCTCAGTGTCTGTCCTCAGGCCCGGAAAACCGGAGCCCTCCTGATGCTGCTGAAGTCCCTGGGCCTCGAGGCTTGGTGAAGAGAGGGAAGCGAGGCAGGGGGTGAAGGGACCGCCTGGCCGGTGTCCAGGATACGGGTGGCTCAGCCCACCAGCAGAACAGCATGCCGACTCTGGCCCGATGGCCGCCTTCATCCCGTAGCCCCAACCCGGCCTAAAGCCGGGAAGACGCCAGAGTGCGCTGCTGAAATTCCCGCGGAGTCCGGTGTGCTGGAGAGCGGCAGCGGGGTGAACTCCCGGCCCCGGCTGTGCGTAGGAGGTGGTTCGCAAAGTGGCCCCGGGAGCCGGGACTGGTACCCGGTTCCCCACGGCACTGTCCGGACCTCTCCAGCCACGAGGCGCAGAAGTGGCCTGCCAGCGCCTTCCCAGGCTCAGGGAGGCGAGGAGGCCCGTGCACTTGGCATCTTCTCCCGGGAGCCGCACGGCCAGGGCCGCGGCGACACCGAGCCCATCTCAAGTGCGCCGCGCCTGGCCGCGTCTTGTAGCCCGACGAGGCTGAGGATGGAGAAGGGAGACGCAGGGAGAAGAGGGACGCGGGACTTGGACCCAAGAGGCCGCTCCGTTCCCGGTCTGGCGGCGGCGGCGACTCGGGTTCGCGTGTTCCGCACAAGTTTCCTGTCTGCCTCTGCACACCTGGTGGACAAACCGGGCGTCCAGGCCACACCGTGTTCCCCCTTCGCTGGGGCGCGGGGGATGTTTCCCTCCGGCTGCCAGGGGGCTTTCTGGGTGAAGAGAAACCCCTCCCCCCGCGTCTCCCCCACCCCTCCCTCCGAGAACCCGCGGCGCCGACTGCGCCTGCTTCCCCCGAGCTGGCGACTTCTCTGCGGGATTTGCCCTCGCTCAAAGTTTGCACAATTGAAAGAGCCCGCAGAGCTCGGCCGCTCCCTGCTTCCCCAAGGGCGGCGAGGCCGGTCATTGGCAGACGATCGGTTACTACCCAGTAGGGGCCCACGGGAACCCGCATCTGGAGTCGGGGGTGTCACGCCACGCCGGTTCAGTGGCTCGCGGAGAGCGTCCGGGTGCACTTCTGCCAAAGATGTCCCCTGGAGGCACCGGCCGCGCGGGACTCGGGGGAGAGGCCGCTCCCCGCCCGCCGTCACCAGCGCCCAGGCCGTCGGCCCCTTCCCAGCTGCCCAAACGGTAGAAAAGCAGGCGCCAAGTTGTTTTTGTTAAAAAAGGGACACACCTCGGCCGCGAAACTGCAAACCCAGTGTCAGACAGCTGTAAACCCGTGTCGACAGGTTGTCAGACAGCTGCGGGGGCTGGTCGGGAAGGAGCCCACGGCCTCCGGGCCCACACCCCGCCGCCCCGACGCGCGCGCCCACCGCGAGAGTAGCTGGCCCGGCCGGCACGGGGCACCACGTGCTCGCGGGAGGGGCGGGAGCGGCCGGCGAGGGCGGGCGGGAGGCTGGGAGGGGGCGGGAGGGGAGCCAGGGGCGGGGCCTGCGCTCAAGGGGATGCCAATCAAAGCATCAACTTCAAATTGTGTCTGAAAGCCCCGCCGCCGAGCGGAGGGCGGCCGCCGCAGTCGGCGCGCGATCGCGGATCCGGGCGCAGCCGGGAGCCGGGCGCCTGCGAGCACCGGGCAGAGGAGCCGCGACCGGCCCCTATCTCCCGGCCCGCCCGAGCGCGCCCGGCCGGCCGCCCGCTCCTCCCTAGACCCCTCGCGGCGCCCCCTGCAACCCTCTCGGCCGGCCTCCGCCTCCCTCCCCGCGCCTTTAATACTCGCCCGCTGCGGCGGTCGCCGAGTCCGCGGACATGTCCTTCCCGCAGCTGGGCTACCCGCAGTACCTGAGCGCCGCGGGGCCTGGCGCCTACGGTGGCGAGCGCCCGGGGGTGCTGGCCGCGGCCGCTGCGGCGGCGGCCGCCGCCTCGTCGGGTCGACCGGGGGCCGCGGAGCTGGGCGGCGGGGCAGGCGCGGCTGCAGTCACCTCGGTGCTGGGCATGTACGCGGCGGCGGGGCCGTACGCGGGCGCGCCCAACTACAGCGCCTTCCTGCCCTACGCCGCGGATCTCAGCCTCTTCTCGCAGATGGTGAGTGCGCCCGGCCTCCCCCGCTTCTCCTCTGTCTCACCCGCGCCAGGGCAAGGGTGGCGGGTCGCCCGGGAGGGAGAGACGACGGGTGGACCTGGTCCGGAAGAGGAACTAGAAAGGTCCAGGGGCAGGTTCCCGGTGGCCGAGGCCGCGGCCCCCGGGGACGCAAGAGGGCTGGGAGGCCGGGCGGGTGACGGCTGGGCCATCTCGGCCTGGGAAAGCGGAAGGCCCGGGCCAGGGAGCGGGTAGCGAGAGAATTCAGAGAGGCCGCAGAAGCAGGCCCGGGGAGCGGTGCCCGCGCTGGAGGTCGGGGGCAAACTCGCCTGGCTCGGCCAGGGCGCCCGGGCAGGCCCACGGGGTTCCTGCAGGTCGGCCCGGCGTAGCGTAGCAGGATTTCCCTTCCTGGCCGCGGGTTCCACTCGCGCGGCCTCTTTAGTTTTCGAACCGAGTCTGGAAAACTTGGTTTTCTCCCTCTTTAGCAGCTCCGAGATAGTTGTATCCGAGTTTGCCAGACAGACCCCTTTTAAGCCTAGTAGAGTCAATCAAAATAATCTTAACAATAGAGGTCCAAAGGGATGGAGAGGTCTCTCCGTGGCGTGAGTGCGAATTTGAGATTAAACAAAAATTAAGTTGCAGTAACGTTTTGGTGTCTGAAACGGTGTTTGATTTTACTTTTGTAAGTTGCCAAAGTTTTCATTTCATTTGCACGGAAAGAAAAGCACTTTTCTTCCTTCGTTACATAATGGAGGATTAAAGAAAACAGTGTCCCTTGGTTTAAAATAAATGCTGTCCTCTTAGTCTCCCTTCCCAGTGGACGTTAGATGTGGGGGCAGGCGGCGGCACACTTAATTCTCCGCGGGGGCATTGGCCTGTCTGCCGGTCCAAATGATCCATTTTCCTTGGTCTGACTGCAAGGTCGGTGCTTAAACTTCGGACGGCTGGTGAACTGTGCGGCGGGAGCCGGGCCCTGGGAGGCAGCCCCCTCCTGGGTCGCTGCCCGCGGGATAAAGCAATTTCCAAGCACCCGCAATATCTCCCCGCTTCCCGAAGGAGAAGCGGGGAGTAAACGCCCCTCCAGTGTGCACAAGCAAAGAGCTGGTTTCCCTGTAACTTTTCTTGTAGTTTTGAAAGAAAGCGGCCCGGCTGCCTTTCAGGTCTCTTACTATCGAAAAAGATCAGCCCCCATTTTGTTCAGGCGGCGGGGAGGCCGGGACGCGATGAGAGATTTACAAGTTGTCCTTTCAAAAAGAATTCCCAGTGGAGACGAGGCCGAAATGTCTTCTTTACAATTACAACTAAAATAATTAGAAAAGCGCAAAGTACATTTTGCAACGATTGGGCAAAAACGAAATCTAGCCGCAGAAACGTTTTCTCGGCGGCCTCAGTCACCAAACTAATTAGTTCAAGAAATCTTCTGGTCTTTACAACTTTCTCAGAGTCTGGAACTCCCTTTGCTAACATTGCAACTCGACCGTTTTTACATAGAGGATGAACATTTTTTACAGAAATTGCGAATGCAGTTGTGTGCCATTTGGGAACCCTGCCTGTGTTTGCGGGGGAGGGAGAGAGCTTCAGTGTGAGGACCTGCACCCTTTGTGGAGAGCTGGGGAAGGGAGATGTTTGCTGTTCTGAGTTGTTTTTCCCCTCTAGAGGGATAATATGTAAAAATTATTCCTACCCAAAAGGTGTGTGTTTCCTCCAGTTCTCCCGCTGGTTCTGAGAGAGTAAACTCAAACCCAAACCCCGATTCTAGGCCTAGGTTTCCAAGCCATTATAATTGGGCGTTTGGAAGTCAAAAGATAAAATTGTATTTGAATGTCTGTCTGGGCAATTTATGGTAATAATGAGGCCTAATGAGGTTGTTAGAAAGATAAAATGTTATTTACCAAAAAACCTGATGGGATAATTTGACTTGCTGTGTTTTACTACTGATGATAAAAAGAATATTGATTGCAAATAAATCACCGCCTCTAAATGCCTGCAAACAGTTAGTGTTTGCTCCCTCCAGATCAAAGTCAAACTTAAGAGATGAAGTAACTGAGAAGAGGCCTAGGATACTGAACCGGTTCCCCTCCTGGCCGCCGGTGGCTCCCTGCCCTTGCGTTAATATTTTACAGGCTAAGCCTTCCTTTTGTATTTAAAAAAAAAAATGTTGTTTTTGTTATTGTTGTCGATGATGGCCGGGATTAAAATTTTAAATTACCTGTCACCACTAAAGACCTTTTAATGTGGGTAAACCATTATATGCAGATTAATTTGGAAGGCAAAGGACTGTGCTTTCGTTTTAAATTGCTGGCGGATTTAGACCGGTAGAAAACCCGGGATGGTTTATTTTGATTGAGCCCCCTCTGGGCGGCAGAGAGGAGGCTTGGGCTCTGGGCCCTTTACGTTTGGAGAAATGGCTTTATCAGCTCAGTTGAAAGGTTTTTCCCTCTAGCTAGTGAAAGATAAACTTGGAAATGCAGGTTTCTGCAGCGGTTGGTGGTGGGGACAGGGGTCGCCTAGGGAACTTGCAGGGACCGCGGCCTCTGTTGTGCTCTTCTGGAGAGTGCACTGTTTCTGGAACTTTTCTAGAGTGGCAAAAACGATCTCCACTGTCGGTGAAGGGCAGTTCCTGAAGTCAGCTCGTGGTCCTGGCTCCCCTTCTCCCCAGCAGTGAACTGGGGGTGACTTCCTGATCTGCCCAGCACAGGAGAGCCCCGCAAAGCGCCCGGGAGGCCCTCGAGCCCACTGGAGTGGCTGCTTCCCACTTTCCCTTCTTGGGGACTCATCTCTCTCTCTCTCTCTCTCTCTCTTTCCCTCTCTCTCTCCACTTCCCTCCTGTCTCTCCTCGACGGCCCTGCCCTGTGGCTTCAGGGCTCGCAGTATGAACTGAAGGACAACCCTGGGGTGCACCCCGCCACCTTCGCAGCCCACACGGCGCCGGCTTATTACCCCTACGGCCAGTTCCAATACGGGGACCCCGGGCGGCCCAAGAACGCCACCCGTGAAAGCACCAGCACACTCAAGGCCTGGCTCAACGAGCACCGCAAGAATCCCTACCCCACCAAGGGTGAGAAGATCATGCTGGCCATCATCACCAAGATGACCCTCACGCAGGTCTCCACTTGGTTCGCCAACGCGCGCCGGCGCCTCAAGAAGGAGAACAAGGTGACATGGGGAGCGCGCAGCAAGGACCAAGAAGATGGAGCGCTCTTCGGCAGCGACACCGAGGGCGACCCGGAGAAGGCCGAGGACGACGAGGAGATCGACCTGGAAAGCATCGACATTGACAAGATCGACGAGCACGATGGCGACCAGAGCAACGAGGATGACGAGGACAAGGCCGAGGCTCCGCACGCGCCCGCAGCCCCTTCTGCTCTTGCCCGGGACCAAGGCTCGCCGCTGGCAGCAGCCGACGTTCTCAAGCCCCAGGACTCGCCCTTGGGCCTGGCAAAGGAGGCCCCAGAGCCGGGCAGCACGCGCCTGCTGAGCCCCGGCGCTGCAGCGGGCGGCCTGCAGGGTGCGCCGCACGGCAAGCCCAAGATCTGGTCGCTGGCGGAGACAGCCACGAGCCCCGACGGTGCGCCCAAGGCTTCGCCACCACCACCCGCGGGCCACCCCTGCGCGCACGGGCCCTCCGCCGGGGCGCCGCTGCAACACCCCGCCTTCCTGCCTAGCCACGGACTGTACACCTGCCACATCGGCAAGTTCTCCAACTGGACCAACAGCGCATTCCTCACACAGGGCTCCCTGCTCAACATGCGCTCCTTCCTGGGCGTTGGCGCGCCCCACGCCGCGCCCCATGGCCCTCACCTTCCTGCACCTCCACCACCGCAGCCGCCGGTCGCCATTGCCCCGGGGGCGCTCAACGGAGACAAGGCCTCGGCCCGCAGCAGCCCCACGCTCCCAGGTACAGCTCTAGGCCGCGTCCACCTGTCCCCTAGCTGGGAGTGCAGAGGCCTGGTTAGGTGTCGTAGCGTGGGGTGCAGCATGGGCCGGGAGGGTACCAGGCAGTGGTCGCTAAGCCCTGGGGCTGCGCTTAATCCCTGCTTCAATTTAGAAAGCCAGACAAGGCCCTAGGGCTCTCCCAAGAGAGCTTTGCCCTACCGGCGGGCCTGCTAAGGGGTGGTGGTGGGGTGAGGGGTGACGTTTTTCGGCGAATCTGCCTGGGCAGCAGGCAGAAGTTGATGCGAAGGAGGCCTGGGACCTCTCCCGCCCGTCTCTCCGTCCTAACTCTGCCTCTTCTGATCTCTCGCAGAGAGAGACCTCGTCCCCAGGCCAGATTCGCCGGCACAGCAGTTAAAGTCGCCCTTCCAGCCGGTACGCGACAAGTGAGTGCTGTTTGCTTTTGCTATGGGAGAAGGCGGTGGGGAGGGGGGAGGAGGAGTGGTCGGGACCCGGGCGGAGCTGGCTGGGTGGCGGTGGGAGTCGCGCAGTCCTTGTTGAAGGAGCGCTCCCCGCCAGCCCTGGGCGCCGGGCGAGCCGAGGAGACTGGAGTTTCTCCGGAGCCGGGAGCCGCGCTGGCTGTCGACCCCGCCCCCAGGGCTCCGCTGCTGGAACCGGCGACGCCCGGCGCTGCGTCCCCCACTCACAGTGCCCCTGTCTTCTTGTCTCGCTGTTTTCCCATGCAGCTCTCTGGCCCCGCAGGAGGGAACGCCGCGGATCCTAGCAGCCCTCCCGTCCGCCTGATTAAGGGTCTTCTTTTACTTTTGCTGGGGGGAGGGGGGAGGAGTTGGGGAGGGAGGGAATGTGGGAGGAATTAAGACAAATATTTCAGACTGGTGTAAAGGACAAATATGACAACGACGTCAAGGACTCCCATCCATCGCTTTCTGCAGAAAGGGGCTTGTTCGGTCCCGAGCTCGCGTCCAGGTGGCCAGGCCTCTCTGCCGGCGGCTCCGGTGGCTGCGATTATCGGGTTCGGTAAATGCCCCCACGTGCTTGTGTCTCTTTCCCCCCTTTTCTGTATATAGAGTGATTTCAGATTGTAAATAGCGCGTCAGCGAACTTGTCTAAATCATATATTTTTGTCTAATAAACTAAATGAAATGACGCCCCCTCCTCGCTCCTGCTGCTGTGTGCCTGTCCAGCGTTGTGTGAGAGTGTGTGTTTGTGTGTGAATGTGTGTGTGTGAGTGTCTGTGTATGTGTGTGTGTGTCTGTGTGGGAGAAGGAGAGACAGAGAGAGAGAGAGAGAGAGAAGTGGGGGATAGAGGGATCCTGGAACCCTGGGCGGGACCCAAGGGCCTGTGGCTGGGGGAGATGGGCTTCTCATGGAGGGCCTTTAGAGAATGTTTCCACCCAAGAGGCAGGTGCTTTAAACATCTTTTTGTTGTTTGTGGTTGTTGTTGAATTTTTAAATATTGTCACTGTGGCAGTTTCTTGCTGGCAGTTCAATTGCTTTCAGGAACATTTTTCTGAGACATAATTTTCTCGGGACATAAGTTCAATTTGAGGCAGTTTTACAAAACGATTTTATAAAGTCGGTAAAAACGGAGGAAAAATAATTTTTATTTGCGACCCCAGAGAACTTCGGATTAGAAATGAGCTTATAACTAGTTGTCTCAACGGCGCATCGTGGCGCCTGGCCGTTTTCTGAGTTGAGTGTGAAAATAATGGAGTATTGCTTTGCATGAATTTTTAGTGATTTGCTTAAATCAAGCACGGTAAGAAATTGGAAGGCTCTTTAAAACTCCACAGATGGGCCAGCTGGGATGCGGTGCGGGGGTTCTCTGCGGTGTGAGGTGTGAACCAGGGGCTGAGGCTGTGGTGGGAAGCGAGAAAGAAGGGGTGGCTTTGGTCTCCCAGGGAAGTCCCTTTACACTTGGGCTCCACGGACTGCGTCCTTTGCCCTCAGGCGCGCGCACCGCGGGCGTCCAGAGTAAATTGTCCTTAGATGGCCGCGGCCGGGCAGCGGGGAGGCAGCTGGGAGCAGCGATATTGGGAAACACTCGCAGCGGGGCTGGCCTCGGGCGCGCGCGAGTGGGGAAAGGCCTAGGATTCTGGACATCGCTGCGGGTCCGGGACATCAGCATCACTGGGTTCGGAGCGGGACGCGCGCCAAGCGCAGCAGCAGGCACCTTCAGAAGGCTTTGCGGACCCGGCGCAGGGCCTTCAGGGCGCAGGCGACTCTGCGTTGAATACGTGAAAACTGAGCCAGCAAACATTTCCAAAACTGCCAGCCAGGATGTGGGCTGCTGGGAAAAACGGTCTAGTGGGGACAGGGCCGAGTCCCGAAGTCAGAGCGACCATCCTCCGCTCGCACCCTCAGCCTGTGACCCGCCCTTCCCGGCCTGCTCGAGACCCGCTGGCGCCAGTGATGCGCGTGGGGACTCCGTGCATGGCCGAAGCGAGGGGAAAGTCGGGGCGCTGGTGTCTTTTCAGAGGTTCCAGGAAAGAGGGAGGCTCGCGTTAGGACTAGGAGGTGCCGGTCCACGGCTCCTACCCGCCCCCGACGCCCGCATCCTTTTACAGCCCTCCGTCCCGTTCCTGGTCCCTGTAGAGGGGAAGGTCCTCTCCCTGCCCCGAGGCGGGAGGAAAAGCGGCGAAGAGGAGGCTCGAAGGGCGCCGCGTAGGGCAAGTGGGCCGAGGACACGAGGGGCGCGTCGGGGAGCGGGGAGTGGGCGGGGTGGGATGAGCCAGGCAGTAGCCGGGCCGGAGCGGAGTGGAGTGGACCGTGGGCGGACGGACTCGGGCCGGGCCCCGGGGAGCAGCTCCGCAGTCTGAATGGACGTGCTGCAGGCGCCCTCTATGGTCCGAAAGCGGAATGCGGCCTTGACCAGCGCGGATCTCGCTCCTGGGGTGTGGGGCAAATCTGGGGGCGCTGGGCCTTGGGGCTCCGTGGGCACGAGCCTGGATTTGTAGTGATGGGGACCGCTTTGGGTTCCAGGGCTGCATCCACTGGTTCTTTGTGTGTGTTTTGGGGGACTGCCGGGCCTGCAGGGTAGGCTACTGGTATTTGGAGGTAGTGAGCACCGGGCTCTACGTGGGGTACTTTTATTGTCCAGTGCCTTCCTTGCTAAATCAGAGAGGTGTTTCTCATCTGCCCTCGGCCCTAGCCCTTCGTGGATCATCAGAGCCCTGGGCTCATCATTCCAGAGGTTCTGCAATGGGGCCCTAGAGCCTACTTTGACTGCTGGGCCCAAATAGATCTTGTGTCCTTAGCCAGATGGTGTCTCTAGAGGGGCTTGACCAGCTACGCCCTTCGCCTCTGATGAGGAACTGTGTTCCCAGCCACAGAGACGTGCTGCTCAAGCAACCAGTGTGCTGGGAGATGCCTTCTGGGTGACGCTGGAAACAGCAGGTTGGATTCAGGTGGGCCAGGTAGAGTTCTCTGCCCCTGGGCAAGTTCAGCTCTTTATTTCCCTGAATCAAATCGGATGGTCTGTGCTGGCACCTGCTGCTTTGCACACCCCTATTTCCACCCTTTCCTGATTTTTTGGTCAATGCAAGACATTTGGGACCCCACCCCCACCCCCACCCCCACAAGAACTGCTGCTGAGGTGGCTCGGCCAGCACCTGCTCATCCTTGGGAGTCCTGGCTACTGAGCTGCGTGGCCTAGAGTCATGAAAGGTCTGTGCACCTTCCTGAGAGCTAGGTTTTCCATACGAGGAAATCAGATTGCTAGCCTCAGAATTATTTTTCTCCAATGAAAAGCTACAAATGAATTTGTAATGGAGCACTGAGGGCATTTTTGTCCTTTGGACACTATTTGTTTACATCTTTCTGGCCATGGGAGCCATCTAGGTGTGCAGGGTCCCATGGGAGCACCCCACATGCCCGGTGCTTCAGCTCCTGAAAAATCTGGAGTGGACATAGAAAATCCACAAATATCCGTTGCTTCTAAAAACAAAGCCCTGTTAGTTCTGGAGGGGCTTTCTGCCTGAGGAAAGGGGCTTCCCTACCTCAGCAGTGCCCAGGACTGTTTCAGAGGTGGCAGCTGCTCTGTGGCCGGCAGGGAGGAGACGGTCCCTGAACAGACTAAGGGGAGATTGTCCACAGGACTAATTTCCAGACATAGGGTTCCCCTTGTCATCAGAAATGGGTTTCCTATAGAAAAGTTCCCTTTTCTGGTTATATTGGGCTTTTTCTGGAGGGGTATGTGTGTGGGGGAGAAAGACATAAATCTGGTCCTGGGCTCCTGCGTTCTGTGTTACAGCCCTGGCAGCCCCCAGCCCAAAGGTTGAGCTGGAGTCTCTGAAATCTCCTTGCTCGCACCATCCTGCCCACTGTCCTCCGATCAATTACATTCACCAGCACATTTATCTCGCCTGCAATATGGAGAATTCATATTCATATCTCGGTTTTAGTGGTCTGACACTGATTAATGTAATACGTGTCTCGGCTCCAAGGGGTGCGCCACCGATGAATCATGCCCTATAAAGTTTCAGTCGTCCTTGTAGATGGGACTCTGCCAGAGAGCAAGGAAGCTGGAGTGAGGGAGGGAGGCAGAAAGGAGAGAGGACACGGTGGGCCACAGCACCCAGGGGTACCTGGGACAGGGCACTGGCCTTTGGCTTTTCAACATGGAGGGTTCAGGCAGGCCCTGTCCTCTCTGCTTTTGAACCTCTTGCCTGAGAGGGGAATGCTAATTTCACCCTCTCCTGTCCACCCCAGCCACGATGCCAGTGGGTCGCTGGTCGCCTCCTCTCACAGAGGCAAGGTCTAGGGTGGGGTTAGGGATTCCAAGTGGAGATGGGGTTTGTGGACTTGGACTTGGGAAGAGTGGACCACTGAATGCACTTCTCAAAATGACAGGGCCCTGTTTGTTGGTGGGGACTGCAAGTTGGAGGTCAAAAAAAAGGGAAGGTAGCAGAGCCTAGGGAGGGTCACCTGCAAGGGTGGGGGAGCACTGGCCCCACGGAGGAGCGGAGCTTCATGGTGCCCTTGAGGAAAGAACTTGCAAGGCCAGAGGAACCTCCTGTGTGTGCAGAGGAACGTGCAGAGGAACACCTCTGCAATGTGGGCCACACCGCAGGACCCAGCACTGCCACAGGAGTCAGCCAGACTCTGAGCCCTCCAGAAAGGAAAGGGAGGCTTTAGGGAACCAGACACTGAGCGTGTTCCCAATGCCTGGTGACTTCTCTGTTCCCACAGAGGCCCCTGCCATCTCGCTGGCCCTGAAGTCAGAATGTGGCACCAGGAGGGGAGGGAATGTGGGGTAAGTCCAATTTGGGGGCCAGGAGACAGGGCAAACAGTGGAGGGGGCGCATTCTGGGGGAATTAAGAAGCCCACCCACCTTTAGGTATCCCTTGAGCCAGCGAGCGTGGGGAATGCATAGATTTGTGGAAGGAGAGCTCCTCACTCAGGGCACCCAGCCGCCTCGACCGCCCGGAGACTTTTTCTGTGCTTTGGCCGCCGACCCCGGCCCATGGGCAGCCCCAGAGCAATAGGAGCGGCTCCAGGGAGAGGCCATGCTTTCCAGGTCTTCTCCGGCGCTCCCCACAAAGCCAGCGACTCCAATTATGACTCCTGAGCTGAGAGGCCTGCCAAGGTCATCCCGCGGGGACTGCTGGCCGCCTTTTGTACCCGGCGACTGGCGGCTGGACGCAGATCCCCTTCCCTCGCCCCAGAATGACGTCTGAAAATGGACCTCTTAGGGCGAGCGCGGACGAGGGCCAGATGCCAAGGCGGTCCCGGCCCGGTGACTTCAGCACTACGAGCCTGGGCCTGGGGGCCCCGGGTATTTTGAGGGGCCCAGGAAAATGGTTTAATTTTTTTTTTCATATAAAAATATCCGGTAATTTTTGGGTCGAAGAAAATGTGTTAATGTATATCAATATATTCATCTTTATACCAATGGAGTGGTAAAACAAAATTTTTAATAAGTTTCTCATGAAGAAGGCGTCTGCCTTAGGCCCACGGAAGTCACCACGTGGCCTGGGACTGAGGAGGCTTCAGGAGCGACCTAAAATGTTAGGATTGCTCTAAATGAGGAGGCAGAGAAAAGGCAGCCTTGAACCCGGGAGGGAGCAAGGGATGGAGCTGCGCGCTGGGTGGCAAGACATGGCAAGCCAGGAAGCTGGGACCCAGGGACGGCTCGGCCGCGCCGCAGGATCCCAGGCTGTGGGCCTGAATGGTGACCACGCGGAGCACGCGCCCCGGAGTCAGCTCCCGTCCGCGCCGTCCCAGCTCCCCGCCTGAACCCGGCGCCCCTCCGCGAGGAAAGGCCGGCCCTGGCCCTTTCTGGGCAGTGAGGGGGGTCAGGCCGACCCGGGGAAGAGGCCGAGCAGTCAGCGCCCCTCCTTCCCCTCGGGCGGGGCATAAGTGGCCGCCCTCTCCGCGGCTGCTGTTGGGCTTCTGAAGACGCAGCGGTTGTCTCTGATCCCCTAATCCATTTATCCGGAGTCGTGAGCGCAATGGCTGGTGCGGGGACACAATGGCAGGAGGTGGTGGGGGTGGAGGGAGACCGGGCACTCAGCTAGCGCCACCCTCCTCCAGCCCCACCCGAGACGCTGAGCCACGACCCACCCTCCACGGGTCCCACGCCCTCAGGCAGAACGCAATGGTGGGAATGACGCCAAGGTCGGTGAAATCTTCCAAATTGAAGGGCTTTTATTTTAAATTCCGATTCCCCTTTGAAACAGCCCTTTCGATGAGGGAAGAAGCCAGCTCCGTTTCTGCGTGCGTGTTTATGATCTATCTGTGAGCGCGGCGCTCTGGAAGGTCACCCAGGCTGCGGACGCCCTGATAGCGGGGTGACAGCCTGCAGGATTCCCCAGCTGGTCACTTTCATTCTTGGTGTGTGTGTGTGTTTCTCTGTCTTCTCCTGTTTGCTGTTTGTCGCTGCTGTATCTTTGCTTGTTACTGAATTTTAAACATATGCTTAATTGCCAGAGCCTTGGATAGCTGCAGAAATGCCTGAAAATATTAAGTACTTCTGTGAGATGGTCGGCAAGAGAAATTTAAAAAGGTGCTGTCTGCAGTGAATGTTAAAAAGATCTCACAATGAAGTGATTAACATTTTTATGAATAAAATTAATCACGCATTAAACTCTGCAGCACAGTACATCTGAAAGCCAAATGTGGAGCCGAAGCCCCCTTTCTTACACCCAAGAATTTGGAGCCTTCCCTGGCCCACAGCAAGCATTCAACCATTAGGAATTTTAGAGTATTTATGAGAAGATACGTCAATAAGAGATATCTAAGTTTGAGCTACCCCCTCGAAAGAAAAACCCTCCAAAAATGCCTCCACCGCCCTCTCCCCCCCAACACACAAACACGTGGCAACATTAAAAAGCAACCAGTAATTATTTTATTTTATTTTATTTTATTTTAGCAAACTCTCAACCAAAGCAGGCCGTTTCCATTCTCAGATATGCACGTGGGATATGTGGCCCTGGGTCAGGGAGGGCAGGCAGGGCTGATGCAAGAGGAGGGGCTGGAGTCCGCTTTTTCCTTCCTAACCCCCATCCTGGGCCCACTCTTCTGGCAAAGCTGATCAGATTGGAGGGCGGGTCTTCTGCATTATTAAAATTTCCACTCTTCCAGATAATAAAGTGTGATTTCTCCTCTCTCTGTCTCCCCTTCTCTCTCCTTTCTAATCTCTTGCCACTGTGGTTTTGGGATTATTCCAGCAGGCTGTACAAAGGGAAGCGAAGGCATCTGAAGTGTCACTCTACAGCTGTGCAAAGTAACAGCATTTCCATTTTGTTGATGCTCCCAGCTCATGTGTGCAGCAGAAGGTGAAATCAAAGAAGCCGGTCTTCCTCAGTTGTGCACATTATTTTTCACTGCTGTGGCGAATCTCTCCGAGCTCCGTGAACCGATAAAACAACGGTCCCTGTTTGAGTTGATATATTAATATTTACTGAGGATTTGCAAGGTTGGGGTTAAATGTCAGCAGATTGCGGGGGCAGTCCTGTGGGGAATAATTAAACAAATCTCACAGCAGTTCAGCTTCCTAACATCTTTATTAATGTTTTTTCTCCTTCCCTCCTGAAAGAGTACATTGAAATATTGCTTTTGCAACCTTAGAGAAGATTCAGAATAAGCTTAATAATAAAATACTGCGTTGGCAATGTGTGCACCTGATGGTGTCCCGGAGCCTTCCTTTCCAGGTGTTAGTGAGTGAGGGAGACTCTGATGTGTGAGTCATCACCAAGCTGTTGTGATTCTCACCTGCTCTTCTATCAAATTTATCGTGACCAATTTGCGAAACACAGTAAGACTGTTCCTGTGATTTGATCCACGCCCTGGCTATGCCTGCACGGCCCACTTTGCTGAGCAAGGTGACTGCAGGCTGCTTGTTCCAAGGCCTGCCTTCTTTAACGTGATTACAGTGTGCACTTTAGTACAAGTTCGACAATTCTTTTTAATAAGCTTCATAATTAGTGTTGGGATGCCTCATTACAAGTCATAGCCTGTAGCGGTCCTAGGCCACACAGCCCTCTGCAATCTGATTTATTTTTTATCAGGCAACAGGAGCTGTCTGGAGTTTTTGTTTGTATAATGGGGGCCTGCATTAGGCCCCCAGTGTAAAAATACCACCAGGAAATTAATTGCTTCTGTGTGGATTCACCACAGATGTGTCCTGTTGATCAGAATAGTATATTTTTGACTTTGCTGTCCTACAGTGAATTGTAAAAAAATAAAATGAAAGCCAGCAATGCACACATATTAGCATCCACGCAGATTCAGGAGGCATAATTGAAAACATGGGGCTTCAAAGCAGGATGTCCAGGGCAGGTTCGAGATTCTGGTAAGACTTTTTTCCTTCCTTTCCCTTTTCTCACAGCTCTTATTTGATAAGAAACCCATGTATTTTTGTATTGTCTGTAAAGGAAACCTCTCCATGAAAAGCACAGGGCCAGAGTCTCAGTTGGTTTCTGGCTGAAAGATTATTCACGATAAATACACCCCAGCAGAGTGGCTGATTTCCCTGACACCCACCCTGGGCATCGAGACCCCTGCAAGCTTCAGCAGACAAGGGCCTGTCTCAAGTGTGCCTCCCGGCCACCCCAGAGGGAACACAGGTGGATGCTCGGTGGCCGGCCTCGTGGACGCTTTCAGGGTGGTGTGTGTGTGCCACATATTTCCCGTGCAGACCCCGGTTTCCCCGCATTGCTCCCTGGGCTAAGACAGAAATACATGCCAAAGGCTTCCTTCCATCTCTTTGCTCTTGCATCACACCACTTCACCAGTTCCTGAACTCTGATTAGGTTGTGAATTGCACCTCCAGCTTTGAACACTTAAAGGATTTTTTTTTTTCAATCTTAGTCCCTGAATTAGAATGTGTTACTTCTGTGTTCTCTTCCCAGCACTGGACGGGTCATTGTTGGTGCTTCCGTGTGGACGGATCACATCCCGAGGGTGGACATTTTGCTCCTGTGTTCCTTTGTTTGTTCTTTTTCATCCAGGAGTTTTATGATTCTCCTTGTCCTTCTCTTTTGAACTCTCATGTGGTCAGCCATCTGCTTTCCTTGCTCGGCACGGTGTTGGGATGGGGTTTGTAAATTTAATTTCAGATAACATCTTGTTTGTGAAAAAAAGAAAACTAAAGATCAGTGTAACAATGATAGTGAAGCATATGGAATTGTGCAGGAAAATAAATAGGTTTAGTATACACAAAAACATATTGCTCTGATGGTTTTATTTTATATTTGTTTTTTCTCTGACTTTAAATGCTCCTAAAGACACATTTGGCATTTTTGCGCCAGTAGCAAGGATGTGCAGAGATGTATTGATGGAAGAATTCTAGTAGTTCCCTATTAAAATTCTGTAACTTGCCATATTACCAGTAAACGTGAGCTGCCAGAGCCTACAGGTAGGCAAGGGCTACCAGAAGGAGAGACGTGAGGAAACCTTGCCAAGAAGCCAGGAGAAGCCCCATTGGTCCCTCCCACATGGCATTCAGACAGAGGGTCCTCCAGCATTGTGGGCTCAAGAGTTGTCCAAGTGTGTGTTCGTGTGTGTGGTGTGTGTGCGTGTGTGTGTGAGAGAGAGAGAAAGAGAGAAAGCGCTAGCTCTCAGGGTGGGGATGTAGGGGAGGAGACCTAGAACTGGGTTTGTCCGTCTGCGTAATCTACTCTCTCTTTATCCTGCTCCCAGATGCCCCTCATCCTCGGGAGAAGACTCTTAGAGAAGCTTGTTACAAATGCATATTCCTCAGCCACCCCTCCTGAATTCCTGTTTCAGCAGGAGTGGAGTGGGCCCAGGAATGTGCATTTTAAATCAGGGTCTTAGGGTCATTCTGAAGCTGAAGGTGTAGCCTAGGCTTCGACCCTAAGCTGCGTTAAATGACTTCTTGCTAGAGAAGCCCCCGCTAAAAGAGTCCAGTGTCACCCGCCCTGGTTTATTAACACTTGAACTGAGATGGAAAGGTTTTAACTTATTGCAGAGCCAAACAAATTAATCTTTAATGGTGAGCATTGCTTCTGCTCAACCAAGGGAGGGACCTCTGGGAGCTCTCTGCAGTGCTCCCCAGGCCAGCTCCTGGGGGAGGGGCCTGGTCACTGTGAACACATTCTGGTTGTGCAGAACCCACGGCGACAACAGATCTTCGCTGATGTCCTACTGTGTCCATGGCCATCAGGGCCATTTATCAATTCCCAGCAGTTAAAAAGGGGATAATGAAATGTTGCCTGATCCCCAACTTATGGCTGGAACCGAAATGCATGGCAGATTCATTTGTCAGCCAGCAGCAGCGGTGGCACTTTGGGCTCTCTATTCTAGGGACAGTTCATTCCAAGGGTCTTCTCTGCAATGGAGGGCCACTGATTATTTGTGACATAATTAACCTTTACTCATGCACATTTTACTTTTTACTATTCATGCAGTTGCTAATTCCAAAAGTAGAGGGCAGTTGTCCAAGATGTAATGAAATGGATGCCGTGAGTGAGAGTCTCTCATTTGGTGAACGAGGCTGCAGACCCTTGATAGAAAGTCCACATTGAAGGAAGCCCCCAGTGAAAGGAATAACAAAATAATTGTAAAAGTAAAAATAATAAAATATTGCGGAATAACAAAATGTTGTTGAGTACAGTGTTGTGAATGAGATCTGAGTGCTGACCCCAGGTGGCCTCCAAGGTAGGACAAGGAACACAAAACCCAGGAGACCTTTCCAGGGAAAAAAAGCAAAAAGATCACCCCACCCAAGGCACTTGCTTTCCTCTTCATTTTTCCTCCCTCTGTCACCCACATAGAAAAATAAAGATAGAAAAGAATTTCTCAGCCAAGTTTGAAACCAGCCTAATTTACATGGACTGATGTTCATTTTATCTTAGGAAATACTCCTTACTTCTAAGAAGGAAGATATTTTTAACTTTGTTAAGAAAGGTGGCTGGGCACAAGGGCTCACGCCTGTAATCTCAGCACTTTGGGAGGCCGAGGCAGGCGTTATCACTTGAGCCGAGGCGGGTGTTTTTGAGATCAGCCTGGGCAACATGGTGAAACCTCGTCTCTACTAAAAATATAAAAATTAGCAGGGCATGGTGGTGCATGCCAGTAATTCCAGCTATTTGGGAGGTTGAGGCAGGAGAATCCCTTGAACCTGGGAGGTATAGGTTGCAGCGAGCCCAGATAGCCCCACTGCACTCCAGCCTGGATGACAGAGGGAGACTTCATCTCAAAAAATGAATAAATAAATAAAAAGACTCTTCCAATCAAATCAAGAGAAATGTAAGGAAATACATACATGTGGTCAGGACCATGTATTTTTAGTAGAGATGGGGTTTCGCCATGTTGGCCAGGTTGGTCTCGAACCCCTGACCTCAAAACATCTAAACTCTCTCCATGGTTTTCTGACTTTCCATGTTGTAACTCATGCCTTTATTTAAATATTATTTTGTTATTTTATAAGATGCCATGTTTATATGGAGGCTGCAGAGAGCCAAGATCACACAACTGCATTCCAGCCTGGATGAGAGAGCAAGACTCTGTTTCAAAAAAAAGAAAAAGAAAGGCCCCCCAAACATTTTGGGCATCAAATATCTGTTAAAAGCAAACATTTTGATAAGGTAAGTATAAATGAAACAGAAACATATGGCTTTGGTTTTTTTTGAGAAGCTTACTTTGAACCCCAAATATTTTTGGAAAGTTTGAGGTGTTCAAACACTGTGCAGTTGGGTACACCCATCCATAATTTTAAGGGGCTGAATTCAATGCACATGTTTTGGATATATTTACAATTACCAGAGTCAACTGTTCATTCTGGATAGCTTTTGATGTGGAAGAATTCCTCTGGGGCTTTAACAATCACTCTGCAATCTCTTTTCCCGTTTGGAAGTAGAAGGGTGTAACTTCCCAGAGTTGCATAACCTCCTCGTCCCTCACATTGCATACTGACTCCAGCCTCTTGGCTGCTAAGTGCTAGGGAGTATCAAAGTTGCAGAAATGCTTTATCCATGGTAGGAAGATTTTACTGTTGGAGGGAGAGTCCAAAGCTCATCAGTGCAGGTCATGACTTGTGATTCTTAGGTAGGAATGAGAGTGAGCCCTTGTTCTCATTCCCTGCCTTCCACCTCCTGAAGGGCTCAGATACAGGCAAGTTCTCTGGAATTTCTGCTGGTGGATGAGTTTTACCAATGACATTTTAATTTCGATGAGTCAAAAATCAGTCCTGGGGCATGTGTTATGTAAAAACAGTTCATATTTTAGAAAGTTAAAGCCTATCTCCCAGGCCTAAAGAGATGACTTTAAAATGACTTCCCACGAGTGACAACACATATACGCAGGCAGATAGAGGAGAACGTATCTTAGTCCTGACTTAGGATCATCAAAATTCCTGAACCTTAAGGAGCAATTGTGGGGTGCCAGGCGTTCTTTGTAGTTGACACGGAGTAATGGATCTGGTGAGGCTGGAGTTACTATTCCTGTAATTTTAAGGCTGGTGGGACTGGGACACAGAAGTCACCTCGGAAGCTCGAGGTCTACTGCCTCTGAATATAACCCCCCGCCCCCTGCCCAATGGCATGGGAGGAGGTGGGGCTCTTGCCATGCCTGCCTGGTGCGTGACGGTGTGGCTGTCTTTCTGAGCCTTGAAGGGCTGTGGGAGCTCCCCTGCCACGGGAGCCTCTGTGTGCCCTGCTCCCTGATGGCCCTCTGTGGCCCTCAGCCCCTGCCATTGTTTCACTACCCCTAGGGATGGGGCTGATCTGTTGCAATATTTTCCTTTTAAAATTGGGCTGCAATTTTCTCAATTTTCTCTCATCAATAGGCAATACTATTTCTTTTCTTACTGATGTCTTTTCACACCAGAATAAAACAGGCCGGCGTATTGTTAGCAACCTTCTTTTTGTAGGAAGAAAGTTCTTGTTTCTCCATTGCCACAGACATCTGAGTTCTATGTAAAACAGGTGTCCACGGTTCTCAGAACTTGCAGTTGGTTCCATCTTCCTGGTTCTGCCTTCCATTGACAGTGAAGATCCTGGTAACTCCTGTATTGCCACCCCCCACCCGGTATGTACGGGATGGAAGAGGAGACCCACACTGCCGTGGACTGCAGAGGGCTGCCAATGCACACATTTCTTGTGTTCCTCTGAGTGTCACAGTGAGCCCTTGTGGGGGACAGTCCCATACTGGGAGAGCAGCCAGGGCACTTTGCACCCCCACCGGCAAGGGCTGAGCCATCTTCTGCCTCCATAGGTGGGTAAATGGGATGCCCTCGGCCTTCAGGACTGAAAGTCGAATGGGCCTCACAGGATGCTCTGTCTACAGGGCTCAGACTCGGGAGCCTTGAGAAGACAGCCCAGGCTTTGCATCAGACCACGGTGCCATCAAGGGCCTTGGTCCTCCCTTTCTCTTGGCTTCTTTATTTGTGCAGTTGGACCACTAAGATTTTAACCTCTTCTAGAAATGCACATTTAAAATAATATGATATTTATAATTCCTCTCAAGATGCTGAGCAAATTGTAGGCTATCCATGAATGCTGATTTCCTTTCTCCTCTGTATACGAGAGAGAGAAGAGATCTATTGTTTGTTGTGACTTCCGTGGAGATGCATACACTTTATTTAACAGGATTTTCAGGGGCTAGTGATGGTATTTGCTGGATCTTTAGAATTAAATGTCAACTCACAATGATGACCACATAGCTTCTTTTACTTTCTGTTTTCTTTCTTTTTTTTTCTGAGACAGGTCTCACTGTCACCCAGGCTGCATTGGTGGCACAATCTTAGCTCACTACAATCTCAAGCAATCTTCCTGCTTCAGCTTCCCGAGTAGCTGAGACTACAGGTGCACACCACCATGCCCAGCTCATTTTAAATTTTTTTCTTATAGAGATGGGGTCTCACTATGTTGCCCAGGCTTGTCTCAAACTCCTGGACTGCAACGACTCTCCTGCCTTGGCCTCCCAAAGTGCTGGGATGACAGGCATGAGCCGCCACGCTGGCCTAGGCCATTCTTTACAGGCAGATGCACCTGCTTCTTCATATTCATGCCTTTGATGCCTCCTGTCTCGGTGACTCAGAAGCAAACACAGATGACATCCCTACATCATGTGCACAGGCCAGATATACATATTCATTACATTTTTCAAAGTTCTTTATGAGTGGGATTTCCTGTAATACCTGAGGACCATCTTGATTTACTTGAATTCCGGGTCTCATGTTCATGTTCCCCCCCTTTTTTTGGTTTTGTGACTTATCTCTCATCGGGGCTCCTAATGCAGGAGAAGGGCTGAGTGTTTGCTGCTGATGGTTTGGGATAGTGTGTCTGCTCGGCATGGGAAGGAGAAGGCTAAGATGACACCATTGGCTGTTTTAGGGTTGTCTCATGAGGAGTTAGCAGATTTTTCCCCTTTTACTGAGAGGCTGGAAGGAGTACTGCTGTGGAGGGAAGTCCAGGAAGAAATCAGCTCATCTAAGGAAGAGTGTTCTAACAAGAGAGGCTCAGAGGGAAGATATTAGGAGTTTCCAGAAACAACCCAAGAAGGAGTCATTCCAGAAGATGGAAAGCATTTGTTATGGTGTTGTGGAGGGCATTTTTCCACTAGGGTAATTTGGACTTCTTGACAGCTTCCGGTTTCTTCTGATTCTCAGAGGCTGTGAATTCATGATAGAAGCAGCCTTTTTGCATTCTTTAGGTCTTCATCATCAAAATTGCTTGTGTGTGTGTGTGTGTGTGTGTGTGTGTGTGTGTTACTGTTTACCCAGGTAAGTTTCTAGCCTTTTTGTTCCCTAGTGTTGCTATCCTAACTCTGCAGTATGTCCTACATCCTGAGGACAGGACCTGGGATGCCACCAACACTGTCCCCCAGAACTTGTCCTTGATGTTCTGATGCAAACCCAGAGGAACAGCTGTCCAGCTCCAGCCTGATTTACATACACAACAATTACATACACATTGCATACATACACAACAATTACATACACAACAATTACATACACATTGCGTGGCTTTGGGGAGCCATGCAAAAGAGAAAGCAAAGGTGAGTGAGTCAGGGTTTGGGGAAGAAAAGGCACTCAGCAGCCAAGAGGCAAAAAGCAGAGGAGCCAGTGTCTTTCAGTGGTTTGCATCTATCTCTTTGTGTCTCTCCCCAAAGTTTCTGAGGCTCCCCACACCCCAGGAAGGGCATCTCTGAGAGTGTCCTCCTGGTTACAAGGCTCTGTGGGAGCAGCGAGGGGCAGAAAGGCTCACGTAGTAAAGGAGGAGGCATGGCTTCCCCAGATCGCTCTGGAGACTGAAGGTGCAACTGCCGTGGATATGACATCCACCCTTGTGATTGTGGTTGGGTTTTGTCTATGATGTGAGGGATGTAGTGAGGCTTCTAAATGGTAAGTGACATGTGTACATAATGTCTGCGCATGTGTGTGGTATGTGGGTGTTGGAGGTGGTGTGGGAAGGGCATGGGGAGAGACAAGTATCAGTGTTGCTAACTTGATTCAAGTAGACACCAGTGCGGATGACTGAGGCCTGTGAACCTCATGTGTTTACCGAGGGAAAGTCTCCTAACCCAAATGTCTTTGTCTCATTGCTATAACCTCATGGACCCTGTAGGGTACACACAGCTCATTTTACTGGTAGGAAAATGAACCCCACAAGGCTGAGTGAGTTGCTAAGCACCCACAAATCTGTCTACAAATGGAGAGAAGAAGGAATATGCTAGTCAGGACCACCTGTGGCTAGTGTGAACACGTGACAGCATGTGTGAGGAAGTGACTCCACGTCAGCACATTCCCAAGGTCTTCAGGCCACCTGAGAAAGGTGGCCAGTAAAGGGGGGCAGAGGGAATCTGGGAGATGTGAGCAGGCAGGGCTTCAGCATTGGCCTTCCAGTCTCCAGGGCTTGGCACGCACATGCCAGATTCCACAGATCTGCCTGCTTCCCTTTTCCTGAGCTCAGCCTTCATTCCCTGACTCCATCCCTAAGAACTCACACATGCCCCAGCAGGTGGTCCTCATTGACCTTGAAGTTGGGCCAGAGTGGCTGCGTGTGTGTCTCCTCCCACTCTGAGTCTCCCAGCATCTCCTGGCCTGGCCACACTGGTTGTGGTCATGATGCTGTCAACCATCGCCACTGTGTGGATCCTGACAACTCAGTCTTTGGACCCTTTGCACATGAATAGCTTTGTTTTCCTGTATCCTCTGGACTCTAAGACTTTCTGATTCAGAGGGATTTTACAAGGACCTGTTGAAATTCACTTGATGAATAGCAATTGCTTTGATTCTGGATCAATACTGGGCTCCATACCTAAGTGCATTCAAAGTATTCTCTTTGCAGCTGAGGCCCTGTGCCCAATTGCATTGCTTGCTTTCTTTCTTTCTAAGACTGGGACCCTCTTAAGGGTAGAGGTCTTTCTGCAAGTTACCCAGCCAGCATCATATACAAAATGGAATCTGTGTAAAGCGTTGCTAATGGTGATGCCTCTGTTTCCTCATCTCACTGAGTTGCATATAATGCCAAATGGCTTAAGGATGGTTTTGTACACCCTGTGTTCAAAAGCTACATCAACTTTAGTTCTTTATTTAAATTAAACACTTAATTTTGGCAGTGGTAGGTGGTTATGAAGGGGAATGGAAGGTGTGAGCAGCTAGTGTCTAAGTTCCTGAATTTATGGAGGGCACAGGTAGGAAGCTCCGTGGGGCAGTGTTGTTACGAGGCTGGGCTGGGTGGAGTTAATGAGACAGCCACCTCCTCCCTTAGGACTCTTCCTTGTGTGCAATGTTTGTCTTTCAAATACTCTATAAGCTGCAAACATGTGCAATGTTCCCACTGAAAGGGCTTTCTTCTCGCAGTATTTTCCTTACTGGGCCCTTTGCAAGAACATTCTACATGGATTTCCCTAAATTTGAAATCTGAGCTCATGACTTTAGAGACAGTGCTGGCTGACTTCATTCCAGGAGGACTGAGCTCTTCCATTTTCCAGCAGACATGGTGCATTCTGTGGTCACTTTCCAAGAGCCCGTGTTGGGTTGTCCTGTTTCTGCTGGTGGGAAACAAGTTAAACACAATTTGCTATTTGCCTTTCACCCCTCAGTTCATCACGAGATCATTAGTCGGCTGAGTGACTGCTGTCCCCCAGGGGCTGGGAGAGAGGGGGTCTTGAGGGAGTTACTGGTGATACTGCATGCCTGTGGGTTGGGGGATCATATCCTATTTGTATCAGATGGAATATGCTGGACCAGAAAAAAGAACAACTGGGAACTGTGTTCTTCCAACTTTGGTTTCAGATCCCTCTAGTTAATGCCATCCATGAAAACAATTAACTTCTCTATATTTCAGGATCCAGGCAGGACCTTGCAGGAATCTTATTTAATTATGTGCTATATTAATGTTATATTGATTATGTTATTGCCTGTAAATCCAGTTGCTTAATAAAGCTGCAGTCAGTTTGCAATAAAGTTGCATTTGCAGTCAATTAATGGGTGTCTGAGGGGTGGAGAGCTATGTGAGGGGCGTTGGTGCTAAGAGAACACGTCCTTGGGCTGAGCACCCGAGGTACCCACAGAGAAAGCCAGGGGTGTATGTGTATGTATGGGGATGTTTGTGTGGGTAGGTATAGAGTTGCATTAAGTCAAAAGGCAAAGCATGTGGCCCGTGGCACTTATTTTTAGCTCATGGAGCTGGATATTTATGAACGGCCGACTGTATGGCCCAGCTCAAAAGCGGCACTGAGGCGGCATCCATCCAGGGGATGGGATAGTATTTGATTTTAAAAATACCAGTAAATGATAACTGCCAGTATGGAGAGCATGTGAAGGCTAGGGAACAAAGCACACTTTCATTGCTCATCATGCTAACATCCAAGTTGGAGGAACATACCCTCCCATTCAGAGGAAATGCCATCGCTCCTCTGACGATCACATCTGCCACCAATATCGTTCGGCATGTGGTCCGACTTTTATCTTTCTAGCAAAATTTCATGTCCTGATTTTTACATCTGATGATAAATGCAGGTCACTATGAAACGAGTACAACTATTCATTTCTGTCTCATCTTTTGTGATGTGTCCAAGATGTGTGTTCTCATAGCAGAACATGAATACATATTAAAGTCTTATGAGTTTATTTTTAAGAATGCACCCTAGCAAATAGAAAATAAGACATTCCCTAATTCAGATAGATAGTTGATCTTTCCCCTAAGTGGAAGTGATATGAAGATCATATAACTATACTCAAGTAATTTTATTTGGAGGCAGGCAAATAGTTCTACCATGCCAATTATTTGTTGACTTTTTAACATGCATGTCTCTTTGACCATAAGGATGAGGTGTAAGAATGTACAAGCTCATGATGAAAAATGTCATTTATGACAATGAAGCACATGTCAGTGACAAACCAAATAACTCTCAGCTGGGAATACAGAAAGGACCCAAGCTCTGGGTCTCTAAGCCTTCCTGATACCAGCTCCTGCTCTTGTCCAGGGCAAATAATTGTAAACCACAGTATAAAACCCAATATTTCCTCCGAAGTTTCTGCGGGACTTTCCGAGAATGTGTCTTTTTGTGTTATCTTTTCTGTGCCTCTGTCTCCCAGCTGTCCCCTCATTCTGCAGGCTGGGAGCACACCGGCCCATCACTGCACATGACAGGTGCTCAGCAGTGAGGGCTTCTCAGTCTCAGGAATGTCCTTGCTGCTTTACTGTGAGGCTTCCAGGTATCAGTGCACTCCAGAGTTGAGTGTCCCTATCAGAGAAGGAATGTTCCACGTTAAGCCAAGTTCGTGTCTCCAAGGCTGTTGTCTCTCTAGCTTGGAGGACCAACTCCCCTTGTGACAGTTGGTGGGCACTGGGAGCTGAAAGAACATGAGAAGAACAAGCTGGGGGGCCAGCCCATGACCCCCGAGGACAGCACAGTCCTTCAGTCACCCACAGCTGGCATCAGCCCAGAGTGGCTGCAGGGAGATGGCATTTAGATCCGATCCTCGGGATCATCTCCGATAAGGAAGTTTAGTGTGTGGGGAATCAGAAGCCTCCAGATTCCACAGGATGCTCAATTGTTTTATCCCCTTACTATTACTGCTGGAATGAATCATTGGAAAGAGGTGGTCACTCCAGCTTTCCTTGCAAATGTGGTATGAATCGAACAGAAATGCCACCAAGTTGAAATGAATGTATGCTGACATCCTGTTTCCTGGATAGGAACTGAAGAGGACCTTGAGTGAAGTGGGAAGTAAAGGCCAAAAAGAACTAGGGTGGAGGCAGCTTCCACAACCCTCCCCCAGCCCTGCAGGGACCTGGCCTTTCAGAGAGCTGCCTAGCCCCTGTGGCAGCCACGCTGTGATTCATACAATGAAGTTTTGTGGTGTCCAGCTGTCTCTGAGCAGGGGAAGGAAAGGAGATAACGAAGCTCATGTGTAATCATTTGTACCTGTCTAATCACTGCCATCAAAGAAGGCAAGAGTGTCCCACCCACTGCCAGTTTTCTGAAAGCCAGAGGAAGTGTCAGCACATAAAGGAAGTTAAGCCTTGGAGGCCATTTCTCCATGGCACAGACCCTCAGCTCAGTCCAGAAGAGACAGGAAACAGGCCCTGCACCCAGCACCCCCTGCAGCCTCTGGTGATCCGCCAGCCATCTGTGAACCCAGGCACACCAGAGAGGCCTCGCGCTGCACCGAGTCCACCGCAGCCTGCCTGCTACAGGCCACGAGGAGGCTCTGAGGCACAGGGCTGGAACAGCTGCCCACCGTGCTGGAAGGTGAAAGCTGCCTTTCCAAGTCTTCCCTCCTTCTCAAGGCACTCTGGGGTTAACTCCTTCACTCACGTTTTCTTTTCAGTCAAAGTTTTGCCCAATTGACCACTGAGGAGTTCACAAGAACTGATGTCCTTTGGAATTGGTTGAGAGAAAGCACGGGCTCAATGCTGTACATCGAAGCAGGACAAATTTCTGCTTTGTCCTGGGGCTGTGCAGAGACACCAGGTGGGCCCCTGGCTCACAGCGAGGGTGGCGGGAAGGCCATAGTGGGAGAGCAGGTGGCCAGGCCACGTGGCCCCATGAGGATGAAGTAGGACAAAAGCCTAAGCTGGGGTGGTGGCTTCCAGGTGACAGAGTAAGGGAAGGGAGGCCAGTTTGACAACAGTTTGCCTTGGGTCTAAATTGCACAGCCTGTATCTTAGGGGACATTTCTGGAGGATCCTCAGTAGTTTCCTAGCAAACAATAATTTGGACTTGGGGTGGGCCTGTCTCATTGTTATTGACCATGAATTTTTTTGCACGCACATTGGTGAGAAATTGCTTTCCCCTCCGCTCTCTTCATTAGTGTAGTGGTTTTCTCCCTGCCCTGAGGACATTGTCAATATCTGGAGACATCGATGGGTGCTGACAGTGAGTGTGGCTGGCATTTAGTGGGTAGAGTCCAGGGACACTGCTTTGCATCCTGTAATGCATGAGACACCCTCCCCTTTCTGCAGCAGAGAATTATCCAGCCCCAGTGTCAGCAGAGCCAGAGCGGAGAAGCTGGGTAGCGCCGCATGTGCATATGCTCCTTCCTTCACGGCTGTGGATGGAGAAAGGCCAGGGCTCCAGCCCCAGGCCCAGCATGCATGCGAGAGCATCTTCTGCAGGTCACGGTGTCTCTAGGCCTCTGTCTTCCTATCTTCAGAGTGGACATAGAGGACCTCTTGCCTTTCTTCAAGAAGTGTCATAGGGAGGGGACGTGCAATCCCAGGGCTGAGCACGATTTTCCTCTAGGCACAGAAGGAGTGGGGATCAGATAAGTTGCAACTCTGGGGGTCATGCATCAGTGGAGGCCTGTGAGTGAACTCCATTTTACTGATGAGCAGATCCTGACATTGCGCCAGTGCCTGAGGCTGGAAGGCTGAAAGGCAGAGCCGAGGGCTCAGGCCACTCCAGTGGCCATCTTTCCACCACTGTTATCTCCCTCTTTTGTTAATTCCCCAACACTTCTTTTTTCTCATGAAGTGTCATATTCATATCTAGAGATCACTCACCCAAATTTTAGTTTTAACCTTTGATATTATAATTTGATAATCAATTTAAACAGGGCACTCTCAGATGCAAGACCTGGCCCTGTTTTCCTCTACACACTCACTGTGTGACCTTAATTACCATCACATCTGGGCCTCAGTTTACCCATCTGGGAGCCAGTGCTCTCTTCCTGGTTCAACAGAGTGTTATTTGGACTTCTGAATAGGCTGACTGTCCTGTGCTTGTGTTTCTGGTGAAAGATACTGAGCTGGGAGAAAGACACCACTCCTGCTGCAGCTTACACAAGACATTCACCTCAAGTAAAGGAAGCTTAACATCTGAAAGCTCCCAGATGACCAGATGTTAGCAGTCAAAAAGAATAAGAACCTTACATTTGAATTTCACGAATTAGGTCTTCTGATCAGTGGCCCACACTCAGTGTCTCCAGCGGGCACAGCCAAGGGGTCCTTGCAGCCCCTCTGTAGAGAGCACGTTGGCCACCATATGCATCTCAATGTGAATTAGAACCAGCTCTGGTTTGTAAAAGGGTGAACTGTCAGGCATCTGAGGACAATCCTTTTGAGTTTTTATATCACTTGAAGAATATTTAGGAAGAAGAAAATCAAAGAGTTGGGAGTACACACAGAGTGAGTTAGGCAGCAAGGGTGACACCTCAACGCACAGGGGCCAATGCTGTGTTTTCTCCACTAGTTCAGGAGGTAGCTGCACAGGAAGACTTCACCTACACCTACCAGGATCATCCCAGTGCCTAGGAAGAGGGCCTGGCACTCAGAGCTCAGAAGCCTGGCCGGCTCACGCTGACCAGCTCTTCGGGCCCGGTGATTGCCATTCACTTCTGTTTAGTTATTTCCATGGTCAGGAACTTTGCATAACATCATCTGTGTTTCTGAAAAGGCAGAGGCAGATAGAATTCCTTTCCCTCCTTAGAAAGCCAGCTGGAAAGGCCTTCTGTTCCCTAAACTCTTGCAACATACAGGGATAAAATCTCATTTCACAGCTGGGCTGATGGACCTAGGACCTACCCTCGCTTTCTGAAATGCAAAGCACTACATTGCAATGACTGAAAGGTAAGAAAGATGTCTGCAATCAACAGCCAATCAGAAAAGGAAGCAAGAAAGGACAAATTCAGTCCAAAACATTCAGAAAACAAGCAAGCTCACCTTTCCAGGAGGTGCTGTAGGAGGAAGCTTTCCTGTCGACCAGCTGTGGTGTGTCTGGGGTCAAGGGAACGGCAGTCCAGGCACCTGTGTGTGCCTCAGGAAGCTCACCGGTACCCCCTTTATTTGCAATCAGGACCCGGAATACATGGGCTCCTTGGTTATGGGAATATGTTCATCTGCACTTGGACTTCATGGCATTTACAGAGTTAGATGATCCCACGGTGCACCCTCAAGCATGTGGTTCAGGGAAATGAGCCCACGGGAGCAGGCTTTGGTGAGCACCGCTGGCACTTCTGAAATGGAAAGGTGCCATGTATTGTTTCTCACACACCCAGGTGAAGCAATCTCAGGCCCAAGTCATGGAAAAGGTGTAATCTTCTCCATCTGTGTGTGCACAGTGCCACGGACCATGGATTGAGCCACTAGTTATGAATCTTATGTGCTGGGTAGACATAACTCACTGCACCCGCTGGGCCTTCTTCACAATAGACCAAACGGTGGGCTCCTTGGGAAATACTCTATTTTTTATGTTTTCATTTCAGTAAAAAATACTGAATTTGAGAGATTGCTTTAAAAACAAACTGACTAAATGATTCTTTAATAGGACAGATTGGCAATCATGACGAAGTAGGTAATAGGATTGAGCTGAAATGCTCAACTTTCCAGAGGGAAAGGAGAACCCGAGATACTTTCCAGAGGGAAAGGAGACCCTGAGATCCCTCCTGTGGCATCTGTGGTCATGGGAGTCTACAAAATTCGAGCTTCATCATTCTAAACCTGGGGAAGCCGATAGGGCCTGAAAAGCCAGCTGTGTTATCTCAAAGTGACTGACTTCTTTAGATCCACTAAGAGAAACAGGTCTCCCGAACATCCCTGAAGGATTCCAGCTTTGAGGCTGCCTCCAGACCTCAGCTTCCACTCTGGCTCTGCTTGTATGGCATTGCCCCAGGAAAATGGCACTAATTTTGATTTTCAACCCAAGAGTAGTCCCAAGGAATTTCTTCTGTGTGTGTGTGTGTGTGTATACATATATACACACATATATATATACGCGTGTATATACACGTGTATATTTTTTTAAAAATATACATATATACATATATACGTGTATATATGTATATATGTATATTTTTTTAAAAGAAGGAGAAGTGAGGGAAGAATAAGAATTACAAGAAAACATAAGGAGAGAAGAAAAGAGTATGAAATAATTCTCGGGTTTCAGGGGAAGATCTGCCATCATCAAGTTATTTATGAAAGTGAAACATGAAAACCAACCTAAAAGTCTCAGAAGTGAGAATTCCTTAAATGGATTTTGATCCAAGCACTCAAAGGAAAAATATGCGGCATTAAAAATCAAATTTCCCCAAAATTTAACAATGCAAAAATGTTTGTGTTGCATTGCTAAGTGATAAAATATGGAAACTGACTATATTTATGACTTGATCTTAATTCTGAAAACAATATATAGTTTTTTATGTATTACCATATCTCTATCCACATGAATACACTGAAACAAACCTAAAGAGAAGTTTACAAAAATATTGTGTTTTTCCTATTAAATGGTGTGATAGTGCTGATTGGTGTTTCTTCTTTATACTTGAATGAATTTTTGACATTATTAAATGAGACAGAAAAGCTTTGTAATAAAACAGTAATAGTTGAAATAGTTTTGGAATAATTTTTACTTCAAGTTATAAAATTAATTACACCAGCTTTCTGAGATCTGGGTTTATCCCAGAATGTCCTTTAAAATCAGATGTAATCCTTGTGTGTGTGCACATTTCAGCCAGTGAAGGGAGACATAGAATGAACAGGCAGAGATCACTTACAGAAGCCATTTCACACCATGTAGAGATGCATATTTGCAAACCGTGCTAGATGGATAGCAATCCTTGTGAGATTTTGGAAAGTAAAAATAAAGAACTCCATATTTCAAGTGCCACTTAGCGATGAGAAGCCATCTCATATAAACACACTCAGCCCCTACAATGTGTGTCTTGAGAGTCAACACCCTTGAACCCTCCAAATGCCTGTCTTGTGGGTGATGCACCATTTCAAACACCTTTACGTTCCCCTATAGGAGAAACAGTAACAATGGCCAGGTCCTTACTGTTCCCAAACCCCTGACTCTAGCCATCAGGCTCACATCTCAGATAAAGCCTCCCTGATGGCATTCCTGTTTGTAAAAAATAAACTTACAAAAATAAAAACTTTGGCTATTAACTGAATTTTTAAAACGATCTTTAGCAAAAGAATAAAAGGTTCAAAATCACTGGACAGTGAGAGAGTATCATATTAATCCGTTTTCACGCTGCTGATAAAGACATACCCGAGACAGGGCAATTTACAAAAGAAAGAGGTTTAATTGGACCCACAGTTCACATGGCTGGAGAGGCCTCACAACCATGGCGGAAGGCAAGGAGGAGTAAGTCACATCGTACATGTATGACAGCAGGCAAAGAGAGAGCTTGTGCAGAGAAACTCCCATTTTTAGCACCATCAGATCTCGTGAGACTCATTCACTATCACAAGAATAGCACGGGAAAGACCGACCCGCATGATTCAATCACCTCCCACTGGGTTCCTCCCATGACACATGGGAATTGTGGGAGTTACAAGTCAAGATGAGATTTGGGCGAGGACACAGCCAAACCATATCAAGCATCTTCCCTCTCCAGTCATAGAACAGGTGTCTGTTCACTTCACGCAGGAGCACCAGCATGCCTGTTAATAGCAGGAAAACCATCATGATGGCTTGGTGACAGGACAGTCAGTCCCGGGGCTTTGCCATAAATGCACAGGGTAGAAACCACACCATTTCTAGTCACATTAGGAGGCCATACTTGAGGATAACTATAATTTCTGTTTTTCCAAATTTCATGTACTAGTTTTTAGCTTTTACATCTCACTCATACAACTCATTCTGGAAGTCTACCATTGTAAGATTCTTCTAATTGTTAGCACTTGTGACTTTTTTACACCTAGCAATAACACCAACAAAATTAGCTGCACAGTACAATAGGAAATGCATTGGTGTTGGGGGTAGGCCCCACAGTGAGTTGTGGTTTCTGACTCTAGTAAGCCATGCAGTCTGGGGTAAGCCACTCAATCTCTCATGGAGTCAATGATTGAGTCAAAACCATAGATATCATTGAGTAAGATGACTTCAAACTTGTTTTTCCTTTTCCAGAAGTATAAAATAGACTAACCTATAGCACAGAAACAAAAATATATTCAGTGAATATATATGTACATATATGTTCATATACATGCAGATTTATAGGCAAGGAAAGACTTCAGAAAAATATACTTGCCGGTACACGTGCAACACACTTTGTTATTTTTTATCTTGTTTTCCTTTTTTTTTTTTTTTTTTTTTTTTGGTTTGAAACAGGGTCTCGCTCTCTCACCCAGGCTGGAGTGCAGTGGTGTGATCATGAGCTCACTGCAGTCTCAACCTCCCAGGCTCAACTGACCCTTCCACCTCAGCCTCCCAAGTAGCTGGGACTACAGGTGTGTGCACCATCATGTCCAGCTAATTTTTGTATTTTTTGTGGAGATGGGTTTCGTCATGTTCCCCAGGCTGGTCTCCAACTCCTGGGCTCAAGTGATCTGCCTGCCTTGGCTTCCCAAAGTGCTGGGATTAGAGGTGTGGGCCGCCATGCCTGGCCTTCAATTCTAATGTTACAGCTGGTTGTGACCAACTGAATTTGTGCCGTGATCTGTATCCTGGCAAACACCGATGCATATACTTCACAAGAAGGACTCTTACAATATGTACAACGAGGTGAGAACAAGCTCTGAGCAGTGACCCCAGCCATCAGTGTGTCCTGTGCTACAGTAAGGAGATGCCGGTCTGGAATCTCTGAAATGCTGTCTGCATTCACCCTCCCATGGGGCCGTCCTCTAAGGCAGGAGTGTCCCGGCCTGGTGAGCGTCTCCAGGCGGCTGCCAGAGTTTGGGCGCGCCATCTTTCTCCTCTGCCTTTTTGCAGGTGGGAGGAGACATGTGTCCCCTCAAGGACACATCAAGGTCACAGGAAGACTCATTAGTTCCAGGGATCATATGCCTGTGACCTCACCTTCAAGGAAAAGAGTCCTGACGTCTTTATTTCTTAGATGCAGGAGAACCGTTCCCACAAGCCTCACAGCAGTTCTTTCCTTGGGTCCCAGTGACCCAGACTGGATCCCATTCCATGTTGAATTTGTCATGGAAGCCAGGGATGGTGGCATCTTATGTTAGATTCTGGGATGGTCTGAGGGCTCTGCCTACAGGAAGCGGTGAGTGTCACTGGGGCAGGACTGGGTGGGGACAGCCAGAGAGGATGAGGGAGGCACTGGCCATGGTGTCTGCTGACCATCCCCTTCCATCTCTGAGATTCAATGAGGCTGGGTAAACATCTTTGGAATGCTCAACAAGGTTCAAACCTACTAGGAACCCACCTACACCTGGGAATCTAGCCGTCCTCCCTACAGACATATGCAGAGTAAGAAAGGATACACTTAGGAATCAGCTCCTCCTGGAGCCTTCAAAACCATGGCCAGCTAGTGGTGGCATTGCTGAGACTGAAGGACGGTCCACTGTGTTAGTGCCTCCCGGATTCCCTCTCTTACCAATATAACCACTTCCCTCTTCTTCTCCCTCTCAAAGGCTGCAAGCTCCTCGTGCCCAGCTGACTACCAGAGCCAGACAAGAGCCAGCCCATATTACTGACCTGCTTGTGTTGATATCACAGCAGAGGAAGTGTCTCTGTGCTAAGTCAGGACCCTGCCTTCCTGCCTCGGGTCCTATGCCCTTCTATCCCCTAAGACTTGGCTTTATACTATGCAGCCTTTCTTTTCTGCTTTCTCAGGTTTATTTATGTATTTCTCTCTCTGGGATCATTTTTACCCATTCTAATATCTCTCCTCTAAAACAAACCAGCACAGCAATGCCCCTGTCATGAGCCTATGTCCCCTTTCAATGGACTCTTCATTAAAACTATCTCTGGAAAGTTATCCAGGCCCCCAGTGTCTCATCTCTCCGCCTCTCCTCCGCTCCCTTTTGGGTGCTGCACTCCTGGCCTGTCCGCCGGACCTGTGGCCGCCATGCTCACTGAGACCCTCATTTCTGCAGATCCGACGGTGTGTGGCGCCTCTTCTCCCGACTCAGCTTCTCCATCGCATCTGGCACACTTGGCCTCCCTGGCCCCATAGCGGGAAAGCATGATTTAGATGTGGCTTCTGGGCTTGCCTACACCCTAGCTGTCCTTCCCGCTCACTAGCCATCTCCCTCCAGCTGCCTCTCCTAGCTCCTCCTGCCCTCTAATTCTGCAGGGTGCAAAGTTCACCTTCTCACCTCTCCTTACTCTCTCCCGGGTGACTCATCCCCTAGGTGACTCTGAGCAGCGTCCACGTTCAGATGGCTCCAGAGCCAGACACTGGCCTTGCCAGCTGCCCTGTGCAGGGCTCCACGCAGGACATCAAAGTGCCCACTAGGCCACAGGTGTCCTGACCCCCACCACAAGCCTGTCCCACACCCCTCCTCCTCTTCAAATGAACAGGACCTCTGCTTCCAGGTGCTCAGACTGAAGACCTGGGGCTATTCCTCATTCTCCTCTCATTCCCTGGCCTGTCCATCAGCAAGTCCTGTGTTCGCCACCTCCGGGATCTCTCTTGAATCCACCACCCCTGACCATTTCCGCCACCACTGCCCTGGCCCAACCCACCACCTTCTCTTGCCTGGGTGATTGGAAAAGCCACTGAACTTTTGCTGGATGGGGAAGGCAGCCAGAGAGGGCTTTTAAAAGTGTAAATCATATCACTTTATTGCTGTGATTATGAGCTTCCGTTGATGGCTGCTTCTTGCCACAAAACAAAACAAAACAAAACACATAAACTTTTCACTGTGGTTTACAAAGAAGAGCACGAAGTATCCATTTCACAAATGGGAGAAAAATCAGCCCTTTACTGAAATTACCTGCTCAAGCCATGCTACAATCATATGGGTAATAACTGATTGTTATTCATTGAATGTTTGTGTCTCCCCCAAAATTCCTCTGCTGAAATAATATAAGCGATGGTTTAGGAGGTAGCATCTTTGGGAGGTGACACGGCCATGAGGGTAGAGCCAGGTGAGACTGTAGCCTGAGGTGTGGTCCATGAACCAGCGGGCAGCCCTCACCAGACACTACTGGGGCCTGGACCTGAGAGCCGCCCCCAGCCTCCAGGACTGGGAGGAAATAAATGCTTATTGTTGAAACCACCCAGTTTATGGTAATTTTGTGATAGGAGCCTGAATCAATGCTAATAGATTCTGAATGGGATCGGGGGAAGGCGTGAGCTCTGATTTGCACTGATTCAGCTGCTGCCTTCTTCACATTGAAAACTTTGCTTTTGCTATAGCTCTTGGTATGTATGTTTTGTTTATGCCAAGACCATAATGATAAACTGTAACAATTATCCACTTGTAGTTACAAAGACCTGTGTCCTGGGAAGAGCTACAAGTGCCTGGCCTGTATCAGGACCGCAGTCTTAAGAGGTGGGCACTATGGCGATCCTGGCTTTACAGCTTTACAGGTGAGAAAACTGAGGTGAAGTTACAAGATGTGCCCAGGCCACGGGTTTGCAGAGGGTAAAGTTAAGCTCAACCTGCTCCCAGGAAGCAGACGCTGGGAAGGAGGTGAGCGTGCAGGAAGCTCAGCAGGAGAGCTCCGTGCAGGAACACCCATGGGAGGAAGGGTGGAGGGCAGGCACCTTGCTGGGATGCAGTCTCCACGCGGGACTCAGCCAGCCTCACGGGAGCCTGCGTTGTGCTCCTGGGGCTGGTGAGGGGGCTTTGTTACCCACACACCAACCTGGGATTGGATGTGGGCTGCCGCAGTGGATGTGTGATCTTGGGGGAGGCATTCTCAAACCAGGAGATTCCCGGAGAGGTTGAGGCTGTGGCCGTTTGTGGGCAGAGCACCCAGTACTGCATGGAAAGTTGCCACAGTCCTCAGGGAGCATCTCCTCTGTGCTCACCAGCATCCACCCAGCGGCTCCAGGGCCTTTGGTCTTAACCCCTTTACTGACCACACAAACTCCTTCTAGGTCCCTCTCCGAAAAGGAAATGAGGATCTGGAGCTTTGCGAAGCACACAAGGCTCTGATGATGCAGGCTCCACTCGCGGGGCCAGAGTGGGCTTCCAGCACCCTGGGCTACACCCGTCAACTTGTATTCAGTCTGAGTACGGCGTCTGGTTAATTGAGCCACAACACTTTTTTTCCAGAACTGCCTGGTTGGCATTCACGCCTTCTTGCATTATTAACAGAAACAACTCGACTTTTTTTTCCCCAGGAATTGTAAGGACTTATACGGGGAGTTGAAATGTATGATTGGGGAAAGCCCAGTAGCTGGAGGGAAATGAGTCCTTCTGCAGAGGAGATGCATGTGAGTTTCCCATGGACATGCCCAGGGCTGTTTCTGTCTGGCTTTCATGGTGAGTTATGTTATCTGGATGCTGGGAAGGAATGAAGATGGCACAGAGGTTAAAAGGAGTGAAAGGAAAAAATTGATTTTTCAATTGAAAATGTCATTGTTGCATTGATAACAGACTGCTTTAAGATTAGAAAGCTTCACATACTTGTGTCTACCGCAGTCAACCAGAATTTGTTTAGTTTTTTTTTCTAATGAAAAGCCCAGAATTAATAGCCAGCTAAACAAATGATATAAAATAGGGTCTTTGTAACTACAAATGGATAATTGTTGCAGTTTATCATTATGGTCTTGGCATAAACAAAACATACATACCAAGAGCTATAGCAAAAACAAAGTTTTCAATGTGAAGTAGGCAGCAGATGAATCAGTGCAAATCAGAGCTCATGTTTCCCTGCTGGTGAGGGCACCTTGGTCCTCAGAGGGGCAACGGGAGAACTTTACCCCAGGTCTGCATGCCTTTTGCTCCTGTGAGGAGTTGGGTGGTCAGTCTCGGATTGAGCTGGTGGATAACAAGCGGCATTTCTGAAATCTCTGTGCTGGGGCTCAGGGTGGTGCTATGGGCAGAAGATTAGATAATGTGTCTGAAAGTTGTGTCTCCATCCATGGCGAGAACTTGATTTTCATCCATGGCGAGAACTTGATTTTCATCCATGGCGAGAACTTGATTTTTATCCATGGTGAGAGCTTGATTTTTATCCAGGGCGAGAGCTTGATTTTCATCCAGGGCGAGAACTCGATTTTCATCCAGGGCGAGAACTCGATTTTTATCCAGGGCGAGAACTCGATTTTTATCCATGGCGAGAACTCGATTTTTATCCATGGCGAGAACTCGATTTTTATCCATGGCGAGAACTCGATTTTTATCCATGGCGAGAACTCGATTTTTATCCATGGCGAGAACTCGATTTTTATCCATGGCGAGAACTTGACTTTTATCCAGGGTGAGAACTTGATTTTTATCCAGGGCGAGAACTTGATTTTTATCCAGGGCGAGAACTTGATTTTTATCCAGGGCGAGAGCTTGATTTTTATCCATGGCGAGAATTGATTTTCATCCAGGGTGAGAACTTGATTTTTATCCAGGGCGAGAACTTGATTTTTATCCAGGGCGAGAACTTGATTTTTATCCAGGGCGAGAACTTGATTTTTATCCATGGTGAGAACTTGATTTTTATTTGGGATATTTTGGGGACGATGATATCAATTAGAAATCCTAAAGATTCCTTCCTTCGCTCCTGGAGATGGGCCTGTCTACGTTTCCAAGTTTGACTCATGCATGTGAGTGGGCATTCTGAGAGAGAGAGAGAGAGAGAGAGAGAGAGAGAGAAACGCCTGGAGTGGCATTACCTCTCCCTCCTCAGACTCCGTGCAGCAGCATTGACTATGGGGAGCTCAGAAGCCAATGAGCCTTCTTCTGACTGAGGCTTAGTGGCCGTCACTATGCTGTGCTCCTCAGACGCCCGTGCTGACCACCAGGTCGGGCTCACAGCCGCTTCTCATTCTCCCTTGTTCCAGCACCCATTTTTGTTCGGATAGTTTCTAAGATAGTATTACAAACATTTTCATCCAGAATACTTACATTTTCTCAACACAATAGGTGACTCTTAATTTTTTTTTTCTGTGAAATGTACATTAGCATTGCCAAGTGGAGTGTGGAGTCTTTCCTTTCCCTCTTTTTTCCCCTTCCCCTTTCATTTCCTTCCTCCTTTCCTTTCCTCTCTTGTCCGTTTGTTATCCACAAGCTCAATCTGAGGCTGACCGCCCAACTCCTCACAGGGGTAAAAGGCCTGCAGACCTGGGGAAAGGTGCTCCCATCACCCCTCTGAGGATCCTCTCCTTTCCTCCCATCTCCCTTCCTTCCTTCCTTCCCTTCTCCTTCCTTCCTTCCTCCCTCCCTGCCTCTCTCCCTCTCTCTCTTTCTCTTTCTCTCTCTCTCTCTTTCTCTCTCTCTCTCTCTCTATTTCTCTTCTTCCTTCCTTCCTTCCTGCCTGCCTGCCTCTCTTTCTTTCTTTCTCTTTCTTCCTTTCTTTCTTATTCTTTCTTTCTTTCTTTCTTTCTTTCTCTCTCTCTCTTTCTCTTTCTCTCTCTCTCTCTTTCTTTCTTTCTTTTTTGGCAAGGTCTTGCTTTGTCACCCAGGCTGGAGAGCAGTGGCATGAGCACAGCTCACTCAACCTCCCTGGCTCAAATAATCCACCTCAGCCTCCCAAGTAGCTGGGACCACAGGCCAGCACCACTATGTGCAGCTATGTTTTGTATTGTTTTAATAGAGATGAGGTTTTACCATGTCGGCCAGGCTGATCTCAAGCTCCCAAGCTCAAGGGGTCTACCTGACTCAGCATCCCAAAGTGCTGGGATTACAAGCATGAGCCACCATACCCAGCATGGAGTTGTTTCTGATAAAGATTTTTTTTTTTTGAAATATTTTAATCCTGAATCTACATACAGAATGACAACTGCCAACCTCACACTTTTTATCTTGCTCCCCTTCGCCCAGGGAGACTGAGTCCCACCCTGCCTGCTTGTGTGTTGTTTTATCTGCAAGATCTGGAACCTGCAGGTTCCTGACACACACTTGCAGAATGAATGAATGTGTGAGTTACAGGAAGACTTTGTGTAATGAGTCCATTCATTCGGAGCCTTTTAGAGACAGAAAGGTGTAGGGTTTTCTGAAAAGCTCTGTAAGCTACATCAAGTTGAAGCAGTAAAAACACATAATCAGTCACAGTGAAGAATAAGGCCACGAACTTGGCTTCTACCTAAACACAAGGCATTAAGAATAAGGTTGATATTCAAAGCATGTACTTGCTCTAGTTGGTTTCCTTATTTACCACCTATTTCTAGGAATGCTCTGAGGCATTTGCAGTAGAGGCATACACACACTGAAAGGTGGATAAATTCTGTGTATACAGTTGGGAACATGGGAAGGAGAAGCAAATGTACCAACAGCCAGGTTTAATATACACACAATGCCTGGAAACGAAATTGGGAACACAAATGAAAATAGAATACCCAGGAAACGCCCACTTAGCAAACACCTGTTTCAGCTCTGTTACCCGCCAGGTGCTGGGCCCGGTGACGGGAATGTAAGGACAAAAGCCCCCAGGCCCAAGTCTGGATCACCCTTGACTCTTCACGTCCCCTTGCACTCCGTGTTAGATTGGTCTGCAGATCTCCTTGGTGGTCTCTTTATTTTATTTTATTTCATTTTTGAGAGGGAGTCTCACTCTGTTGCCAGGCTGAGGTGCAGTGGTGCGATCTCGGCTCACTGCAACCTCTGCCTCCTGGTTCAAGCAATTCTCCTGCGTCAGCCTCCTGAGTAGCTGGAACTACAGGAACACGCCACCATGCCCAGCTATTTTTAAAATTTTTTTTGTATTTTTAGTAGAGACAGGGTTTCACCATGTTGGCCAGGACAGTCTCGATCTCCTGACCTGGTAATCCATCCACCTCGGCCTCCCAAAGTGCTGGGATTACAGGCTTGGGCCACCGCCCGGCTGGTGGTCCCTTTAAAATGCACTCAGGGTCCCTGCATTGCTCCCCACCTCCCCTGTGGCTGTGCTGGCAGGTCAGAGCCAGAGTCCTGGGCCTCCTACCGTCCCCCATGCTATCCTCAGTGCAGCAGCCCACACAGACACATTCTGGTGTCAATCAGATCCTTCCGCTGCTGAGTGGCTCCTGTCTTGCCTGGGTAGAGGCCTGGCCTCCCACTGGCCTTCCAGGCCCTGAGCACTGAGTCCTGTGGCTCTCTCTGGCTACAGGGGTTGCTCTTGCTCTGAGAGCCCGCTGGGTGCCCTATGCCAAGGACACTGCCCTCCAGATGTCTCACCAACTGAGCATCTTTGCACCAAGGGTGACTTCCCTGACTCCACCCTCCCAACACCTGCACCCCACATCCCCCCTACCTGGCTGTTTCTCCATCAGTCGCATCACTTGCCACATATCTCTGTGTTTCTATTTTGATATCATGCTTCTCCCACTAGATTGCAGGTGTCCTAGAGGTGCAGAGCCTGTTGGATCCTGTGGCTTTTTCAGGCTGAGGTCCCATGGGACCCACAGTCGTTCTCCACACTCTCCGTGGTGTGGTTGATGCTATTTGCTGAAGGCCCACAGTCCCCCCTTCAAGGGCTGTCCCTCAGTTATTGAAAAAAGAAAAAAAAAAGCAGGTGATTCCTTGAACAGTGTGAGGTTCTTTCGCCCTGCGTTCTGTGGGAGGTTTCTCCTGCGTCACATTCGCAGTTTGCTAAAGCTTTATGGGCACTGCCCATGGGGAGTGTTAAGCCAAAGGCAGAGCAGTTTTCAGATGACTCACAAAGGCTGAGCCTCTTGAGGCAAGCACGGCACACCTTCCCGACTGCCTCTGCTCAGAGGCTGGGCCAGCGCACAGTCAGAAGTCAGTCACTCCTGCGGCCCTGCAGGGTGCTTCTCAAACACACTACATCCTGAGTGCTAGAGGCTGCACTGGGCCTCCGCCCCACCACATTCATCTGCTGAAGCCCTAAGCCCCATGACCTCAGAATGTAACTGTATTTGGAGATGGGGTCTTTACAAAGGTAAATGAGTTAAAGTGTGGTCACTAGGGTGGGCCTAACCCCAAATGACTAGTGTACTTATAAGAAGAGGTGATTAGGGGCCGGACGCAGTGGCTCAAGACTGTAATCCCAGCACTTTGGGAGGCCGAGGTCAGTAGATCGAGACCGTCCTGGCTAACACGGTGAAAATCCGTCTCTACTAAAAAAAACAAAAAACAAAAAATTAGCCGGGCATGGTGTCGGGCACCTGTAGTCCCAGCTACTCGGGAGGCTGAGGCAGGAGAATAGCGTGAACCGGGGAGGCGGAGCTTGCAGTGAGCTGAGATCGCGCCACCGCACTCCAGCCTGGACAACAGAGCAAGACTCTGTCTCAAAAAAAAAAAAAAAAAAAAAAGAAGAAGAAGAGCAAGAGGCGATTAGGACACAGCCACACAGGGAGATGAGCGTGAGAAGACACGGGGCGGACGTTCCATCTGCACAGCATGGATCGAGGCCCCAGTGGGAACCAACCCTGCCAACACCTTCATCTTGGACTTCCATCCTCCAGAGCTGTGAGACAATGAATTTCTGTTGTTTAAGCCCCAGTGTGTGGCACTCGTTATGGCCTTCCCAGCAGACTAAGATACTAGGCCTTGCCTTGAGCTCTTACTAAACACAGAGTTAGAAGCCATGGTCCGTCCTCCTGATTGGGTGGGCTTGAGCACTGATGAGGCGGTTGGATTCTTCAGAGGGAGTACGGACACTTTGGAGCCCGTGGCATGATTTAGGCACAAGTCAAGGATTTTCCCCAAAGACAAATCTGACTTCATTTAAACACATTGATAAGTGCCTGAAGAGACCCTAGAATTCTACCTCAAAATCAGGGAGAAGGGGCTGGTTTGTTCCCCTACATTCTGGGACCAGTACTCCTCATCCCCTTCGCTCTGGGAGCTTCAGCAGCACACCCACTGACACTGACCATGAGCATGTGGCTTAGGGGACACGTCTGGCATTTCCTGGTGGAGGCACACAGACGCTGGAGAATCACTGCCACTGTCTGCAATGCAGCGAACGTGCGTGTCCCCCTGGACTGCGTATGTTGAAATCCTAATCCCAAGATGATATGAGGAGGTGGGTTCTTTGGGAGGTGATTGTCATGGAAGGCAGAGCTCCTGTGAATGGGATCTGGGCCCCAGAGAGCCCCTCCCCTCCCCCCGACCCACGAGGACACAGTAAGAAGGCGCCAACTGTGAACCAGAAAGGTCCCTCGGCAGGCACGGAGGCTGCCCGTGCCTTGACTTGGAATTTCCAGCCTCCAGAGCTGTGAGAAATAGATTTTTGTGGTTCATGAGCCTCCAGGCTGATGGCCCTTTGTTATGGCACCCCGACAAGACTAAGACAGTGTGCAAGGCATGTAACATTTATTTAATTAGAAGAATTGAAGAAGACAGAATGTCAACGGTGGTCTTGGATGACAGTGGCTTGTTAGTGTAGGGTGATTGTAAAAGTGTACCCCTAGGGTGGGGGTGCTGACAGTGGGGGAGACTGTGTAAATGGGGGAGCAGGAGGTGGATAGGAAGTCTATACGCTTTCCCCTCAATTTTTCTGAACTTAAAACTGCTCCAAAAATGAAGTATATGAAAATATAAATAATAGCAATAATTTTAAAAGAATGATTTCCCTCACTTTGAGCCCTGGCCGAAAATTGTGGTTCTTCCTGGACCCTTTTCTCTGCCACGTCTGGGCTGCCCCCTCTCAGTTTTGCTCTCAGCTATTGAACTTCAGATCTTTCCATCACGTGTCAAAATAAATACAGCCTCTTGGTTCTCGAATGCCTTTATAATCCCTCATTGCCCACAGACTTCACAGGAGCCCATACCTTTAGTCTCCACAAGAAAAAAGAAGGCTGTGATCTCCATATTGCCACGCTTTTATTTACCTTATCTGTAATATAATTAATAGATGACTGCAAGGAGATCAACGTGCTTTCAAAGGGAATGAGACAGCTTCATATGAAACGTGCTCTTTTGAATCAGTCCAGGGCTCTATCAAAGTCTGTGTGATAATTTCATGTAAATCCTGGTGTTCCGAATCTGTATCTTTTAACCTGTACGTACCATTTTTAACACACTACATTTCAAAGGCATCGAAGGCTGGTCTAATTTGTATTACAGAATTACATTATTTTCGGCGAGCAGCACATCTTACTGATTTATTAAAATGAATATGGAAGCTCATGAGAAAGACATTCAGAGGTCTCAGTCTTTTAAAAGCCTACGTGGAGAAAACCCACACAGTCAATGCAAAACCTGGTTTCATGCAGCTAGGTGACACCTTGGACATGTGTATTTTGGAGTTGCCTTTGGCAGTCTCTGGAGGGGCTGCACCATTCATGATGGCCGCCAAGAGCATTCACACTCTTGTCACCACTTGAGCCTCCAAGCTGTTTGTTTACAAATTCCCCCTTTGTTTAGTATGGGCAAATAAAGTAGTTTTTACAAACTTTGATTTCATAAATGTTACTGTTCCTCCACTGGCCCATCTCAGAGGCTTTGCTAGTCATTGATTCCCTAGAGGCATTGTATTTGCTGTCTTAAAATGTGAGCCAGGTAGAGCCTTTATCCTCAGGCCACTTTTAAGAGTGGAAGTTGGGGTGTGGCTAGAGAGAGAATTAACATTCTTGCACTAGAGACGCCCAGCATCGCTCTGTGTCTTGAACTAGAGAAGCCCAGCATCCGTCTGTGTCTTGCACTAGAGACGCCCAGCATCCCTCTGTGTCTTGAACTAGAGACACCTAGCATTCCTCTGTGTCTTGCACTAGAGACGCCCAGCATCCCTGTGTGTCTTGCACTAGAGATGCCCAGCATCCCTCTGTGTCTTGAACTAGAGACGCCTAGCATCCCTCTGTGTCTTGCATTAGAGACGCCCAGCATCCCTCTGTGTCTTGCACCAGAGACACTCAGCATCCCTTTGTGGTGTGATTCACTGGCAGGTGGGCGTTGGGCAGGGCCAGCCCGAGAACTGCTATGGGACAGGCAGGAAGCTGCATTTCTGAGCTCATCCACAGTGAGGTAGGCATGAGGTCCCCTTCCTGCAGGAAGCTCCTCCGTCCTTGGTGGTTCTCCTGGCCCGTCCCTCCCTAGTGCATAGCTTAGTGCATTGGCCACACACCTCCTTCTCCCTGACACCTGTCTACTCTCTGAGGCACGGTCGCCTTCTTCTTATTAGATGGGTTGGAGGGGTGAGTGTGTCAGGCAGAAACCCTTTAACTTTTTCCTGATGCATGAGCTTCCTGTGGCTGCTGGAACTAACCACCCTCTGGGTGGACAAAAACAACAGAGGTGCATCCCCTGGCACTTCTGCAGGCTGGAAGTCCAGAGCCAAGGTGTCTGCTGGGCTGGGCCTCCTTCCAAAGGCTCCAGAAAGGGCCCTTTCCTGCCTCTTCCAGCCTCTGGTGGCCCCTGTGATCCTGGGCTTGCAGCCAGTTCTATCCCTGCCTCCCTCTTCACCCGGCCTTCTCTGCTGCGTGTCCAAGATTCAAATCCCGCTTCAGCTCTGTCTTGACAAATGATTCAGTGTATAAAACAGTCCTGTTACCTAGAAAGCCAATACTAGACAGTAGGCTTCTAGAATGTATTCATTTTACTTAACTGAAATGTTATGCCCATTGATTTAATTTGATTAGCAACTCCTCATTTCCCCTCCCTGCCCTGGCAATCATTGTTCTGTTCTTGGCCTATGTGTATTTGACTATTTTACATCCCTTGTAGGAGTGGGATCATTCAGTATGTGTCCTTCTGTGACTGGTTTATTTCACTCAGTGTAATGTCCTCTGGGTTCATCCATGTTGTCACACATGGCAGGATATCCTTTGTTTTTATGGCTATGGCTATGTAGTATTCTACTCTTTGTCTATACCACCTTTTTTTTATCCATTCATCCTTTGATGAATAATTAGGAGCAGCCCACATCTTGGCTATTGTGAGTAGTGCTGCAATGAGCATGGAAATTCCCCACTCAAAAGATAGACAGCAGCTGAATAAATTAAAGAAAAAACCAAGATCCAACCATAAGTTGTGTACAAGAGATTCACTTTAGATTTGAGGACACTCATAGCTTGAAAATGAAGGAATAAAAAAAAGATAGCCAATGAAGAATAAAGAGATGAAAATGGCCACACTAACATCAGACTAAATAAACTAAAAATAGAACTAGCATGTGATCCAGCAAGTCCTCTTCTGGGTCTTCCTCCAAAGCTCTCTCTGGTTCATTCTTTTTAAAAATAATTTTTAAATTATTTTTTTTTGAGACTGAATCTTGCTCTGTCACCCAGGCTGGAGTGCAGTGGTGCAATCTCAGCTCACTGCAACCTCTGCCTCCTGGGTTCAAGCAGCGCTCATGCCTCAGCCTCCCAAATAGCTGGAACTACAGGTGTAAGCCACCACACCAGGCTAATTTTTGTATTTTTAGTAGAGGTAGGGTTTCACTATGGTGGCCAGGCTGCTCTCAAACTCCTGACCTCAAGTGATCCGCCTGTCTCGGCCTCCTGACATGCTGGGATTACAGAGGTGAGCCACTGCACCTGGCGTCTCTCTGGTTCATTCTTATAAGGACCCCTGTCATTGCTTTTAGGGCTCAATTTAAATCCAGAATGATCTCATTTGAAGAACCTTAACTTAATGACACCTATCAAACCCCCTTTTCCAAATAAGGTCACTGTCACAGATTTCAGGGGTTAAAATGTGAACGTATCATTTGTGGGGGTGCTGTTCAACATCCTACCCTTGATGAGTCCCAGGAGCAATTCTGCACCTCCCTTTCAGATCCCTTTAGAAAGTGGGGCTGGCTTTTCCTTGTTATCCTAATCTCCGGGGTTCTAGTGGGGGTTCTCAGGCAAGAGGAAAGTCCCATTAGCATGCTGGTGCATGGGGCTCCTCTCTGTCCTCACCTAACTCCATAGTGCTGTAACGTAGAGAACATCCTCACTGTGGCATGTGGACAGGGAGGTACAGGGCCCACTCCTCTGACAAGACAGTGGGACAAGCAAAGGAGAGTTGAGGGTTCAGTCAAGAATCCATCTGCTAAATAATCTTGCTCATAAAATCTCAGGATTTTAACTGTTGTCCATGGCTGTCTTTGGGTTTGGGGTGGACTTTTCCTGAAGTTTTTTTTTTTTTTTTTTTTTTTTTGACGGAGTCTTGCTCTGTCGCCCAGGCTGGAGGGCAGTGGAATGATCTCGGCTCACTGCAACCTCTGCCTCCCGGGTTCAAGTGCTTCTCCTGCCTCAGCCTCCTGAGTAGCTGGAACTACAGGCACGCCCCACCACTCCCAGCTAATTTTTGTATTTTTAGTAGAGACGGGGTTTCACCATGTTGGCCAGGACGGTCTCGATCTCTTGACCTTGTGATCCGTCCACCTTGGCCTCCCAAAGCACTGGGATTAGAAGCATGAGCCTCCATGCCCGGCCTTCCTGAAGCTTTTGAGCCTGTTCTTTCCACATCCTCCTTTTCTGTGATTCGGCTGCCTGACTGATCCTAACACCTCCTATGGTCCTTCTGCCATGGCATATTTTACCAGGATGCACTCTCTGGATTCACACTAAGGTACGAGGTGAGAGGTGTGTGCCTCCATACACAAAGGTATGAGGCTCCATTTATGGGTTTCTTGGGTCGCTCGTCCATTCCATTTTTCTGCAAAGCTCTTCCTCTCCCCTGGCCCCTTCCCCACCCTCTCTCAGCCAGTGCTGTCTTGGATGCTGAAAGATGGCAGTTTTCAGAGTTGGATCTGAAGAAGAATCATCTTGAACGATTGTTTAAATGCAGATGTCCCCCTCACCATCAGTACTGGGTACTATACTCAGTACACCCAAGAATCTGAACTGCAGGTCTGTGATGTGGCTTAGGCATCTGCATTGTCAAGATTTTCCCAGCTGATTCTGTCTCAATATTCTTAGTGGCAGCTGGAGCAGCAGGGAGAGGTCGCCTTTATCGTCTGCCTGGGGGCAGAAGCTTCCAGGCTAGAGGTGAGCGGCCACTCCCAGAGTGAGGCAGGGAGGATGGAGCAGGACCTGATCTTTCTCTTCCACTGAGCCATGATTCAGTCAGCAGAGATCCCAGGGCCCCCCTGTGCCAGGCCTGGTGAAAAGTACTGAGACTTGGCTGAGCTAGTTCTCCCTGCTCTTAGGAAAAGGGCACCAGGTCCTAAACTCAATCCTGTTTTCAGGGACCAGTGAAAGGAAGAAGCAGGAGAAGGGAAAGGAGTGTTCAGAGCAGCCTGGAGCATGCATATACCATGTCTCGAACACTCTCTGCGCCCCCCTCCTCTGAGCTCCTGGGGCCTGCAAGTCAGAAACAGGCCCTCTCCCTCCTTGGGTCCTGTAGCCAACGGCTGTCTCCAGTGCTTGTAGAACCTGAAGAAATGAAAAAAAAAAAAAAGAAAAGAAAAGATGAAAACTGAAAGAGCACTTGGCCCTGTCTGCCCAGGGCAGCGGGGAGGGGCCTGTAGGAAATAAGGGGTTGTTCTTGGCCGGGAGGTAGAAACCTTCTCATCTGAGTTCCCCTCCTCCTTATGTCCTACACTTTCCTTCCAGACCAAGGTTTCTTGGTGGAGTTAAAGTCTAGAAACCTCTTCTTGGCTGAGTGGCCCATGGTGTAGGCAAGTCTTTCATGAGAGAGAGATTAAACCTATGATGAAGGGATTTGACCAAATTGCTCTTCAAAGTGTTGCTTTTAAGTGGCAATATCTTGCAAAAGTCTCTTTGCTGACTGTAATCTGGATGCAGTCCCTCCCTCCTCCTGTTATGGGGCTAAAATGAGGAGGCAGATAGTTCACCCCGGAGAACCAGCTTGACACCACAGCCTTCCCCCTCCGTCCCTCCATCCCAAGCAGCTTCCCTCCGTGCCTTTGCAGCCTGGGGCCTTCTAGGAGGCAGGCTCCCTGTTCACCCACACCTGGTCATAGTCACCAGGCTGAGGGCAAGAGACATTCCTTGGGGAACCGGGTGCAAATGTGCTCTGGCTTCATCCAGCTCCATGAAAAGTAAGGCAGGCAGGATGGAGGAAAGGATGCTGAAAACTACAAATCACTAAACAAATGTCCATTGTCATTATATGGACTGTGGGTTCTTGAGGGTGAATCCAGAGTCATCCCTACTGACCCCATTTCTATGAACAGGCCAAACCCCCACCAGCCCCCTCCAGATGCTGAAGCCCATGTTTGCGTTACTCTCATTAGCACTCCCTCTACTCCAGTGGCAGAAGGTAATGAAAATGGAAAGATGACAAGTAATCACTTTAGTTAAAAAATGAGTGGGAAGTAAGTAGTTTTCGTAGAACATTCAAAAATCTCGCCCTGCCTCTGGAGTCTGCATTTTGGAGACAGCGTCAGACCTCGGGTGCTGGCTATGCCTCCCGGAGCAGAAGGAGTGCAATGGCACGAAAGAGGAGGAAGGAGCAGCGTGGAGGGCAAACCGCGAACGTCAAATTGCAGAAGCCAGCTCTTGATGGAAAGTGGCTTGTTAATACTTAATTTGCTTTGCACTAAAACATAGGCATCCTTATAAATGTCAACTGGGTACTGTAAGTACAATGCTTTAACCTGTTACAGAAACAGACTTGTGGAAAGAAACCATTTTCTCTGCTACTTGCCAAACACATTTAACTGGGCCACAGAGCCCTCTAAAAGCACATACGAGTCAGAGAATGATTCTGCCATCGGGATGTTTTCAGAAAACCAACAATTTTTTCTGAATTTTTAAGAAGACAAACAGAAGCCCCAGCCAGGGAAAGAGTGTATTCTGGCTTGGTTTCTTAGATGGTGGTTGGACTCAGAGCTTTCCTGCAATTTCACTCTGTGCACAGCCCGTTGACTTCAGGAAACCATATACAGATAGGGCTGGTGCACAGGGCTGGGGGCATTAATTGAGGATGGAAACCCAGAAAAAGGCAGCCCCTCAGCAGCAGGGGGTAAAGAGGACCGTTTCCATGCCCCAGGAGTGTGTATTTTCTTCCAGTCTGGAAGCCTGGGAAGGACCTCCAATGTGTGCACAAGAGCCATCGGGGCTCAGAGGATAACAGCCTCACTGAGTTACAACTTCTCTCTAACAACCACATTTTGCTGCTAAAACAGGAAGGTTTCCCTCTGACAGGCTGCATGGCTATTGTCCCAGCAAGTCCCTAGGAAACCAACAGTTTGCAGAACCCTGGACATGGAGCCATGTTTGAAGTTCTTTGCTTAGGTTTTTTTTTATCCAGTGGCCTCCATATCCCAGGCATGGGCCAAGCTCCTCCCTGGGGCTCAGTCAAGAAAGGAAGATTGCCTGTTCTCCTGCTAAAGGTCTGCTTCAACTGAGCAGTCAACCCAGACTTAGGTCCAAGTGTGCTGGATTCTCTAGGCTCTATTTTTCTTCCTAAAGTCAAGGGAAAAAGTCAAATTTCCTTTGGGTCAAAGGTGTACACACTCACTTCCTTTGCGTCCTTCTGGCTTCATATTCACAGTGGCTTTCTTGTGCCCCAAGCACACCCAACAGAAACTGCCCTCCTGTGTAATCCTCACAATTACCTGCTTCCTGAGCCAAACCCGGTGTCCCTCAAGCTGAGTTGCCATGAAACCCACTATGGGAGTTTCCAGACTCTGTAGGGAAAGGCAGCTTCCTCTTGCATTGCTTGTGACCTGAATTGGTCTACTTTGTTGGTCTTCTCTGCGGAGGTTGTGAGACTGTCCTCAGAATATTAGTTGGAGCGTTTTCCATCCCCAGCAAGGGGAAAAGGGGAAGAAGAAAGGATGAGGAGAGGAAACAGGAGGAGGAAGAGAGGCGGGGAAGCAGGCTTGTGAGACAGGCTCTCACCGTGGTGGATGGTGGGCTCAGTGGCTCTCAAGACAGCCCTCCGAGACTCTTGGGGGTGCACTGGGGAGTCTCCTGTCTGTTGGCAGTGGGAGCTCAAGTGGATTTATTAGATTGGAGCTAATGGACCAGCTTCTGCCTCTGAGGCCAGAGTTTGTTTTGGAGTCTGTCCTCAGAAAGTCTTTGTGGTTCTACCAGAAATAAAGTTGCACTTATTCCAGTCACCTGATCTTCCAAAAAGTCGACAAAAATGAGCAACAGGAAAAGACTTCCTAGTCAATAAATGGTGCTGGGATACCTGGCTAGACATATGCAGAAGAATAAAACTGAACTTCTCCCTTTCATCATATACAAAAATAAATTCAAGATGCATTAAAGATTTAAATATGAGACCTCAAACTATAAGAATCCTAAAAGAAAACCTAGGAAGTTGCATTCTGAGCATCAGCCATGGGAAAGAATTTATAACGAAGTTCTCAAAAGCAATCACAACAAAAACAAAAATTGACACGTGGTACCTAATTAAGCTAAAGAGCTTCTGCACAGCAAAAGAAACTATCAACAGAGTGAACAGACAACCTACAGGATGGGAGAAGCTATTTTCAAACAATGCATTCCACAAAGGTCTAATGTTCAGAATCTACAAGAAACTCAAACAATTCACAAACAAAAAACAAATAATTCCATTAAAAACTTGGCAAAAGACATGAACAGACGCTTCTCCAAAGAAAACATACAAGCAGCCAACAAACATGAGAAAATGCTCAACATCTTCAGAGAGATGCAAATTTAAACCACAATGAAATACCACCTCTCACTAGTCAGAATGACTGTTATGAAAAACTAAAAAAATAACAGATGCTGGCTGGGTATGGTGGTTTATGCCTGTAATCCCAGCACTTTGGGAGACAGAGGCAGGAGAATTGCTTGAGCCCAAGAGTTCAAGACCATCTTAGACAACATAACAAGACCTCATCTCTACAAAAAAATATTTAAAAATTAGGCGGGCATGGTGGCACATGCCTGTAGTCTCAGCTACTTGGGAAGCTGAAGTGGGAGGATCACTTGAGCCCAGGAAGTTGAGGCTACGGTGAGTCATGACCATGCCACTGTACTCTAGCCTGCATGACAGACCAAGTCCCTGTCTCAAAAAAAATAAAACAAAATAAAAAATAAAAAATAACAGAAGCTGGTGAGGCTGCAGAGAAAATGTTATGCTTATACATTGTTGGTGGGGATGTAAATTAGTTCAACCACTGTGGAAAGCAGTTTGGACATTTCTCAAAGAATTAAAAGCAAAACTACCATTAGATCCTGCAATCCTATATCTGGGTGTTTGTATTTACCCGGAGGAAAATAAATAATTCTACCAAATAGACACATGTATGCGTATGTTTATCACAGCACTATTCACAATAGCAAAGACATGAAATCAACTTAAATGCCCATCAACACTGGACTGAATAAAGAAAATATGATACATATACACAATGGAATACTACTCAGACAAAAAAAAGAATGAAATCATGTCCTTTACAGCAACATAGATGAAATTGTAGGCCATTATACTAAGCAAATTAACACAGGAACAGAAAACCAAATACTGCATGTTCTCACTTACAAGTGGGAGCTAAACATGGGATACACATGGACATAATGATGGGAACAATAGACACTGGGGTCTACAAAGAAGGGAGGGAGGGAGGGAGACAGGGAGGGGGCAAGGTACGAAAAATGACCTATTGAGTACTGTGCTCAGTACTTGGGTGACAGTTTCAATTGTACCCCAAATCTCAGCGTCACGCAGTATACTCTGGTGGCAAACCTGTGCATGTACCCACTGAAAATAAAATAAAAATTGAAATCATAAAAAAGAAAGTTTTAGTTATTCTAGAGGGCACCTTGAAAAGAAGACTCCTGTCAAGCCAACTGAGCATTTGGAACATTCTCTGCCTTCCCCACCAAGAACCTTGGATTTCTTTCTTTCTTTCTTTCTTTCTTTTTTTTTTTTTTTTGAGATGGAGTCTCACTGCATTACCCAGGTTGGAGTGCAATGGCATGGTCTTGGCTCACTGCAACCTCCACCTCCGGGTTTCAAGTGATTCTCCAGCCTCACCCTCCCAAGTTGCTGGGACTGCAGGTGTGTGCCACCACGCCCGGCTAATTTTTGTATTTTTAGTAGAGACAGGGTTTCACTATGTTGGCCAGGCTGGTCTCAAACTCCTGACCTCGTGATCCACTCGCCTTAGCCTCCCAAAGTGTTGGGATTACAGGCATGAGCCACCATGCCCGGCCTGAGCCTTGGATTTCTAAGGACTGTCGTGCATGGATCCTAGATTGTTCCAGATTTTCCAGACCAGTTCTGGTCCACAGAACCTCTCTCTCAACAAACCCCACAGCCACATTTTGTCCACAGAAATGGGCCTGGTAGGACCAATAATTTTGAGCTTTGTTTTTGCCATTTCCCCCAGTGCCATGTCTGCACTGCCTCTGTTGCTGGAGGCATTCCTGAACAGCAATTTGACTTGACACATGTTTTTCAGTTGTTTGAAAGGTCATCAACTCACTCACCCACTGGGACAATCAATCCATTACCCATCAATCAAATAATTCAACAGATGCTTATTAAATGTTTGGTGGTGTCATGCCCACATACGGTGTCTGTCCTCAGGAAGCTCCGGAAACCCAGGAAGGAATCTTAGTGCTTCTCAGCAGGTCTCGTGGAAGCCCTGGCAGTTTTCAGAGATGTGCAGCTGGTGGGGGATTGCAGGGCCTCTGCTGGGGTCTCTTCACACTTGCTCCAGGAATGAGGGGCTCTGATGAGCTTCATGACCTGGTTATGTCTTCATTAGTAACATAAAAACATAATCCTCAAAGACAGTCTTTCCTTTTTATAGTCTTTCCTTTTAATGGCCAAACATAGATGAGAATGGTCATTTTCTAGTGTTTTCCAAATTACTTTGTTATGTCACGATCTAGCTTTTTGAAATCTTTCCATTGTCTTAGCTGTGGCATTACATACTTCAAAACTCTGCTTATAATTTTGTTTTCTTATGTAGGAAGAATTCTGAGTAGGGCATCAGGGAACCCAGCTCCCCATCTCAGCTGTGGACATGGGGGTGGCGCTTGTTGGATCACTCTGTGCTCTATTTTTCACTGGTGAAGGATGGGGTCACTGGGGTTACTCTTGGGGTCCTTCCCACCAGTGGCAGTTGTGGTCCTGTTTGTTCGGCACACTGACCAAGGAGTGGGAAGAAGGGCAGTCAGGGTGGCTCGAAGGCAAATGGCTGCTGTTTCTACCAGGAGGGTTGGAAGCTTTTCTGTAGCCTTCATTCATAAGTGGGAGTACATCCAATGGAGAAAATACAATTCATGCATATTCTGTATCATCATAAAAGATCCTTTGTGAAAGATACAAATGTAAGTAGGATTATTTGTTTTCATGAGGCCTTGGAAGGAAACTCTTATAGTCTGGATTTAGCTGTGTACAGGGAACAAACTGTGGAAGTGGCTCAGGCAACCACCTGCAGTGGTGAGGGAGAAAAACCCTGGGTGGTCAAGCTCTTTCATGTCCTGGGGAAACAGGTGAGATGCCCACAGGACTAATTGCTCCTTGGTCCACCCTTCTGAATACACAAAACCCTCAAAACAGAGAAGGGCTTAGCCTTTAGACAGGACTTCTCTCTCCCTACCCTTCCCTACATGAAGACCAGCATCCTGGCACCTGATGGGATCATGCTCAGCCTGCCTTTATCGCCAAAGCTTCCAGATCCATGTGGCAACATCACTTCCTGCCTCTTTCACTGGGTGATGTGCAGACGTCAGGTCCTCCAGGGGCATTTTCTGCCTTTCAGGAGCTGAGGCTGCCCTGGTCTCACCCCTGATTTTACCCCCTAATGAAATCCTTGAGGCATCTAAGGTGCATTAAGAGCTGTGGCGCAGAAGATGAGGGATCATAAGGCTTGCATGGGAGACTCAGCTGCGTCCTGTAGCCCTGTGAGTTTGGGTGTCTTGCCTAGCATTGCCGAACGTTGGGACGCTCTTACCCACCTCGCGCACCAGTGTGAAGCCTAACGGGGATGATCCGCTGACAGCTCTTGGCACAGCCCCTGTTGCATGGCAGATGCTTCATAAACATGGGTTTCTTTCTGCATTTTTCTGTTCTGGGGTAGAGAGAGAGGTCCCGACAAGTCTTCATAATAAAGACTATGCCAGCACATTGTGAGGGCTTTGCAGAATCTTCCTTGGCTGGTTTCTCTGTCCTTCCCTGAGGTCTGGAGTTCTGCAGAAGGTGCTAAGCAATTGCTAAACTCATATTCAGGGCGAGTGGGGAGGTCATCACCCACTTGTTCAGGGCTCCTTTTCTCTTTCTTCCTCTCTTAGCTGTCTTTGCAGGGATAGGGTCTTCCCAACCATCCCTCACTGTGACCCACACCTGGAGGGGGTCTGGAAAGCAAGGACTGCAGCCTGAGTTCCCCTCATGGAGGCAAAGCCAGTCCCACCACCCTGGCTCAGGCTGGCGGCTGTCAAGAGGCACTGGGCTACTCTCTGAGCTTTAGTTCCTGTGACCCTAATTGCTAGGCGAATGTGGAGGCAGTGGGGATGCTCAGTCAGTGCAGCTGGCCTGGGGGAATCTGGCTATGTTTCCGGAGACCCTCTTATATGATTAGGCTTTGTATCCCCACCCAAATCTCATCTTGAATTGTAATCTTCATATCCCCCATAATCTCTACATGTCGAGGGGGCTGTTTCCCCATGCTGTTCCTGTGACAGTGAGTGGGTTCTCACGAGATCTGATGGTTTTATAAGGGGCTTCCCTTTGCTTGGCACTTCTCCTTCCTGCCACCTTGTGAAGAAGGTGCCATTCTTACCCTTTGCCTTATGCCATGATTGTAAGTTTCCTGAGGTCTCCCAAACGTGGTGAACTATGAGTCGATTAAACCTCTTCCCTTTATAAGTTACCCAGTCTCAGGTAGATCTTTACAGCAGCGTGAGAATGACTAATAATCCTTCCTTCCTTTACCTGGAGCTTAAGACTCCACAGATCAATGTGGCGACATCATTTCCCACCTCTTACAATGGGGTGAGGTGCAGACCTCAGCTCCTCCAGGGGCATCTTCTGCCTTTCAGAAGCTGATGCTGCCCTGGTTGGTGGACAGCCTTACCCTACCTTACCTTATCCTCTTTCAGCAGTAACCAGTCAGTTCCAACAGGAAGTGAGGGAAACAGAAACCTCTCCTGTTGAGAAGATCCATTCCAGGAATGCCTGCTGTGGGTGTCAGGCAACTCTAGAAGGAGGCCATTGGAAGTTTGCTCTCTGCCCATGGAACTGCTCCCCCTGTCAGCCTCATTCACTGGGCTGGCGCCTGAGGGAGATGTCGCAAAGGACAGTGTGCTGGGGTTGAGAGTGGGAAGGAGCAGGCAGCCATAGTTTCTTTTATTTTTCCGTTGAACAAATTCTAATTTCTACAACAATTCATAACACATTTTTGGGACACTCACATAATCCCAACTAAACATTAAAACCATGCATTGCTATTCTGGGAATAAAATTTGAAAAGTACTGGTGCTTTTGTGCAGTCTAAGTCATTATATTTTTACTACTTTGGTTAACATTGGGCTATAAAAACCGGTAAATAACTGTTAAAAGTTAAAAGCGGAGTCATTTGCTCAAAACTATTTTATGAGCTTCATTTTTGGAATGGTTGAACTTTCCGCTAGATTTTTCCCCTTCATACACACAGAATCTTTGTGTTTTTTACAACTCAGCTTGTGAACAATATTCCACCTTCTGACTGAGGTAAGGGTGTGGGCCTCGTGGGCTGGAGATTGTTCTTCTGGGCCTGGATGATGCAACCGGATATGCTATTTTCTCCACTGTTTTCTTGGGAGAAACCGTGGTTGTATTCTAGGCTCAGTGTGCTTTCAGTTGGTGGTTACACCCAAATATGAATATTGCAGCCATTTCAGAGGGACCCCCAGCCAAGCAACACCTGCCATGATTTTCATTCTTGGGGTCCTGGCTGCTTATGGTGAATTTGACCCGCTAAACACGTGTGCTCCGGAGCACAGCCGGTTTTCTGCTTGCCAGTTCCCATAGGTCCTCCATGTCTCAGGAGAGCCTCAAGGGCAGTAATAACCCACGGGACAGTGCTCACCCAGCACCTGGGCACTCAACAGAGGCATTGGGTGGAGGGTTTTCCAGACCATATTTGGTGGAAAGTCAAGAAGTCTCTTGATACCAACATCAGGGGCCAACACTCAGTGCATTCTAAGCTCCAGGTGTCCTGGGCAGCCCACTGTGGACAAGACGTAGTTGACTCTTCAGAAACTTTTGATGGTATGAACCCATATTAGAGATGAGCAGATGGAGGGGAATGGGTCCAAGAAGCCCAACCCAAGCCACACAGCCAGAAATGCATGGCTGTAGTTTTGTGGTCTTCACCGTGTCAGCATGGTTGCCATAGAGTGCCTGAGCAGACAGCATCACCAAGGGCCATCCATTCCATCTCAGCTCCAGTTCAGTCTTCTTTGGCAAGGCGGCTGAGCAATCCGGTCCCTGGGAACTGGCTGCCTGAAAGCCCTGCCCATCTGTACCTTATTCCTGCCATGTTCCAGACTGAATGACAGAGCTGTGTCTGCAGAGCATGTTTCCTGTAGCATTGGGTGTGGTTACAGGTTTCAAAACAATGCACTCTGTGTACCTGTTTTGCTTCTCAACTCACTCCTTAATAGCCTTGAAGTGTAAATCTAATCTGCATTTTTTTTAAAGCAAGCAAACTATCAAACAAGGTGTTTCTTAGGCCACCATTGTGCATTCTGTGTGTTGCAGCTCCCATACCAGGATCCCCAGCCGCCATAGGATTCAGCATTTTAATATTCCAAATGCCCTTGAAAAGGCAGTAGCGATACCTTCCATTGCTAATGTTATTATCCCCATATGTTCCCTTTTGAGTTTTTTATTATTATACCTGACAAAATAGTTGCTGCTATTTTTCCTCTATTTCATTTGGGGAATGTTCATCCCTGAAATGACTCCATTAGGGAGGATATTGAAGCATCAAAAGAACTCATTGATTGGTGCTCAGAAGAATTCCCTGGAGTGACAAAACAAGTTAATGTCTCAATCTGTAACTTGCAGCTCCATATTTCTTTGTCAGTGTCAACCATTCCAAGCAATCTCAGACCTTGATTTTCAACTACTTTCACCTTAAAGTTTCCTGAAGTGTATAATCCTAACCACGAGTCTACATTTCTTCCCCAACAACATCTTCTAGGAGTGTTGGTCTGCGGTGGTGACTGTGAAGTGTTGTCGGGCAGGGAAAGTGGGAAATAGGAGGTGAAAATCCATCCCTTTATAGAAAGCACAGCCCAGCACTGTTAGATCTTCCCACCAGGGGTGACGAGGAGAGTAGAGGGAGGAGGGCTTTAGTGCATATTTGGTATTGGCCAACATTTAGATGATGTTGTCACAGACCAAAATGTCTCATTTCCTAACAATAAAGTTTAGTTATCCATATTTTACTTCAAATCAATAGACATAGCATACCACTTCAGAACCATAAAATACCTAAGATATAGCTTCTATAAGGAACTCACTTTGCACTGCAAGAAAACATTCTGGTTGGTTCATTGTATTTCATTGATTAAAATTTATAGTGGGAAAAATCTGGTAAAAAGACTAAGTTGGAGGCTGGGTGTGGTGGCTCACACCTGTAATTCTAGTACTTTGGGAGACCAAGGCAGTGGAATTGCTTGAGCCCTGGAGTTCAAGACCAGCCTGGACAACATGGTGCAACATCACTGCTACAAAAAAAGAAAAAATTAGCCTGATTTGCTGGCATGTACCTGTCGTCCCAGCTACTGAGGAGGCTGAGGTGGGAGGATGGTTTGATGGCTTGGAACCAGGAGGCAGAGGTTGCTGTGAGCCTTGATCATGCCACTGCACTCCAGCCTGGGTGACAGGGCAAGAATCTGATGAAAGAAAGAAAGAAAAGAAAGAAAGAAAGAAAGAAAGAAAGAAAGAAAGAAAGAGAGAAGGAAAGAAAGGAAGGAAGGAAGGAAGGAAGGAAAGGAAAGGAAAGGAAAGGAAGAGAAAGAAAGAAAGAAAGGAGAGAGAGAGAAAGAGAGAAAGAGAGAAATAAATAAATAAAGGAAGGAAGAAAGGGAAAGGAAAGGAAAGGGAGAGAAAGAGAGAAAGAAAGAAACAAGAGAGAGAAAGAGAGAAAGAGAAGAAAGAAAGAAAGAAAGAAAGAAAGAAAGAAAGAGAAAGAAAGAAAAGGAAATGAAAGGAAAGGGAGAAAGAGAGAGAGAGAAAGAAAGAAGGGAAAAGAAAGAAAGAAAGAAAGGAAGGAAAGAAAGAAAAAGAAGGAAAGAAAGAAAAGACTAAGTTGGAATGAAAGTTGGAAGGAGTAAGTGGTTTTACTTGGGGAACCCATATAGGATGTGAGCTTCCTTTATGAACTTAGAGTCAGAGACTATCTGATAAGTTATTTTTCTGGCTTTATATATTGTCATTTAGAAACTGTTATTCCTGTTGTATGAATGTTAGCCTGTTTGCTGTGCTCTGAGATGCAACTCGTGGACTCACAAGAGGGCCCGGCTGAGGAGGCAGAAGGAAAGGCGCCACCATTGTCAAATGCTTCTTGTGTGTGAGATCCATCTGCTTACCAATTTAGTGTCTTAATCAACCCTTACAAACCCATGAAGTAAGTAAAAGAATAACACTTTACAGATGAGAAAAATGGAGGCTCCAAACATGTATGCATCTCACTGGAGATCCAGGCACCGCTGAGGATATGGCACAGAGGAACCTTGCATCCAGGTGTGTTGGAGTCTGAAAATTACTTTTTTTCCCATTGCATTACACGTCTGATGAGACACGAACACACAACCCACTGTGAAAGATTGCCCACAATTATGAAAATACAGGAGGTTTGGAATGTGGCGTGCCTGCCATCTCACCCTTCATTAAGCCCCAGTCAGAACTCAGGGGTAATAGTGATCCACTCTCCTGTCACCCAACACACGTTACCGTGTCACTTAATTCTCAGAGTGGGGAGAGGGACTTTGGAAATACTGGATAGCTATTCAGCACGGGCCCTTTACGACCTGCCTAACGGAGATGTCTGAGTTTGTTCATTTGTTATGGTCTTCATCTGAATCCAGATAGTAAAGCTATGTCAAAATTTAGAGCCAGGAAATAAGTCCATTTCCACTCTCAGTAGGTGCCACTTACATGCTCCTCAGCCACATCTGTCGAGATGAAGTGGCGATCCCAGGACTTGTGGCTGTGTCGTGGCTGCACAGTTGTTAGAGTGTGGAAGTGTTGAGACAACATGAAGCCTGGAGCTGCCTCCATCCTTCTGAAGGGCCCTCCCTGGCCCCCGACCCAGCCTGAAGGAGTATTGCCCACTGTCCATGGGACCGTAGAACCATGGGGGACTGATTCTTGCTGCCCCCCAGGACCAGTCAGATCTCTGCAAATTGACACTAACTGGATTTTCAGGCAATATAGTTTTCCAGGACAGAAACTCATATCCTACCCGATGTGGTCAGTATGGTTTTCCGCACTGATTGTTACCCAAGGAGGTAGAATCTGACTATAAAGGAAGCACCTGCCAACTCCCTGGGAGGTGGCTCCCTTCCTGACCTCCCTGCTTCTGCTCCTGTCTCTGAAATCCACTGCCCTCACCTCCCAGGGCAGCGCTCTGCCCGCTCTCAGCCTCTGAGCGTGCTGTGACATCTCAAAGCAAGGGATTTGGTTCAAAGGTGACTTCAATCAATATTTTTTCTTTGTAGATTTGCTATCAATAGAATCACAGTTATATTCGTGTCTTGGTGAATTGAACAGCATAATTTGCCTTTTAAATCTTTATAAATTTAATTTTATTATTTTAAAATTTATTCTCAGTTTCATTAAGGTATAATAGACAAACAGAATTGTATGAATTAAGGGGGAAAATAATATGCTGATCATATATATACATATATATGTATTATAACATAATATATTATAATATAATATATATGTAGTGAAATGATTACCACAATCAAGTTAATTAATACATCCAGCACCCCACCTAGTTACCATTTGTGTGTGTGTTGGTGAGAACATTTAAGATCTACTCTCAACAAATTTCAATGATACAATACAGGATTGCTAGCTACAGTCACCATGTTGTTCATTAGATCTCCAGAACTGATTAATCTTGTAACTGAACCTCCCAACCCTTTGACCAACATCTCCCTCTTGCCCTCATCACCAGCACCTGGGAACCACTATTCTACTCTGTTTCTATGAGTTAGACTCCTAGATGCCACATATAAGAGAACTCGTGTGGTATTTGTTTTTCTCTGTCTGACTTTTATTTCACTTAGCATAATGCCCCCACATTCATCCACATTGTCACTAACAGCAGGATTTTGTTCTTTTTTAAGGCTGAACAGTATTCTGTTACGTCTGCATGTCTTTCTTCATCCATCGAGGGAGGCTTAGTTTGTGTCCGCATCTTGGCAGCAGTGAATAATGTTGCAATGAGCACTGGAGTGCAGACGTCTCTTTGAGCTGCTGGTTTTGTTTTCTTCAGATGTATGCCCACAAGTAGGGTCTCTAGTTCCAATGGTAGTTCTCTCTTTGAGTTTTGGAGACAACTCCTGATTGTTTTCCGTAACGGCTGCACCCATCGCCATCTCCAATGCACAAGGGTTTTCTTTTCTCCACATCCTCTGACAAATCCGCAAGAAGGGGTTGCTTTCCAGAGGAGACAGAGCAGTGGCCTGGACAGGACAGATGGATGGCCCAAGGGAGACCCTGCTCTTTAGGGCCCAGCTTCCAAATCTTGGGGAGAAGCCCTTCTGTGAGCGGGGAGGAGGTGCTGGGGCTCCCAGCCTGTTCAACCAGTGGGGTGCTTTTCTGTGGAATTACTCCTCTCCAATCTACAGACACTTGATGTGCCAGGTCAGCTCTGTTTTCCATGTAAAGCTCCTTTTCCTAAACTTTGTTCTGATTGTTGGGGGGAGGGGGTGGGGGGAGATACGTTTGGAACAGTGGATAATTAAATATCACATTTCCTTAATTCCCAGGTGCTGACAGCTGGAGTATGCCTCATTAATTTAATGACAGTTTTTCTGGAATACATCTGACACTTAGGCATTTAATGCTAACAGCACTTCCTAGATGTACCCAAACTTCAGAAGTTCTTTTTTTAAAGCACTCGAGCACCTAGGAAATACTGTAAGTTTGGGAAACACTGGGTTAAACTGAGGTAAGTCTGTCTCTTTTCTGCACGATTTTCTTAAGACTATAGGTGTTTACAGTGGAGATAGGCTGTTTCCTCCTCCTCTATGCCCTGCTTTAGTGGGCTGAGTGCATCCCTGGGAATCTAAGCTACTTAACCCAGGCATCATTGCAGGCAGGATTCTAATGGCCCCACATCTGCTATCTGTGAGCTGCCACTGATCGTGAGCTATGGGTCTGGGCAGCCAAGCCAGTCTGCACCTCAGCTCTTCTCTCTGCCGGCACAGGATTGAGTCCCTTGGTTTCCTTTAGGGCCAATGAGTGCAAACCAGGTGCCGGGGAGACCCAGCAGTCCCCTGCAGCGATGGTGGGTGCTGCTTGGGGACCAGACCTGAAGTCGGGGGCAGGAGGATGCTCACCTCCCATGCTCTCTTCTTCCTGGGTTCCCTGCTCCCCAGTGCTTCTCAGAGCTGCTGTCAGAGAAGGGTTTTCTCACCGAGGTTTTTTCCAGACCTCTGAGTCTGGAAGAAGACCTCTGAGCTCCCCGAGGTCTTCTTTCTGTTTACTCCTTGTTGATCCTAAAAATACTCATGGGTGAAGTGATGGCTGCAGGCGATGGGCATGAGCTGAGCTGTTTTCCTGATGCCACGCTGCCATCATAGGGTATGTGGGACCTGAGGAGGGAGGAATGATTAGGGACCTTATAGCTGTTTATTCATTCATTCAACAAGTATTTCCTGAGTGTCTTCTGTGTGCCAGGATGCTCCTAGGTTTAGAGATTCAGCAGGGAATCAAATAGAAGGAACATCTCGTATTTTAGTGGTGAGACGCCAACAATCAGGAAATTAACGTAAGGCATAGAGTACATTCGACCTTGCAAGTGTCACGTAGGAAAAGCAGTGGGGAAGCGAGTGTGGGAGGACGTGAGGGGAGGGAGCACTCACAGGGGTGGAGGGAGGACCTGCACTGTGTCAGGGAGAGCCTTGCAGGTGGAGGGACTTGCCCCAAAGCCAAGGGTCCTCAGCTTCAAGACCCGCTTTCTGCATGGGCTGTTCCTGCGGCTCACAGGGTCCATATGATTTCTCTGTAGTCAGGACTATTTCCATCCTGAATTCCCCTCTGTCACTTTGCCCCGTGGTGAGTAGCCCTGGAGGGCTGTGGACAATTTTGGGATCCAGCTAAGGTTGAGTTGGGATGCTTTGGTTGGGTTTAGTAACCACGTGCGTGTGGTTTGCTGCCACTCTGTTGAGTTGCACAGCCCTGATGGGAAGGTGTCCATCATTTTCCAGGTCATCGCCAGCGTGTCAAGACATGAAGACTCCAGGCCAGAGGGACCAGCTCACCTCGGCTATATCCCAGGGTGCCCCTATCTGGACACCTGCAGGAAGGAGGAAAAACCAGGTCCGTAATGCACAATGCTAGAACATTCCTCCACTCATGGCTTGTACCGGATTGTATAGGAGGAGGACTTGTTTCTCTTCCATGCTTGGCCCAAACAAGAGATTTCACCCCAGGGGCTCTCTCTCCTAGGTAGCATCCTCCTCTGTAGATACAGGCTACTTCCTCCTCTTCTCCTTTCTCTCTGTGGTTTTTTTTTTTTTTTTTTTTTTTTTTTGAGGAGTCTCGCTCTGTCGCCCAGGCTGGAGTGCAGTGGCACTATCTTGGCTCACTGCAAGCTCCACCTCCTGGGTTCACACCATTCTCCTGCCTCTGCCTCAGCCTCCCGAGTAGCTGGGACTACAGGCACCCGCCACTGCTCCCAGCTAATTTTTGTAGTTTTAGTAGAGATGGGGTTTCACTGTGGTCTCGATCTCCTGACCTCATGATCCACCTGCCTTGGCCTCCCAAAGTGCTGGGATTACAGGCGTGAGCCACCGCCCCCAGCCTCCTTCTCTTTGTTTTTAAAATGGGAAAAGATCAAAATAGAATTTGCAGGATTTATTTGTTTAGAGAATACAGACTTGTTGCATTTCTACAAAAAGTGAGGACACCTGTGTGTAAAGGTGCATGGTTATGCGTTCCAAACATCAAAGATAAAACACGAATTTCCATCAGCGAGGCTACACCATTGATCTATTCTCTCTGCAGAAAAATGATGTTAGTAAATCATTGTCATGACAAGAAGCAGTGAAAACGTGGAGGAGCAGTACTAGAGTGTCTGGCAGGAGATTTAGAAAATGTGCTGTCATTTTGGATGTTGTGATATATGTGGTCTTCATAAAACTAAAAATTTGTAATTTATGTACTCGTTATAAAGAAATATTTTCTTATGTGCCCAATTCCCTACTGGTAATTTTGTATTCCTTTCTTGAAAAACCTCCGCCTTCCTGCTCTACTCCCACTTTCGGCTTCTAGCATCCAAAACCTAGGCCTCTCCCAGTATGCAGACACTGAGCACACAAGCTTTCCAGATGGAAACATGTGCAAAGGTCCCGGGGTAAAAGGGCCTGGGCTGTCTGGGGAGGGGTGAGGATGCTGCTGTGGCTGGAATTGATGAAATTACACTGGGGCAGGGCACAAGAGTGAGCAGAAGGGTGGCCTGTCGGGCTGGGAGGCCATGGACATGGACTGGGCTCTTAGGAGGGGACCGTGGAGTCCCTAGGGCTCTGGGTCTGGATGGTCCTTGCTTCCGTGTTAGGAAGCGCTCTTGGGGTTGCCTGTGGGCTTTTCGCAGTGGATATTCTGCCTGGGGCCTGTCTCTGCATTCATATCTATTCGGCATTCTTGGATCCTGCCAAGCAGAGAAATGATTTTCTCAACAGCGAGATATAGAAGAAATTTGATAATAATGCGGAAGTAACTCCTAAGCATCCTTTTACAGAAAAATAGGATCACGTTTGGCCAAAGAACCACCAGAAAGTAAGAGCAGTGCTTCAAAATGGCCTTGAAGTTGCTCACTCAGCCCTGGCCCGGCAGCCTCTGAAGGCCTCTAGGAGGCTGGTTTGTGGCCTGGGCCGCAGACTCAGCTCCGACAAGAGCAGTGAGAGAGCAGCACGCTCTCAGCTCGTCTCATGATGAATGCAGATTCACGGAATGGAATTTACATTGCCCAGTGCCAGCAAATTCCGGGAAGTAATATATTTTATTAAAAAAACTCAACTTTTAACTTTATTTTGAAATAATTGTAGATATACATGCGGGAGCATAAAATAATGCAGGGAGATGTCAAATGCCCAGTTTCCCTCAATGATAACATTAGTGCGAAACTACAACGCACTTCACAGCCAGATAGCGACATTGATGTCATCTACTGATCTTGTTCAGATTTCCCCAGTCGGTCTTCACTCACTCTGATGAGCGTTGAGTTCTATGCAATGCTATCACCCAGGCAGATTCATGTACCCGTCATCGCAGTTAAGACGCAGAACCTTCCCACCACTGCAGGAATTCTATAAGATGACCTGCCCCGTTATGACCACGCAGAACCTTCCCACCACCGCAGGAATGCTATGTGATGGCCTGCCCTGTTATGACCTCACCTTCCTCCCTCTTCCCCTCCTTAATCCCTGGAAACCACTGATCTGCTTTCTATTTCTAGAATTTTGTCATTGAAAGGAGGCCATGTATATGGAATTGCACAGTATGTCACCTTTCAGAACTGGCTTTTTCCTCTCAACATAAACCCCTTGAGACCCATGCCGGCTGCTGCCTGTACTGGTAGTTCATCCCTCTTCCTTGCTGCATAGCATCCTGGAGCAGGGATGGAAAGGCGCTTTTTAAAATAATGCTTTTGCTGCTCAGAATATCTCAGCACTCCTCTTTAGCATCCTTGGTAAAACCTGGTAAGCCCTCCTCCACGATACAGGTCTCATTTTCACAGTTCCTAGAAAAACTTCTAAAGAAAGGATTCCTGATGGGTGCTGAGAGATTGTAGGGCCACTGGGATGAGTTTATGCCAATGCAAGAGGAGTTACTTGTGTGACTCTCTACGTGGGCTGGGGGTGGTGGGGTTCATTTAGAAAAACCAAGCAGCATCTCCTGAAGCCCTCCCTGGTGCCCGCCTCCCTGATGGGGATCACCACGGGAGAGGGGACTGTTCTAGCTCCCAGGCTTTCAGGCACCCAGGCTTATAGAGGAATGCTTTTGGAGAGGAGGCTGTTAGATGCCTTGAGGATGAGGCACTGGCTTTGCTGTTTTCTCCAGAGTTGGGAGGGCAGGGTGCTGTGGCTCCATGAAGAGCATGTGGGGTGCATCTTCTTTAGGGGCTGCCTCCGTGAGATGGAAGGCACCCAAGGAACACAGGGGGTGGCAATAAATATCTGCAAATAGAAAGGGCACGTCCACTGTGATTCTCACCGGGTGTGTAAAAGCCCCTGCCAGTTTGCTTCATTTCATTGCAGATACTGCTACCATCCATTCTCTGAGGATAAATGGGTTAATTTTGCAGAGTGCTTTGAAAATGCAAAGTGCTGTAAAATTATCATGATGTAAGGAGGCCCCACATGTACACTAGAAGGAAAGAGGGGCAGAAGGGGCTACGGCTTGTAGTTTGCATAGTAAATTTCATGATTGCTTTTGGAAATTGCGCTTTCTTATTTACAAGTCTTGTCAATGAAATAAATTGAATAGAATCACCAGATGGCCCTAAATATTGTCTTTATTACCTAGAACTGTCTTCAGAGAGCTTTTGTTACAGGAACTGGAAGCCTTGAGATTGTTAAGCATGAGAGGCAAAGGGACACTATGCCTAATTCCAATGATTGTCATGGGCAGCTATTTATTTGCTGAGCGAGGTGAGGGGGAGACCTTCTCATTTAGACTTATTAAATGGCCCAAAGTATAACACTCTTCAAAAGGGTCACTATAAATATGCCACATACTGTATTTCATAGAGTTTATGGGAAAGGAAATTGAAATCTCCTAAAAATAGAATTGAATCTTGTCCAAACAATATTGGATATACCAAATGAGTATTTTTGTTATTACATATAACAGGCTGATATTCTGAACACATTTTTATAAACCTTTAGTTTGTTTTCATAAATTTTGGACTTTCCTACAATTCTGAGGTTTCTTACAGTTATCAGCCAACATGACAGTGTTTTTAAAAATGAGAATGAAAGGCTTGTTTGTAGCAGAATGGCCACCTCCTCCCGCCCTTCCTGCTATGCCACCAAGAGCTCTAGGTTGCTGGCTCAGCTCCTGTCATCTCAGGGGGGCAAGGCCCTACAGGGCCAGGGTCCTGGGCTCTGGAAGCCTCATTTCCCTTAGACCAGGGGTTGGCCTCACTGTGGGCATGGGGTCAAGTTTTGGTTAGAGTTTAGGGAGAAGCTCTGCTGGGGAGAACTCTCTTTCTCAGAAACAAAAAGAAACTGAAAGAGTCTCTCCAGCAAGCCCTGGCAGCTGTGGCCTTATCCCTGCCTGTCCTGCAAATTTGGGCTCTGGAGCTCCCACTGTAGCCTTGAGACTATGGGCATGGTGATTGCCATAGAGAAGAGGCTGAGAGATTTACAAAGTGCAGCACTGGCACCTTCATGCCTCCAAGTCACCCACCTCCAGAAGTCTGCTACAGAGGAAAAGAAAGCGTTGTGTGTCTGTAAAGACACCACTCTTTGTAGGATTGTCTGTTGCCTGAGGCCAAGTGCATTATTCTCAGATCATTCTACATGGACACATCAGAGAAGAAATAAAATGGCAGGGAATTATTATAGACTAGCATGAACAAATATAGACTGTGCTTCATTAGAGAAGCAGAAACATTCTCCTGTATCTACAGCCCTGTGTGCATGCTTAGACCTGGATAGTGGGTGGAGAAGAAAGGAGGCTTTGCATAGAGATTTTTCAGGAAATGCATCAATTTAGAAAAATGCTTCCTGTGGCGGCTCTATCCTGCTTTCTGCTTCGAGGAGTTCTTAGCAATTCACAAAGGAACCCTGGATTTCCTAGTTTATAGAGATCCCACAGAGTAGGGTTTCTTGGACATGAATATTAAATAGGCTCTCTGCCCAGGGGATACATTTTCTCAGTGATCTCTAGTGTTGGCATAAATGATGTTAATTTCTGTTACTTGAAGATGTACACAAATAAAACTAGTATCAACCCTTCCCATTTACCTTTATGCACAAAATTTGAAAATTAGATGCAAATACAGGTTTACTATCAATAATATTTAAATTAGTAGTATCAGTGTTGTTGTTTAGTTGGAATTAAGTTTCTCTTCACAATGTGAACATTATTGTGATTTCTAGGGTTCAACTTGCTGTATGTTAAACATACGATGTGTTATCTGATGGCAAAATTCCCCATTTCTGTTTTCTCCATTGAACTTTAGAGAAGCATCCCTTCATCCACCACGGTGCCAAATGTTCTCAGTTTGGCAGAAAAGAATCACTTATTAATTACATCCAATTCTGTCCTTTTCTTAAGGCCAAGTTACCCATGAAACAAGCCAAAATAGGATAGGTCTCCACAAATTTTTTATTTTTTTGAGATGTAGTCTCACTCTGTTGCCCAGGCTGGAGTGCAGTGGCGTGATCTCGGCTCACTGCAACCTCCACCTCTGGGGTTCAAGCAATCCTCTTGCCTCAGCCTCCCAAGTAGCTGAGATTAGAGGTGCCTGCCACCACGCCCAGCTAATTTTTTTGTATTTTTAGTAGAGACAGGGTTTTGCCATGTTGGTCAGGCTGGCCTCAAACTCCTGACCTCTGGTGATCCACTCGCCTTGGCCTCCCAAAGTGCTGAGATTACAGGTGTTAGCCACCGCACCTGGCCCTCCACACATTTTTTATTGCAATTGAAACTGCAGTGAAAAATTAAAAGCATCTTGGCGTGGCAAATGCATACATTGCTGGAAGTGTCTGTGGACCCCTTTTTGCAAGAAAAAAATGCCTATTAGGGAAACACACCTTTAGATCTCATTATATGAAGACCAAGTTTTCTTTTCTTTTTTTTTTTTTTTATTATGCTTTAAGTTCTGGGATACATGTGCAGGATGTGCAGGTTTGTTACATAGGTTTACACACGCCATGGTGGTTTGCTGCACCCATCGACCCATCATCTACATTAGGTATTTCTCCTAATACTATCTTTCCCCTAGCTCCCCACCCCCTAACAGGCCCCAGTGTGTGATGTTCCCCTTTCTGTGTTCATGTGCTCTCATTGTTCACTCCCACTTATCAATAAGAACATGTGGTGTTTGGTTTTCTGTTCTGTGGTAGTTTGCTAAGAATGATGGTTGTCAGCTTCATCCATGTCCCTGCAAAGGACATGATCTCATCCTTTTTATGGCTGCACAGTATTCCATGGTGTATATGTGCCACATTTTCTTTATCTAGTCTGTCATTGATGGGCATTTGGGTTGGTTCCAAGTCTTTGCTATTGTGAATAGTGCTGCAATAAACATATGTGTGCATTTGTCTTTATAGTAGAATGATTTATAATCCTTTGGGTATATACCCAGTAATGGGATTGCTGGATCAAATTGTGTTTCTGATTCTAGATCCTTGAGGAATTGCCACACTGTCTTCCACAATGGTTGGACAAATTTACAGTGCAACAGTATGAAAGCATTCCTATTTCTCCACATCCTCTCCAGCATCTGTTGTTTCCTGACTTTTTAATGATCGCCATTCTAACTGGTGTGAGATAGTATCTCATTGTGGTTTTGGTTTGCATTTCTCTAATAAACAGTGATGATGAGCTTTTTTCATATGTTCTTTGGCCACATAGATGTCTTCTTTGGAGAAGTGTCTGTTCATATCCTTTCCCCACTTTTTGATGGGGTTGTTTGATTTTTTTCTCATAAATTTGCCTAAGTTCCTTGTAGATTCTTCATATTAGACCTTTGTCAGATGGATAGATTGAAAAAATTTTCTCCCATTCTGTAGGCTGTCTGCTCACACTGATGATAGTTTCTTTTGCTGTGCAGAAGCTCTTTAGTTTAATTAGTTCCCGTTTGTCTATTTGGCTTTTGTTGCCATTGCATTTGGTGTTTTAGTCATGAAGCCTTTGCCAACGCCTATGTCCTGAATGGTATTGCTCGGTTTTCTTCTAGAGTTTTTATGGTTTTAGGTCTTATGTTTAAGTATTTAATCCATCTTGAGTTAATTTTTGTATAAGGTGTAAGGAAAGGGTCCAGTGTCAGTTTTCTGCATATGGCTAGCCAGTTTTTCCAACACCATTTGTTAAATGGGGAATCCTTTCCCCGTTGCTTGTTTTTGTCAGGTTTGTCAAATATCATATGGCTGTAGATGTGTGACATTGTATCTGAGGTCTCTGTTCTGTTCCATTGGTCTTATATCTGTTTTGATACCCGTACCATGTTGTTTTGGTTACTGTAGCCTTGTAGTGTAGTTTGAAGTCAGGTAGCGTGATGCCTCCAGCTTTATTCTTTTTGCTTAGGATTGTTTTGGCTATATGAGATCTTTTTTGTTCCATATGAAATTTAAAGTAGTTTTTTCTAATTCTGCGAAGAAAGTCAATGGTAGCTTGAGGAGGATAGCATTTTTAAATTACTTTGGGCAGTATGGCCATTTTCACGTTATTGATTCTTCCTATCCATGAGCATGGAATGTTTTTCCATTTGTTTGTGTCCTCTCTTATTACCTTGAGCAGTGGGTTGCAGGACTCCTTGAAGAGGTCCATCACATCCCTTGTAAGTTGTATTCCTAGACATTTTATTCTCTTTGTAGCAATTGTGAATGGGAGTTCACTCATGATTTGGCTCTCTGATTGTCTATTATTTGTGTATAGGAATGCTTGTGATTTTTGCACATTGATTTTGTATCCTGAGACTTTGCTAACATTCCTTATCAGCTTAAAGAGATTTTGGGCTGAGATGATGGAGTTTTCTAAAGATACAATCATGTCATCTGCAAACAGAAACAACTTGACTCTGTCTCTTCCTATTTGAATACCTTTTATTTCTTTCTCTTGCCTGATTGCCCTGGCCAGAACTTCTAATACTATGTTGAATAGGGGTAGTGAGAGACAGAAAGCATCCTTGTCTGGTGCCGGTTTTCAAAGAGAATGCTTCCTGCTTTTGTCAATTCAGTATAATACTGGCTGTGGGTTTGTCATAAATATCTTTTATTATTTTGAGATGTGTTCCATCAATACCTATTTTATTGAGAGTTTTTAGCATGACGCTGTGTTGAATTTTGTCGAAGGCCTTTCCTGCATCTATTGAGATAATCATGAGTTTTTTTCCACTGGTTCTGTTTATGTGATGGATGATGTTTATTGATTTGTGTATGTTGAACCAGCCTTGCATCCTAGGGATGAAGCCAACTTGTTTGTGGTGGATAAGCTTTTTGATGTGCTGCTGGATTAGGTTTGCCGGTATTTTATTGAAGATTTTTGCATCCATGTTCATCAGGGATATTGGCCTGAAATTTTCCTTTTTTGTGGGGTGTCTGCCAGGTTTTGGTATCAGGATGATGCTGGCCTCATAAAAGGAGTTAGGGAGGAGTTCCTTTTTTTCTATCGTTTGGAATAATTTCAGAAGGAATGGTACCTGCTCCTCTTTGTACCGCTGGTAGAATTCAGCTGTGAATCTGTCTGGTCCTGGGCTGTTTCTGGTTGGTAGGCTACTAATTACTGTCTGAATTTCAGAACTTATTTTTGGTCTATTCAGGGATTCGACTTCTTCCTGGTTTAGTCTTGGGAAGGTGTATGTGTCCAGGAATGTGTCCATTTCTTCTAGATTTTCTAGTTTATTTGTGTAGAGGTGTTTATAGTATTCTCTGATAGTAGTTCGTATTTCTGTGAGATCATTGGTGATATCCCCTTTATCGTTATTTATTGTATCTATTTGACTCTTCTCTATTTTCTTCTTTACTAGTCTGGCTAGGTGTCTATCTATTTTGTTAATCTTTTCAAAACACCAACTCTTGGATTCACTGATTTTTTTTGAAGGGTTCTTCATGTATCTGTCTCCTTCAGTTCTGCTTTGATCTTAGTTATTTCTTATCTTCTGCTAGCTTTTGAATTTGTTTGCTCCTGCTTCTCTAGTTCTTTTAATTGTGATGTTAGGGTGTCGATTTTAGATCTTTCCCATTTTCTCCTGTGAGCATTTAGTGCTATAAATTTCCCTCTAAACATTTATTTAGCTGTGTCCCAGAGATCCTGGTACGTTGTGTCTGTGTTCTCATTGTTTTCAAAGAACTTATTTATTTCTGCCTTCATTTCCTTATTTACCCAGTAGTCATTCATGAAAAGGTTGTTCTGTTTCCATGCAGTTGTGCAATTTTGAGTGAGTTTCTTAATCCTGAGCTCTAATTTGATTGCACTGTGATGTGAGAGACTGTTTGTTACGATTTCTTTTCTTTTTTCTTCTTTTTTCTTTTCTTTCTTTTTTTTTGAGACAGAGTCTCGCTCTGTCGCCCAGGCTGGAGTGCCATGGCACGATCTCAGCTCACTCCAAGCTCTGCCTCCCGGGTTCACACCATTCTCCTGCCTCAGCCTCCTGAGTAGCTGGGACTACAGGCACCCGCCACCACGCCTGGCTAATTTTTTGTGTTTTTAGTAGAGACGGGTTTCACTGTATTAGCCAGGATGGTCTAGATCTCCTGATCTCATGATCCACCCGCCTCGGCCTCCCAAAGTGCTGGGATTAGAGGCATGAGCCACTGTGCCAGGCCTATGCTTTCTGTTCTTTTGCATTTGCTGAGGAGTGTTTTACTTCCAATTATGTGGTTAATTTTAGAATAAGTGTGATGTGGTGCTGAGAAGAATGTATATTCTGTTGACTGGAGGTGGAGAGTTCTGTATATGTCTATTAGGTCTGCTGAGTCCAGAGCTGAGTTCAAGTCCTGAATATTCTTGTTAATTTTCTGTCTCATTGATCTGTCTAATATTGACATTGTGGTGTTAAATTATCCCACTATTATTGTGTGGGAGTCTAAGTCTCTTTGTAGGTCTCTAAGAACTTGCTTTATGAATCTAGGTGCTCCTGTATTGGGTGCATATATATTTAGGATAGTTAGCTCTTCTTGTTGCTTTGATCCCTTTACCATTAAGTAATGCCCTCCTTTGTCTCCTTTGATCTTTTTTGGTTTAAAGTCTATTTTATCAGAGACTAGGATTGCAACCCTTGCTTCTTTTTGCTTTCCATTTGCTTGGTTAATCTTCCTCCATCCCTTTATTTTGAGCCTATGTCAGTCTTTGCATGTGAGACGGGTCTCCTGAATACAGTACATCGATGGTTCTTGACTCCATCCAATTTGCCAGTCTGTCTTTTAATTGAGACATTTAGCCAGTTTACATTTAAGGTTAATATTGTTATGTGTGGATTTGATCCTGTCATTATGATGCTAGCTGGTTATTTTGCCTGCTAGTTGATGCAGTTTCTTCATAGTGTCAATGGTCTTTAAAATTTGGTATGTTTTTGCAGTGGCTGGTACCGATTTTTCCTTTCCATATTTAGTGCTTCCTTCTGGAGCTCTTGTAAGACAGGCCTAGTGGTGACAAAATCTCTCAGCAGTTGCTTGTCTGTAAAGGATTTTATTTCTCCTTCACTTATGAAGCTTAGTTTGGCTGGATATGAAATTCTGAGTTGAAAATTCTTTTCTTTAAGAATCTTGAACTTTGGCACCCACTGTCTTCTGGCTTGTAAGGTTTCTGCAGAGAGATCCACTGTTAGTCTGATGGGCTTCCCTTTGTGGGTAACCCAGCCTTTCTCTCTGGCTGCCCTTAACATTTTTTCCTTCATTTCAACCTTGGTGAATCTGATGATTGTGTGTCTTGGGGTTGCTCTTCTCGAGGAGTATCTTTGTGGTGTTCTCTGTATTTCCTGAATTTGAATGTCGGCCTGTCTTGCTAGGTTGGGGAAGCTCTCCTGGATGATATCCTGAAGAGTGTTTTCCAACTTGGTTCCATTCTCCCCATCACTTTCAAGTACACAAATCAAACGTAGGTTTGGCCTTTTCACATAGCCCATTTCTTGGAGGCTTTGTTTGTTCCTTTTTTTTTCTTCTTCAATATTTTCCTCATGCTTTATATCATTAAGTTGATCTTCAATGTCTGAAATCCTTTCTTCCACTTGATCAAGTCAGTTATTGATACTTGTGTATGCTTTACAAAGTTCTTGTGCTGTGTTTTTCAGCTCCATCAGGTCTTTTATGTTCTAAACTGGTTATTTTAGTTAGCAATTCCTCCAACCTTTTTTCAAATTCTTGGCTTTCTTGCATTGGGTTAGAACACGCTCCTTTATCTCAGAGGAGCTTGTTATTACCCACCTTCTGAAGCTACTTCCGTCAATTCATCAAACTAAGCTTCTGTCCAGTTTTGTCCCCTTGCTGGTGAGGAGTTGTAATCCTTTGGAGGAGAAGAGGCATTCTGGTTTTTGGAATTTTTAGTCCTTTTGTGCTGTTTTTTTCCTCATCTTTATGGGTTTATCTACCTTTGGTCTTTGATGCTGGTGACCTTTAGATGGGGTTTTTGTGTGGATGTCCTTTTTGTGGATGTTGATGCTATTCCTTTCTGTCTGTTAGTTTTCCTTCTAACAGTCAAGCCCCTCTGCTGCTGGTCTGCTGGAGTTTGCTGGAGGTCCACTCCAGACCCTGTTTGCATGGGTATCACCAGTGGAGGCTGCAGAACAGCAAAGATTGCTGCCTGTTTCTTCCTCTGGAATTTTCGTCCCAGAGGGGCACCTGCCAGATGCCAGCCAGAACTGTCCTGTATGAGGTGACTGTTGACCCCTACTGAGAGGTGTCTCCCAGTCAGGAGGCAAGGGGGTCAGGAACCCACTTGAGGAGGCAATCTGTCTCTTATCAGAGCTCAAACACTGTACTGGGAGATCCGCTGCTCTCTTCAGAGCTGGCAGGCAGGAAGGTTTAAGTCTGCTGAAGCTGTGCCCACAGCTGCCCCTTCCCCTGGGTGCTCTGTCCCAGGGAGATGGGAGTTTTATCTGTAAGCCCCTGACTGGGGCTGTTGCCTTTCTTTCAGAGATGCCCTGCCCAGAGAGGAGGAATCTAGAGAGGCATTCCAGCTACAGGGGCTTTGCAGAGCTGCAGTGGGCTCCACCCAGTTTGAACTTCTCCTTTACACTGTGAGGGGAAACCCGCCTACTCAAGCCTTTGTAATGGTGGGTACCCCACCCCTGATTAAGCTCGAGCATCCCAGATTGACTTCAGACTGCTGTGTTGGAAGAAAGAATTTCAAGTCAGTGGATCTTAGCTTGCTGGGCTCCATGGGGTGGGATCTGCTGAGCTAGAGCAATTGGCTCCCCAGCTTTTGTCCCCTTTCCAGAGGAGTGAACGGTTCTGTGTCACTGGCATTCCAGGCACCACAGGAGTACAAAAAAAAAATCTCCTCTAGCTAGCTTGGTGTCTGTCAAAACAGCTGCCCAGTTTTGTGCTTGAAACCTAGGGCCCTGGTTGTGAAGGTACCCAAGGAATCTCCTAGTCTGTGTGTTGCGAAGACCACAGGAAAAGCATAGTATCTGGGCCAGAATGCACCATCTCTCATGGCACAGTCCCTCATGGCTTCTCTTGGCTAGCGGAGGGAGTTCCCCGACCCCTTGCACTTCCCAGGTGAGGTGATACCACACCCTGCTTTGGCTAGCCCTCCATGGGCTGCACCCCCTGTTTAACCAGTCCCAGTGAGATGAGCCATGTACCTCAGCTGGAAATGCAGAAATCACCCGCTTTCGGCATTGATCTGGCTGGGAGCTGCAGACAAGAGCTGTTCCTATTCAGCCATCTTGCCAGACACTCAAAGACCAAGTTTTCTTAAGTTATGCGGATATGACCTTGAATTGGTTCAGATTTCCCTATGAGGATATAACTTCATTATATTTACAGGAAAGAAAAATACAAATATTATGTAAAAGTATCAAGAGCAGTCCAATTCCTTTATTGATCAGCTTCCTGGCCTCGCCACTGAAGTGGCCTTTTGTTGTTGAAAAGCCACGTGGACGAGATGAGCAAAAGAGGTGAGAAGCAGTGATTGAGACAATGCTCATTCATTGGTGAGCTTGTCTCTACAAACAAATACAACTATATTAATCCCCCTTCAGAGATTTGACTGTGTTTAAAATATGAAAATTTTTGAGTACCTAATACAATATTATGGTTCATAATTAAAACAAACAAATAAATAAAAGGATTTTTTTTTTAAAAAAACCTCCCTTCCTCTCCTGTGGCTTAGCTATCTTTCCTTTCTAATAGGAAACTGACATTGCTAGGATCTGTGTATCGCCAGAGATATGTTCTTGTCTGCATAGCCATGCACAATTGCTTCTGCACAGTGGCAGAATACTACACAATGTTCTGCACCTTCATCTTTTCAAATATTTACTTACTAGTGTAACTTTATCCCCTCCCCATATGTGGATGCAGTTATCACATATTTACAAAGTCCTTGTGCAATTTAAAAACTTTAATCTATGGTAATAATTTTATTGCTCACCACCCTAGGCATATTTGGATATTCTCAGTAGATTCCTACAAGAGGACTTGATGTAGGTTTGGGATGCATGAACGAACTCCACATGGGACTTGGGGAATCAGTGATTTTCCAGGGAGTTTGAATATGTCTTCCATGTATGTTCTTCATAGTATTTGCTTGTTTAGTGTGAATTTGTACCTTTATGTAAAGAGGATAAGGCTGCCGAGAGCCACAGCCTGCAGCTCAGTTGCTAGTTTAGGGATTTACCTATTTTTTTGGCATCTAATGTGTGCCAGCACTGTGCTGAGGACTGCAGAGTCAAAGCTGACTCAGGCACAGATATGCCTTCTGAGCTGTGTCCAGAGGAACCCATGCGCCAGTGGGGAGGGAGAATTGCAAGCCAGTTGATTCAATCCAGTGTTGACTGATGTAATATGATGTGGTAGGGAGGGACACAGACAGGGAGAATGCACCCTGCTGGGAGAGAGAGGAGGGAAGGTGACTGAGACGAGTCACATGGGAGAAGCAGGTGTTTGCAGGGAGATATCTGAGAGCCAGGCAGTGCTGTGGCCAGGCTTTGTACTGGGGAGTCATGAATGTTCAATGTGTGTGTGCCCCAGGGCCCTGCCGGTTGCTCAGACTAAAGGCCCGACTCCCACCACCTAACCCTGGGGAGGGAAATTTTGGTTCACATAGTTGAAAAGTCTAGGGTAAAAGGCTCAGGCCTGGGTCGAAGGAAAGACTGAGACCGTGGCGTCGTGGCTTCCTCTTGCTGTTTGGCTGCATTGTTTGTTGGGTTTTAGCCCTGCTCTCTCCTGTGTGAACGGCTTCCTTACAAGCCAGGGCAGAGGGTCTCCTTGCTCACGGTGTGTGGTCTTTGCTGCTCTGAACTCCTGAGTGATCAACAGAGTTCACCCAATACCCCTAGTAGAAACTTGTGTGGACTCGGCTAGGACCTGTGCCGCTCCTGGACCTTAACTGTGATGGGGGTGAGCAGAGGCTCAGCCAGGCTTTGTCTGTGATGGTGCTGACCTTGTACTCCAGAGGCTGTAGGGGGCAGGAAGGGCCAAATCAGCCCCCAGAGAACCATATGAAACAAGGGTAGGACAAGGCCCTGTGGAGATATTTTCTGTGCTGAGCTGAGCAGCATAAAGGAGATGCCATTGGGTTTGGCCAAGACCCTTCCTAAGATGGTTCCTCAACTGCTGGATAACCCCGGTGCTGGTGGGGCCAAGTGAGGTATGGTGACACCAAAAAGAAAGGCTGCCTGCTTCCTGTGTGTTTTGTTTGGCAAAGGGGCTGCCCAGGCATGTGCTCAAGGCCTCCCCCAAGCTACAGAGTCTGGATCAGCAGGCCCACCGGGCCTTGGCTGGAGGGTGCAGGGAGCCTGGGCTCCCTGTGTCATCAGGTGGACTCTCAGTCAGCGCCCTTCTGTCCCTGCTTCACCCACATCACCCATCCCCATGGCATGGCAGCTGGGAGGGTTGGGTGGGATGGGCACTTCTCCAGCTCAAGGGGAGAGTGCTGCCTGGTCTGAGCCCTCTGGGTTAACCCTGTCCCACTGCACTCTGCTCACACTTTAGGACTATGCAGTCAGAATAAATCCCAAAAGCCTGCCCTGATGTGAGTGGAGACACTTGTCCAGGAGCTGCTGTGACACGGGACAACTGCCAAGGCAGAAGTAAACACACAGCAGTCACAGAGCTGGGAGAGCCAAGGAACTGAGCCGCAGCCCTGAGGTCACAGTGGCCATGGGGTCAAGCCCACCTGAGGCCCGCCTTTCCTCTGTGATATGGTTTAGCTCTGTGTCTCCACCTAAATCTCATCTTGAATTGTAATCCCCACGTGTGGAGGGAGGGAGGTGACCGGGTCATGGGGGAAGTTCCCCCATACTGTTCTCGTGATAGTGAGTGAGTTCTCACACAATCTAAGGGGTTCACAAGCATCCAGCATTCCTCGTGCTTTCACTTTCCTCTCTTTCCTGCCATGTGAAAGGTCCAAATTTGCTTCCCCTTTGCCTTCTGCCATGATTGTAAGTTTCCTGAGGCCTCCCCAGCCATGTAGAACTGTGAGTTAATTAAAGCTCTTTCTTTCTTAAATTACCCAGTCTCAGGTATTTCTTTATAGCAGTGTGGGAAGGAACTAATACACTCTGGAATTCTTCCTTTTACTGCTAAGGGCTGCTTGAGTCGTGTTTCCTTACTTACCACCCCAGAACTCCCAGTTGGGGTACTGCCCGTTGGGTTTCCAGGGTAAATTCAGGGAGTCTTGGTCAGGCCTTTCTCAATCAATCAGAAAACTTTTGGTAACACCACTCTCAGGGCCAAGCTCAAGGTCTTGACACTGGGCTTCTAGGAAACTCTTGGCCCCTTTGCAAGTCGGCCTCCTCCGTTCAGTCATCTGAACAGTCCAGAGGCCTCCCAGCTCCTCCTCATGGGCAGCCTCTCACGGGCATGCATGGGCTGGCCTGAGAGGCATGCTCCTTGGAGCTTGGAATGTGCTGCAGTGACGAGGACCCCCTCCAAGCCCTATCACCACACAGAGAAGTCTCTGGAAACCTTTCACTGGCAGATACTTGTTCACAGATAGGAAAAGAGCCCACCAGCTCTCTGATGGGAGAAGCAAAGTGCAGTGAATCCTACCACCACCTGCAAATACTGACACCTCTCTTCTATCGATCCAGCTCTGCGATCTTTGCACACTGCTTTCAGCATTGAATGTGTTGTTTGTCTTGGGTCTTTAACTGCAGGTTTTATTTGACTTATTCATGGGACCAAACCCAGCTAAGGTCCTGGCTTCCCTGTTGAGAATGCTAACGTCCTCACAGGGACTGCTCCAGCCTTGATTCTACTCAGCTCACCTCTCGCCTCCTGCCGTTTTCTCCACCAGTCACTCTGCTCCAGCGGCTGCTCCTTACGTTTTCCTCAGCACTCCCGGCAGCTCGGCCTGGGTGTGTTTGTGCTGGTGGTTCCTTCTACACAGATGCTGCTCCCGGCTTTCCTGCAGGACTCATCCCTCAGCTCCTTCCTGGATGCCACTTTCTCCGGTAAGCATGCCCTGACCCACTCTCTTTCCTCAGAGCTGGCTCTCTCCCTCTACTTTCTGCTTCATATATATATATATACACATATATATATATATGTGTATATATATATATGTATATATATATATATGAAGCAAATATATATATGAAGCAAATATATATAAAGCATATATATATGAAGCAAATATATACATATGAAGCAAATATATATAAAGCATATATATATGAAGCAAATATATATATATTTTTTCACATATAGATAATTTACTTATTTGTATGTTTACTTTTATGGTACTACCATTCCCCAACTACCAGAATGTAAACCTCCAGAGGGCAGGGATCAGAGATCTTTGTCCGTTTTGTTTCCCGATGGATCTCACAAGCCCAGAGCAAGTGTCTTTGTCGAAGGACACATGAGTGGATTTTAGGGACAGTGGACGGTGTGCTCACTAGGCTCCTCGCCAGCGGCCAGCTAGCCACGCTCTTGACAGCCAGCACACCGTGCAGGTGCATCCTTGCCAACACAAACCGCCCAAATTCCCCAGGTGAGAGATGGGAAGAGGGGGCAGTCCCAGGGACTATTTACCTTCCCTGCCCTCAAGTTTTCTTTCAAGTTTAATATTTTAAATTATGAAACAAGCTACTAAACAGGAGAGGCTATAAAGCCACCGCAATTGTTGTTTTCTGACAGTCAATGGATTCAAGAGAGGGAAAATGGAGACGTGTGTTCCGGGAGCGGGGAGGTCGGGTGAGGCTTTGCTTCCCTGTGCGACTCCTCACCTGCTGGAAGGCTCCTCTGTTCACGTCGCTTCTATGCTGTTAGAAGTTTAGCCTTTTGTTAAATTATTTAGAGCTTTTGGGGGCTGTCAGTCAGGATAGGATTAAAGCCAGATATTTCTTTCTTGGTCCTGTTGGTCTGCTGCTACATATCTTCAATAACTAAATGTCTTCAAGAAGCACAATTTCAATAGAAGTAAATTAGCATTTGATACAGATTAATCCTGCTGAATGAAGTTCATTCCAGATCACAGCAAGAGCCATGCTTTTGCTGTAGTCACCGCAAAAAGAAATTCTCAATGAAATTTAATCAAAAGTTACGTCTTCTTCCTTAACTTTTTTTTAAGTTTTCTTATGCTAATTTGAAGGTGAAATGTACTTTGTATTAAGCTGATGAATATCGAATTAATTTGATGTTAGAATTATTAGGAAAATCATTAGAAAATCATAAATAACTTGTAAAAACCTTAGCAAAGCATTTATATGTCTGTGGTGTCTTAGCTTAAAATTTGTCTTATGAACATATTACTTTCAGCAAAAATAAATAATTCTAACTCAACATTATTGACAATTTAAAAAAATAGCCGAAACCGTTCTTCCATCTCTCAGTTAGGATTGTCATGGGACTATTTGAGTGGCCTATGCAAGCTTGTAAAAACCCTTCCTAACTGGAATTTCTCATCTTGTTCGTGGATTACCACAGTGTTAGATGTTCATGATTTATTCACATTCTCAATTTGTTATGAATAGAGAAATGGCGGCTTACTCAATACTCATTTTTTATGAAATTTCTGTCTGAGGAAAGAAAGATACCAGTAGCTGCCATTTACTAAGTGTTAGCTGTGGCCCAACTCTATGCTAAGCTTTTGACGTATATTATCTCATTTAATTCTCACAACAATGCAAGGACACAGATATCACAGCTCTGAATTTAAGAGATAGGAAGACAAAGGCTTCACACAGGCTAATGCATGTCTAAGACTCTAGAGTTAATCAATAGACAAGACCCGAATCTAAGGCTGTCTGATGAAAGAAGCTTCAATCAATCACAGTGAAGCAGAGCCAAGGGGAGCGAAGGAGACAGAGGGACAATTATTAAACACCTACTGTTTGAGGGGCATTTTTACATTTAAACTGTATTAAGACATTTTACATTTAAACTTACATTAGCCTCAAAGCAAACTTCAAGGGAGTGCTCGTGATCCTCTTTTCTGGAAGAAAAGATGAGAACCCAGGAAGCCTACGGAATATTCATAAGGCTGGGCAGCCGGCAGCTGGCGAGCAGCTGAGCAGAGTTTGAATTCAGAGCTGCGGCGGGCTTCCCGTCACCATCTCCACTCTCTGGACCCTCCAGGCTGCTGGATTTCCTCCTGAGACATCACCTGGCCTCATCGTGAGTGTCTGTTTACTCTTAGGCATAATGGTCCCTCCCCATGGGTGTGTCTTTGTTTTTAAACTCTTTAAGACATCAGTGTCCTCAAGTGTGTTGGGAAGACAAGACAGGAAATGGAAGAGTAGCTTTGGGAACACATCCTCCCTCCTGAGACAGCAGGACCCCAGCTCCACTGTGGGCATTTTCCTAGCTGTGATTTGATTTTTGGCTTTCAGGACAGCATAAAAGGTTTGCCTTTGCCCGGCAGACTCAACGCAGAAGCTCTCCATGGCTGAGCGACTGCACACAGCAGAGAACTGAGCAGCCGAGTTGGAGGACGTCGCAGGGGGTGGCTGCAGAGACCCTGGACATGCACCTTGCTGCCTCTTCCCAACACAAGGCACGCCATTGACCCGGCATGTGCCTGCCCAGCCTCTGCTCTGGCCAGCTGTGCCACCCATGGGGCCTCCAGCTGTGAGGACTAACAGCCCATGTGCCTGGCAGCCGGCCCTCCGACAAGCTCACAGGTGGGACTGAGACACCATCCCTCTCTGCTCTCTTCCCTCTGCATCTGAAGTGAATGAATACATTCATGTTTTAGGAGGAGAAGATCATAACTGTCAGGACTGTCACAGCCAGGCAGCAGTCACGTGGGGACTCTGTTCCTTTGAGCTTCAGTGTGGCTTTCTTGGGTTTGCAGATGACATTCAAGTGGGAAGGAAGAGGATGGCACTTTCCCCCTGAGAATGACTTCCTGGTCCAGGTGTGGTCCTGGAGGCAGTAATTAGTCGCTTTGATCTTTGTCCCTATAGTTCCTGTCTTTGGGGTGGGGTTCTTGGTCCCTCATGGCCAGGATGCTGCCCCCTCTTCTGCAGTGCTTCCTCAACCCTGGATTCCCTTTAAAACTCTGCTTCCCAGGGCTTCCTCTCTGGTTTCACAGGGCGACGATTTCACCTTTTGAGCTACCAGCAGGGTCCCAATCAAGGCAAAGGAGGTGTGAAGAAGCGAGTGTGGCTTCCCTGAGGTTTTCACAGCTTCTCAAAGCTGCTGTTGATCAATAATAAATGGAATCCCAAGCAGACAGCTCCCAAGTCATGCTGGAGCAGGCAGCAGCTCAGGAGGGGCATTCGGGGCGATGCCCAGGCTCAGGTCACACAGGGTGGCCCCAAGCATGGACAGTTCCTTCCAGGCCATGCCCTGAGAGTCTGGCTTGCCTTAGCCTCTTCCTGCCCTTTGCTGGAGCCTCATGCTGGGCTGAGGAGTGCCCAAGGTGTGCATCAGGGTGATAGCCCTGACTGCCAACATTCAGGGCCACACCTAGGAGCCCTGTTGTTCGGAGAATTTACACCATGGGAACTGGCAAACATGGTGAACCAGCCGCTTCTCACAACTGTTCTTCCCCCAAGCATGGGTTACCTGGTTATTAAGTATATTGTCCTTCCTCAGCCCAGCTAATTCTAACATCTTCTCTTAATTCTAGTATCAGTGCCCACCTTGCTATAGTACAGGGGCTTTTAGAAAGCGGGGAGAAAAGCAGTGAGTGAGCATCTCTTCTTTTCATGGTGGGAAGGCAGCTGTGTGGACCATGAGAGGGTGCCTCCTGCAGCACATGGGGGGCACCTGCTCCAGCAGACTCCCAGCCTGGCAGCGGGCACTGGCCAGTCCTGGGTGTGTTTGGTGGAAGCCTCTCCATTTTCAGTCCCAGGAGGGAGTCTCCTTGTTGTGACATCTGTAAAAAGGAAGACCCTCTAGGAGGAGACAGTGCCCCCACAAAAAGGGCCAGTGTGGCCTCAGTAGGGCCCTCCTGGAAGAGGGTGCTTGTGGTTCTGGCTTTTTCTCCTCCGCTTCTGTGATGGGGCCTGTAGACCCAGCTGCTCAGACTGTGGGGCTGTAGGCAGGCTGCTCCTGGTCCCATAAGAGGGTGAAAGGTCTCACCTGAAATGCTGCCCTGCTTCCCTGTGTGGATGACACCTTCTGGGAGGTGTTTAATTTTCCAAGGCCCTTTGAAGGACCCCACAGATCCTTCAATTCAGTTCAAAACTAGGCCCAAAGGTATGGGGTCAAGACAGACTGGGCTTGGGAAGTACCTAGAGTCAGGGTGGTAACTGTCCTTGCACCAGTGTGGGCTCATTCTGAGAGGGGAGGAGGCTGGACGTGGGGAATTCTACACACACTTCAATAGAAAATATCCAGAGGGGACATAGGGACAGATAGTCCAGTAATGGAGGTTCTTCTTCCAGTATGGGAGCTACGCCCTTCATCTGGCATTCATTACTGGAGCCAAATGAACAAGGGAGACCCTACTCAGTCCTATAAAGAAAGGTCTTGTGCAGCCAGACAAAACCTGGGAGGTCCAGAGCTAAAAGTGTGTAACTGTGGACCACTTGAGGGTCCATTCTGTTCTCCAGAGTTCACCTGGAGTCCACCATATCTAGAAACTCAAGAAAGAAGAAAATTTAACAGGCACACAAAGATGTAATGTGAGTAGAACTTTGAGTAAAAAATAAAGTTCTCTATGAAAGGATGAGAGCTGCATTTATGGCTAAAGCATTGTGTATCAAGGATGTCAATTCCACAGGAATGGAGCGTGCCCACTGCCATCCCTCTATCACCACCTCCTCCCCATCCCCATGCTGTGTTTCAAGCATGCCAATTTCATAGGAGTAGAGCCTGCCCACTGTCATCCCTCCATCACCGCCCCCTCCTCAGCCCCGCATTGTATATCCAGGATGTAAATTTCACAGGAGTGGAGCCTGCCCACTGCCATCCCTCCATCACCGCCTCATCCTCAGCCCCGAATTGTATATCCAGGATGTAAATTTCATAGGAGTGGAGGCTGCCCACTGTCATCCCTCCATCACCGCCCCCTCCTCAGCCCTGCATTGTATATACAGGATGTAAATTTCATAGGAGTGGAGCCTGCCCACTGTCATCCCTCCATCACCACTCCCTCCTCAACCCTGCATTGTATATCCAGAATGTCAATTCCATAGGAGTGGAGCCTGCCCACTGCCATCCCTCCATCACTGCCCCCTCCCCAGCCCCGCATTGTGAATCAAGGATGTGAATGCCATAGGAGTGGAGCCTGCCCACTGCCATCTCTCCATCACTACCCCCTCCCCAGTCCCGTGCTACACTGCAGCTTCACTCGTGCTGGGCATTCCTACATATTTGCTGAGTGAACAAATGAGTTGATTATGCAATAGATTCTTGCATTGCTGCATAATAAATTATGATAAAGAAAATTAGAACTGAATCTCTTTTGAAACATTTGTCATGGTGATTTATGCCCAAGAAATGCTTTTATAAGCAGTCAATTTGTTGTATGAGTCTTTTTGGTTGTGACAGTGTTTATAATCCTGTACATTTGTATGAAGTATAATTACTCAAGCAAACAAAAAAGCGTATATCAGGTATTAAATTTTCTCTTATTCTCAAACAATTCTTTCTTAGACTGATATGTATGATATCCTTCTAGTTACTTTTCCTCTCTCCCTCCTTCCTTCCTTCCCACTCTCCCTTCCCTCATCCTTTTTTTTCTATTCACAATCTTCTTTTTCAAATTTTAGAAATTATTTTTAATTGACATATATTAATTGCATATATTTATAGGGTTCGCTGTGATGCTTGACCTATGCATACAGCCTAGTGGTTAAATTAAGCTAATGAAAACATCCGGCACCTCACCAACTTATCATGTTTTGTGGTGAGAACATTTAAAATATACTCTTTTAACATTTTTATTTTTTTTGAGATGGAGTCTCGCTCTGTCGCCCAGGCTGGAGTGCAGTGGTGTGATCTTGGCTCACTGCAAGCTCCACCTCCCAGGTTCATGCCATTCTCCTATTTCAGCCTCCCGAGTAGCTGAGACTACAGGCGCCTGCCACCATGCCTGGCTAATTTTTTGTGTTTTCAGTAGAGATGGGTTTTCTCCGTGTTAGCCAGGATAGTCTCAATCTCCTGGCAGTGATCTGCCTGCCTCAGCCTCCCAAAGTGCTGGGATTACAGGTGTGAGCCGCCGCGCCCAGCCAACATTTTTAAAATGTACAAATTATGATTAACCAAGGTAATCACATTGTGCAATAGATCAGCAAAGCTGATTCCTCCCATCCAGCTGAAGCTTTATACCCATTGACTGACATCTCCCTTTTTCCATACCCCAATCCCTCAGTTTACAGTCTTCTTTTAATTGAATCAATCAATCAATCAATCATTTTAATGTCCGTTCGCCCTGGAGGTCTCAGTTGACTTATCCCCAAAAACACCTCCAGGAAGCAGGATGAACTTCCTGTAATGACCATTTGTGTTGATGTGGCAGATCCTTTCAATAGAAAAAGTGTTCCATATACTCACCAAATTAATGATTTCCCTTGGGAATAAGCAGTTCACAGTCAGGTTTTGCTCTATGGATCTCTGTCTACCTACCCATCTCTATCCACTAAATGTGTTTTCTTCTGATTCTATGTTCCATACCTACAAATTATCAGAGACCCAGATGAAAGTTACACCTCTATACTGCCAATTATAGCAGAAAAGATCTGCATCTTTTAAAGGGGTTAGTTGACTGCTTTAAATTTGAAGTTGTTTACTCATTTTACTCCTTTTGAAAATGATGTTTTAGGTCAGGTGTGGTGGCTCACGCTTGTAATCCCAGCACTTTGGGAGGCCCAGGCTGATCACTTGAGGCTGGGAGTTCATGACCAGCTTGGCCAACATGGTGAAACCCAGTATCTACTAAAAATACAAAAATTAGCCAGTCATGGTGGCGGGCACCTGTAATCCCAGCTACTCAGGAGGCTGAGGCAGGAGAATTGCTTGAACCCAGGAGGCAGAGGTTGCAGTGAGCTGAGATTGCACCATTGCACTCCAACCTGGGCGACAGAGCAAGACTCCATCTATAAGAAAAAGAAAATGATGTTTTAGAAATAACCTTATGACCGGCAAGAACAGAGTGTTGTTCTTGACCACTGTGTGAGGAAAGCCAATGAATGCAGAGGGAGGCTTGCACCTGACTCCAGTTCATGGCGCTGCCTTTCTCTCCTTCATTCCTGCTGTACTTGCATTTAGATGACTTCCTTAGAAGTTCAGTTGCAGTGTAACCCCGTCCCATTGATCTGAGGACACATGGTGCTGGGGGTTTTGATGGACGCAGAGAATCCTCTCCCCGCCTTTCAGATAGGAACTATTTGGAGCAGTTCCTGGCTCCCATCCAGGGCTGTCACCATTCTCCCTCCTGATCACTTAATCCATCAGAGGGAAGGCCGAGTGATAGAAAACACTGCTGCTTTCAAGTGTTTCCAGATAGAAGCACAATCCTGTTGCTTTGGGTCTTTGTGAATGGGTTCTCTTTAAGAGCAGAGATGTGAAATAAGAACCAGCTGAGTTCAGGATGTGCCAATCAAGCAATTTGTATTCAGAAAACTTAAACAATATATTTAAACCAAATGCTGTGTTTCAGCTTTGATCAGTGTATGAACAGTATGGGAATGGAGCAGGCTGAGGAAGCCACTAGACTCTGGCTGAATAGCCGGGCCCTGCCCTCGGTAGGTGGGGAAATTCACTGGACCATACCAGGTCTCAGTTTCCTCATTTGTAAAATGGGAAAGTAAGAATGCATGCTTTAGGTATTCCAAGGATTGCTGAGACACACATGAATGGTTTGAACAAATTGTCTGGCTCAGATAAAGTGTTTGGAAACTCTCCGGAGGTATTAGGGTACAGATGAAGTTCGGATCTAGGCGGGCAGAGCAGTTTCACCCACATCGCAGGCAGTTTACCGAGCATTCAACACCACGAGCGGCTCTGTGGAGGGAGCTTTCCTGAGGTTTCCTGGAAGCTCAGACCCGCAGGGCTTGGAAGAAAGTCGGCCTCAAGTGGTCCCTAAGTCCTGTGCGTTCCCAGAGGGTGATGCTGTCCACACTTCTCTTGAGGATAGAAGGAGGCCCGTTCTCACTGCCGGACTGAGGGCTTTCCGAGTCAATCACCAGCAGTGTAATCAGGACACTCCACTTCAAGGGATTGTTCGGAGCAGCCAGATTCTTTCTCTTCTCTTGCTATCTCTTCTTTGTCCCCTAGGTCCCCGTTCTCTCCTGGCCATGGCTGGTTGGAGGGTCTGGCCTGATGCTCAGAGAGTCAGCTTGCACCGTGGGTGGTGGGCTGATGGCTTTTTAATTGGGTGTTGAGTCTGTTGACATAAAGAGAGTCCAAAGCCATCCCATTTGGAGGGGGTGGAGGGCAGATGAATCATTTTGCATTTTAATGCTTCCAGGGAACTTGGGTTAGTTTTCCTTTTTAATTTTATTTTTCTTTCCTGTTTGGACAACCTTGAGAAGTTTAGAAACGGTCTTAGGATCTTTATAACAGTGATTTTTTTTTCCAAGTTAATGTTGGCAGAACAAGAGTTGTTTTAGTCTTACTTTGGTTTGTAAATGATACTTGTTTTAATTTTATGTTGTGAAGAACTGATTCAAACTGACTTATAGTGTTAGAAACAAAGATGCCTAACATAATTCTTGTTTTACCTCATCAAAATTAATTATTGTGTGAGCAAGTGAACTTTTTAATTTAAATTTATGTTACAGGGAATACACAGTCATCTCTCAGTGACCCTGGGGGGCTGATTCCAGGACCCCCTTAAATACCAAAATGTATGTATGCTTAAGTCTGTTATACAAAATGGTGAAGCATTTGATGTAACCTATGCACATCCCCCATGTACTTTGAATCATCTCTAGACTACATATAGTACCTAACACAATGTAAACACTAATAGTGGTTATGCTAGTTATTTAAGAATAATGATGAGAAAAGTCTGTTCATGTTTGCCATAGACACAATTATTTTCCAAGTATTTTATTTCTTTTTTGCCCATTTAATAGTCATATTTTAAAATTTTTTTATCTCTGTAGATTTTTGGGGAACAGGTGGTGTTTGGTTACAGGAATAAGCTCTTTAGTGGTGATTTCTGTGAATTTGGTGCACCTATCACCCGAGCAGTGTATACTGTACCCATTGTGTAGTCTTTTATCCCTCATCCCCTCCCACCCTCTCCCCTGAGTCCCCAGAGTCCATTGCATCATTCTTATGCCTTTGCATCCTCATAGCTCAGCTCTCACTTATGAGCAAGAACATACCATGTTTGGTTTCCCATTCCTGAAATAGTTTCCAAATATTTTCTATTCTCCATGAGTTGAATCTGCAAGTGCAGATCTCATGGGTTTAGAGGACTGACTGTACCTGTCATCACAAACACTGGCCTGAGTGGTTCCAGGGTCCCACAGTCAGGATTGTAATCCCAGCTCATCGCTGTCTAGCTGGGTGATGTTGGCACATCATCCCAGCTCTAGGGGTTTTGGCATCCTTATCTGAAAAGTGAGGTAACCGTCCCCTCCTTTAGCTGTTGTGAGGAACACGTGGGATGACATGTGTTGTGAGGAACATGTGAGGTGCTCATTTGGGCACTGGGGCCTAGCCCACGGTGCGTGTTCATAAATGTCACCAATCACTCACAGTTTGAAATATGTAGGGAATCTCTCGCCTTCTTTCTCTCCCTCTCTCTTTCTCTCTCTCTCTTCTGTGCTTCTGTGCTGACTCCTTGGGTAGTGGGAGAGTGGGAGGGGTCTGCAGAAGCAGAAGAAAATGGCACGAACAGGGAGGGCTGTGACGGTGCCAGCACCAGCGCTGATTTTATTAGAACCTGGAACCCAGAAGCCCAATCTCAAAGTCCTGAAGCCACAGGCATCATCCACTCATTCAGACTCTCTTAAACATGTATTTAAAATACTTATGACTGCGTTTGACAGATGATCACTTTTCAATCTGGTATACATTCTCTTATCTCCCTGTGTGCTTTAAATTCACCTGCACCCCGTCTCACTCAGCGCAAAGCTCAGCCTCTTGGCCAGGCAGCCCTGCCATTGCCCAGAGAACATGCCGGGCCTGTTCAGCCCGGAGGGCATTTCTGAGCTTGCAATGGCCCCTCCCAAATGCATGCTCCAGGGGCCATTCTTCACAGGCATCTTGTCAGAAAGGCAAAGGAGAAAAGGGTCCCCGAAGAGCATCCTCTGCTGTGAAACAGAGACCACAGGCCTCCTTCATCCTCCACTGAGCTGGGAGAGAATGAAATGAGATTAAGGGTGACAGCAATTAAAAATGTGAAATTACAGCTCTAAGTGCAGAGCTCTGTGCTTCTTGTGAGGCTCAGTTATGTGAAAAGCACCAGGAGATTCCTGAAATACAAATTCCCCTGATCAGGGGCCAGGCTTGGCTCTGCTGTAGCCCAGGGGAGACAGACGTGCTCCTGGGGCCCTGTGCCTCCGACCCATGTGTAAGGTCGGCTTCCAAGGTGGGGGACACCTAATAGGAAAAGCCAGTATCCATACTGGAAGAAGCGGGTCATCTGGGCGCCCTCGGTGGCTGATTCCGCACCTGTGATACCGCACCTGTATAGCATGTTTGCACAGATGTTGCCCGCTGGCTCCCAGGCTGCCCTCCAGGTGCCCCTGAGGGTGCCCTCCAGGTGCCCCTCCAGGTGCCCCTGTCCTGACCGGCCTGCTGTGCTGGGGCTGGCGTCTGACCAGCTCGTCAGCAAAATGCAGCTGTGTCAATCCGGGTGCATCAGAAGCCGCGGCTCTCCCTGCTGGGTTTCAATTTTGACCAAGTGAAATGTCAACATTTTTTTTATTATCAGGAAGTCTTTTAATAGATTTTCACCATTAGACCTTAGGTCACAGAAAGAAACACAGGGCAGAAAGATTAGACCAATCCTCTCATGTGGCTTTGCTGAAATCGGTTATATTCACCCTATAAATAGTTGGCCCCGTGGAACCTTGAGACTTTTGAAAACCCAACTACAACCTCCAGTCAGGGAGCTCAGGGAAAGCTTTGCTAACAAAATGTCATGAGGTTTGCAAACCTAAAGGTGTCCTGGAATCACGTCTCCCTCTCTGAGTGAGTCTAACACCTCCCCACGGAACACCTCCTTTCTCCTCGGCCTGCTGGGACTGAGCCCAGTGCTGTGTGCACCACACACAGGCTCTCTGCATGGGAACAGAGACCCTTGGAAAGCAAGGCCCACCCCGAGAACCCCACAGGCCTATCCTGTGGGAAAGTCCCCACCCTGCCACCCCTGGTCCCTCTGGCTCCGGAAAGCCCAGGAGCCTTTTTCTCTCACTAGAACCCTGTGACCCGGGGCGGGGCTTGGCCCAGGCCTTGACCTCCCATCTGGACCTTGTCTAGGCTTTTCACACCACCCCTGGCTTTCTCCAGCCTGCAGGGACTTCTCTCTAACTGAGATGGACTACTACTGAAAAACTCATTTTCAAACTTTTTCTGCTGAATCGACTCAATTGTAAACATCTTTGAAGAAAAACTGTATGTTGTAATGGATTATTTCACCTCTGGCCTGTTCTTCTCATGGCATTGAGCACCACGCCCATGACAGGTGATGCCTTTTTATTAGCTTATTTATTAAAGGTGTCGTGTAATCTACAAAGTAAATATAATGCAAATGAATGGTAATAAAATATACACCTTGGAGCCCATACTATAATTTAAGAAGACACACCATCACCTCTCGGGGATCCTACATGCCTTCTAGGATGCTGTTGGCATGTGACTCGCATCTCCAATTTCTTGTTCATAATTCTTTGTTACTACTTACGGTTCTATCAGGAGCAGTTGCACACTCAGCCACATATTGTTACTTTTTCGCACATAATTTCATCTGTAGGTGATTTTATTTTTCTTCTGGGACTTGCTTTTTTTCATTAAGAATTATGCTTCATTGTTGTTTTTAGAGACAGTGTCTTGCTCTGTTGCCCAGGCTGGAGTGCAGTGGTGTGATCTTGGTTCACTGCAACCTCCACCTCCCAGGCTCAAGCAGTCCTCCCACCTCAGCCTCCCAAGTAGCTGGGACTATAGGTGTGTGCCACCACATCTGGCTAATCTTTGTACTTCTTGTAGAGATGGGGATTCACCATGGCTGGTCTCAATCTCCTGGGCTCAAATGATCAGCCCTCCTCAGCCTCCCAAAGTGTTGCAATTACTTACAGTCATGAACCACTGTGCCTGGCCCAAGAATTAAGTTTTGAATGCTAGTTCAATCATTTTCAGTCTGCATGCTGTTTCTTCAGATGAAAATATTGCAACCTATCCATTCTCTTGTCCACTAACATCCAGCTTCTTCTATATTCTTCTCTTCTAGAAACCTTCTTGTACATGATCCCTGAAACAGATGCGAGAGTTTCCCCCTAGTATACAAGTGTAGGAGTGGCCTCGCTGGCTTGTTGGATACACACATCTCCAGTTTTACAGAATATTGTTGTACCCATATCAGCTGTGAGTGTTTTCATTTCTCCAGTATTCTTGGAGAGATAATTTCCATATGGTAGTGATGGATATATTGGTTGTTCCAATATGAAGATTAGAAATTGTTCTCTTTGAGGGTTTAATTTGCATTTCCCCAATGTGGACTATCTTTCCATGTTTTCATTTGTTTTTCCTGTGTTTTTTCTTTTGTTAATTCTCCTATTCACACCTGTATTAGTCTGCTTTCACTCTGCTGATAAAGACATACCCGAGACTGGATAATTTACAAAAGAAAGAGGTTGAATGGACTCACAGTTCCATGTGGCAGGGGAGGCCTCACAATCATGGCAGAAGGTGAAAGCCACGTTTCACATGGCTGCGGACAAGAGAAGGGGACTTGTGCAGAGAAACTCCCTTTTATAAAACCATCAGATTTCGTGAGACTTATTTACTGTCATGAGAATAGTGTGGGAAAGACCCACCCCCACGATTGAATTACCTCCCACCAGATCCCTCCCACAACACGTGGAAATTGTGGAAGCTACAATTCAAGAAGAAATTTTGGTGGGGACACAGCCAAACCATATCAACGCCTTTTGCTCTTTTTTGTTTTAGGTTGTAGTTTTCTTGTGTACATTAAGAAACTTATATATGCAGTATAAAATATGCAGTGTAAAATTCTTTACATTAAGAAGCTTGTATAGGCAGTATGAATTCCAGATGCTGATTTTTCGTGGTTGTGTGTATTGCAAATATCTCCTGTTAGTTTTTAGGCACATTTTCCACAATTTCTTTATAGAGCTTTATTGAAATTCTTAATTTGAATATATCCTATAGTTTATTTATGCTTATTCCAAAATGACAGTTTTTTCTCTTATTAATAAAACTTTTCCTATACTAAGGTGACAAAGATATTCTGCCTATTCTGTTGTAAATTTTTTTTAAACAACATAAATGTATTTCTCATGATTCTGGTAGCTGGGAAGTTCCAGATCAAGGTGTGGGCTGAGTCAGTTTCTGGTGAGGCCTCTTCCTGGCTTGCAGACATCCCCTCTCCCAGTGACCTCACAGGACCTTTCCTTGGTGTATGCACATAGAGAGAGGAGTGGGGTGGCAGGGAGAGCTCTGTCTCTTCTTATAAATTCACCAATCCTTTTGGATTACGACCCCACCTTTTTAGGGTCCTAATTGCCTACTAAAAGCCCTATCTCCAAATTCAATCACACTGGGGTTAGGACTTCAACATATGAAATATTGGGGCTCCCATTCTGTAGCAGGTATATTCATCCCATGAAATACTACTCAATAATGCAAAGGAGTGAGTGACTGAATTTCACAGACACTGTGAGTGAAAGAAGCCGGATACTGAGGAGTACATGCTTCGGATTCCATTTAAATAATGACAGGAATTAAAGAGTATTTGACTGTGGGTGAGGGGAAGTCAGCTAGGGAGGGGGTACAGGGGAAACTTCTTTGGCAATGCTTTGTCTATATTGGGGTGAAAGTTACATGGGTGTATATATTTGTCAAAATACATGGACTGTACACTTAAGACCTGTACATTTTATTGTGTTTAGACTATAGATTTTGTTTTGTTTTGGTATGGTTTGTTTTTTGAGACAGGGTCCCACTGTGTCACCCAGGCTGCGGTGCAGTGTGGCAGACCTGTGCATTTTATTGTGTTTAGACTATAGATTTTGTTTTTTTTTTGGTATGGTTTGTTTTTTGAGACAGGGTCCCACTGTGTCACCCAGGCTGTGGTGCAGTGTGGCTTAATTATGGCCCACTACAGCCTTTACCGCAGGGGCTCAAGTAATCCTCTCGTCCTGGCCTCCCAAAGTGCTGGGATCGCAGATGTAAGCCACCATGCCTAGCTTGTGTAAACTATATCTTGACGAAGCAAAGGCAACTAACTAAGACACTTCCCTGGTGATTTTCATGCACTCCCAGGTTAGAGGGTGCTATTTTAGTAGAGATATTCCATTTTATTTCTTTTAAAAAATAATTTCAACTTTTATTTTAGATTCAGAAGGTTCATGTGAAGTTTTTTTACATGAGAATACAGTGTGACACTGAGATTTGGGGTAGGGATCATCCCATCACTCAGGTAGTAAGCATAGTAACTAATAACTGGGTTTTCAACCCTTCCCTTCCTCCCTTCTCCCTCTCTCCCCCTAGTAGTTAGTCCCAGTGTTCTAACATTTTAAAGTTTTCATCAGTAATTGACTTTTATATATGATTAGTTATCTCATATAGATAACTAATTGCTCTGGTTAGATCTTATTGAATAGTTCATCAATAACCGATGATTACAAGCATTTCTGTCATATTTCATTTTCACCTATGTGTAGGACTCTTTCTGGACTCCATTCTATACTGAAGACGTTCTAGACAGAATCCTTTGTCAGTTATACACTCTCTTCCTTGCCGTGGCTGAATACTAATATCTGATAGAAAAAAATCTCAACACCATGATTTTCTGCAGTAATATCCTCTCTGTGAGACTCATCTTTAGAAAATTTGTATCAATACTGATTTTTATGTCAGTTTTTATCCATTATTTTTCAAAGGATATATAATCTCTCACTATTGTGGTAGATATTTTAATTTATTCAAAAACATAATTTTTGCTGTATTTATTTTGGAGTTCTACTATTTTTACAAGATTAGAATTTGTATATCTTTCTGGTAAAATTAAATGTTTTGATTTTTTTGGGTGGATTATGCACTAGTGTGGCTTTCCTAGTTAATATCTATGTTGCCTGAGGTTAATATCATCATACGGACTTTATTTGAATTAGTAGTTGGCCTGTGACTTCTTTTTCAGTCTTTTAATTCCAAACTTTCTGTATTCTTTTTTAAGAGATCTATTTTTAAAAGCATATTGATGAATTTAATTATAACTATTTTAACAATAGGTCTTTAAACTAGAAGTTTACATTTTTTGTGATTTCCAATACATTTGGATTTATTTACAAATAAATCCATGTGTGTTATACTCCATAATTTTTTCTTATCTTTCTTTCTTTGGTTCTATTTTTAATTTTTTTCACATTCTTTTTTTTTTAATCCTTGACTAGCTTGCAAGATGAAGACTTTTATAACTCCTTTTACTGGTTTTCATAGGATTTGTAACAAGATTTTTTAATTTGATTAACCCCAGCTTAATTAGATCCTTACTTTCCTTCTAAACAATAAAAGAGACTTAGATTTCCTTCAGTTTAATCTCATCTCTTAAATTGCATGCTATCCAGCATTTTATAATTTCTAATATTTTAGTTCTGTATTTTATTTCTTAGCTTGGCAATTTTTCACCCTTTTATTATTGTTTCTAAAGGCAATGCTTGCTGAGATTTACCATCATGTGTATATTTTCTCTGTTACCCATTTCTTTTTGTATTCCAAATCTTCCTTTGGGGTTGCTTTCTTTCAGACTATAGTGAACACTCTCAATTTTTCTTTGTCAGAAAAATATCTTCCTAGTGCCCTCGTTCTTTAAGATGGGGGTTCTGGTGACAGCAACTTTCTGACTCTAGGTGACAGTAACTTTCTCTCAATATTTAGAAGTCATTCCATTGTCTTCTGGTTTCTACTAGTGATTTTGAGAAATGAGCTTTCAGTTTGGATGACTTTCCTTCATAGACAGCCTATCTTTTATTTCAACTTGGTAATAAACTTCTCAGTTTCTGATTACAGGAAAACATCCTTATTTGCCCTCACTCTTGAAGAGTATTTTGGGGCATCCAATTCTGGGTTGGCAGTTATTTTTTTCTTTCTGGCTTCATTGAAGATCTTGTTTTTGCCTTTGATGTTCTACAAAGTCACCGTCATACTCGTAAGTGAGAATTCATTTTTGTTTATAATTTATTTGGCTTTCTTAATATAAAGATCTTTTTTTTTTGCCCACTTTGGAAACTTATCAGTCCTGACTTCTTCAAATATCTTCTTTTCCTAATTGTCTGTTATTTTATTCTTCTGGTACCTAGATAGATGCATATTAGGTCTCATTTGTCTGTTTTTCATTCTCTTAGTGTTTCTTTTCATTTTTGATTATCTCTGTTGAATTAGGAGTACTTTCTTTAGGCATACATTCCAGTTCATTTCTCTCCTCAGCGGTGTCTAACATTTATCTAATAGCTAATATTTGAATCTCCATTGCTTTTCTTGCTTTAACTACTACATTTTCCATTTCTAGAGATTGTATGTACTTATTTTACAAGTCTGCCTATTTACTTTGATAATATTCTATTGTTTTCTCATATCTTCAGTATTCTATTTTTCCTTTAAACATATTTAATATAATATCAAATATTAAATATATTTTTACTCTAGTAATTCAGTTATTTGAGATCTTTGTGATCCTTATTGTGTTGGTAGTTTCATTTTCTTTTCTGCTGAATCTGGAAAGCAGTGTTTTGTTTTCCCATATGCTCTGTCATTTTTTTTAAAGAATTATAAACTCATGATTATTAGAACCTTATCCTTGAAAATTCTTGAAGCTATTGTTTAAGGCACATTTTTTCCAGAGAGATCTGATGACTTCAGCCAGGTTCCTGAGTGCAGAGTCATGTCAGGAACATTTTACTATCAAGAGTTTTAACTTTTCCTTTTGAAAATAATTAGACTTACATAAAAGTTGTGAAAATAGTTCAGATTTTTCATATTCCCTTCTCCCAGGTTCACCTACTGTTAACATTCACGTGTCCATAGTATAATTATCAAAATCGGGGAATTAATATTACTACAATACTTATAATTAAACTATAGGTCTTTTTCAAAATCTACCAGTTTCTCACTATTGCCCCATTTCTGTTTCAGTATCAAATCCAGGGCACCATATTGCATTTCTACATCTCCTTAGTCTCCTCACCTCCGTGTCATTCCTTAGTCACCCCTCTCCTTCCATGATCTTGACACTTCCAAAGACTACTAGTGAGTTATTTGGTAAAATGCCTCTCAATTTGCGTTCATCTAATATTTTTTTATGACTAAATTGAACTTCTACATTTTGGCTAAGAATAGCATAAAAATAATGTACCCTTCTTAGGGCATCATATCATGGTCAGTGTAAACTAAATTCTCAGTGTGGTGTTATCAGGCTATATGGAGGCATGACTTAGAGGCCTAACTCATGTAAAGGCCAGTTTGTGGTTACAGATTCTCAGGAAAAACTTGCTTCTTTATGCAGAGCCAAGCCTTAGACAATTGTGTTTTATTGTTTTTATTATTATTATTATTTTGCCATTTTCTTTCACCTTTTAACTACAGGTATAGAGTTTCATATTTCCATTTTGTGGACGTGGATCTGATTTTATACCTTACAGTGAGCCTCAGCTTTATCTCTTTCCTCCATGCACACCTTTTATTAAACTGAGAGCTCTAGACCTCTGAGGATGAACAGATACAATTAGGTCTTCGAACACTTTGGAATTTGCCCTTTCTTATTAAATTTTGCTTTGGTCACTCATCCTTTCTTTGTGTGTATTAAAGGAAATACTGAGACATATATGTGTGTATGCATATATATACACATATGTACATACACATACATATATTCAATTATGTTTTATTTATAATTTTAGAAATTCTGTGTCTGGAGGGTTCTGAGATTATCTGACCTACTGTTTAATAAATATGGATTGAATAAATTAATATAGATATAAATTAAGTCTATTTTATGAATCTAGCTATAGAAAATACTCAGAGGTGTTACCAATATTTTGTACGAAGAAATTCATTGTAAAAGTATTATTTATAATAAGGCAGGATTGGGAAAATTAGAAAGTGGTTAAGTGAATTAGGATATGTCCATTTGAGAAAATATTATGCAGCCATTGAAATTATGTTTCAAGGTATTTTTAAGATGTAAGAAAATGTAGATATATTGTTCATCAAAGTGAGTTAAAATATGTTAATTTTACAAAGTACATAGAAAGCCCTTATAATAAATGTGTCGAAAGTTAACAGTGTTTACCTGTAATTCTCATACACTTCTGTGCTCTCAAAGTTTTCTACATTCATACATATTTATAATTTTTGTAATCAGAGAAAATAAAAGGATGGAGTGAAATGAAATTTAAAGCTGCATTCATGAAATAAATATAGAGCGTCTACAATATTATAGGTATGGCAACAACGCTGCCATCTTTTCAGCCAGCATTTACAGTGAAATTACAGTTAATAAGATGATTAAAGAATAGTGTCTTCTGATTAGGAAACCTTCTCCAACAACTAGATAGCCAGAAAACGTTTGTGGAGCTAAAAATAGAAAATGTTACTAGTTGTCACTTATCTTTTTTCATTCTCCAGTAACAAATAGAAGAAGGTAGATATTCAGCAAGGCAGAAGTCAATGCAGTGAATTTTCTCTTTCCAGGTTGACTCTAGAACACCTTTGTTGCATTTCTCTGGGAGCCAGGAACCTGGGACCACGTCCTGGCTCTGCAGCTAATGGGCTGCATTTTTGCTTACTGACAAATTAGATGATCTCTATCTAGGACTTTTTGATTTGATGATTCCAAAAGTAGGGTTGCTATATAAAGTGGATTTTTCATTTTATGAATATTTTCAACAGTTACATTTTGTGCTCACTATAAAATAAGACTTTTATGAAATTCAATTATTTTCTTTACGCGTAGCCTTTTGCAGTTCGACTATTGCGATATTTCTTCGGACATGTTCAGTACAGAGTCATCCCTTTTATTGGAACTGTAGTTAGGGTTTGTGGGTTAGTTGTTCAACACTGAGAATTTCACCGTCATAGATGAAATTCTATGACATTTCACCATTGAATGTGAACAGGTTAAAATAAGAGTTATAAAGTGAGGGGTGGGGTAGAAGTTGGTCCTTGGATACTCTGCAATCTCAGAGTCTTGGTGGCAGCACAAATTAGCAAGTATTATGTAGAGAGATTTGCAGAAATCTCCATGCCTCCATAAAATAAGTTTTGGAAGGTTTTATATCAAAAAGAAATAGAGAAAAATGTTAACATAGATTTTGCTGGTGAGTATGGAAAGGTTTATTTTCTGTAGTTTCATGTATGTTATACTTAAAGCATTCTCAAATTGAAAAGAGAAATCTTCTTGAGCTGGATTTTGAAGCCTGACAGGGGTGCCCAGCTGCTGGAAGCCGGTCCTGTCTTTGCAGGAAGGTCAAAAGGCCACTGAGTTCGAGACACATCTCCTATCATGGTCAATAATCGCCTAAGTGATCCCAAGCAGTGGTTTTGGGGTGGGGATCACAGAGTTCCTTGTTTTCTAGCCAAGAAACAGCAACCAGCCCCATCCACAGCAGAGGTGGAGCTCCACAAGCATCTGTGGCCAGAGCCACTTCTGTGAATTCTGACAGTCGTCAGCATCAAGGACAGACTGGTGTGGTCGGCAAGAACACACACTCCTCCTCCTCAATCTGTCTCTCTGGGCAGACTCACTCCTTGAAAGAAAGGCAGACCCTTTACCATTTTTCCCTGCAAAGCTGTGTCTACCTTGAATTCTGAGGGGCATTGAACGACGCCCTTCACTCCTCTTTAATGTTCATCTGGGAGAGCACGAGCAGTGGAAAGAAAGGGTTATTAATTTCTGGCTTCTTGTTTAAATTCTTCTATGTCTTTTTCAGAAGAGATTACAGCTCCTATGGAGATTGCTGTCAACCATCAGATCTGCTTTTTTGACACAAGGTTATTTGTCTCCTTTCTAAAATATGCATTATTCTGACGCAGTGAAAAGATATGCGCTTGTTTTTGATACAAAAATACGGAGTTCTTAAGCTGAGCTTGGCCTGGTCTTCCAAACTCTTCTGATTAATCAAAGCCTCATATTATCACCAGGCCACAGAGTTAAGGGTATGAATGGAAAGTGCATTAAAGAGAAAAGTGAAGAAATACCTTAGTGCATCAATCTGCTATTTTTGCTTCACGTCAATTTGTTTTTTAAGCTAGAAGTTGTCAGAAGCTATATTTGTGAATTGTGTTTGCATTTTCAGTATAAAAGAAAACAAAAAAAAATAGGTAGAGGTACTAAAATTTCTTTCCAGTACTGCGATTATCCTTGACCTATACTTTAAAAAGCAATAAAGTACTTGTGGAGAAACACTCCGTCTTCCCTGATTGTACATTACTCCCTTCTAATTAGGGCAAAGGATGGAAGCAAGATATGCTATCAAATACACCTACTGTGAACTATATGAAATATTTTTGATGTAGAAATGCAGAAACAATTAGATTCTTTTCAACAGAGAACATAGACTTTATCAGGGAATTATTACTTTGCTAATTGGTTCTATGTAAGTACAAAGTTAGGTTCTTGGCTTATCCCGGTCCTCAAAATGTGGTACTCAATTGTTTAGATGTCTCCTTTGATTGGCATCACCTGTGTCCTAAATAATTGCGTTTTTATTCAAGTCAATATTGTCTGCGTTTATCATGCATTGAGTGAAAACTTTGGAGTAACTGTTAGGATAATTGGGCATTGGGGATTCTTAGAAGTCTTTATTATGTGGAAATGCCTAAATAACATCTGTTCCAACATTCCTGTTATTCAGGGCTGCTTTGTAGTTGCCATGTCTTCAGGGACCTTCAAAACAAGAAACAAAGAAATTCAATATAAACTGCGCTTCATGTAAAGCCCTTTAAACCCATCAAGAGAGTGTGACCTGGGTCTGGGTTAGCCCCAGCCTTAGTGGAGACAGAAGAACTTCCCCAACATGCTGCCCCCTCTCCAATTTTAATGTAAGTCCTGGTCGCAGCTCTTCCAATTTTTTCTTACCATCAGGAATAAGGATAATTTAAGGACACTTTACTGAGGCTACTTGCTCTTCAAAGTAAATGGAACTTTGATTCTCAACATACATTTGCATTTTAATCCTGGGTACTCAGCTCTTGAATACTTGTGGCTTTTGAATGAATTTGCACCCATATTGCTCTTGATTGAGATGTTCTTTCCTAGGAAAGGGGTGGTTTTGGTGCAATGCGGTAAGTAACCACTGCGCTGGTGGAGACGGGAGTTAGGAGCTGCCACTGGGAATGGGTGGCTGCTCACTATACTGTCACCACGCTCAGGAGGACGGAGCAGGTGAGTCCACACCTGTCTGCCATGCACCTGGGCTATACTGCCATACTGAGCATGACATCGTGTACACTGTGCAGAGTGGGCTTCACTGACGGCTGCAAGCAACAGTGCTCGGTGGGGTGGGATGCTGGGGTGTGAGGTGTGGAGTGCTGGGGTAAAGAGTGTGGGTTAAGCAGCATCTGGCCTGCCCAGGCTCTGGGTAAGCTAATGGGAGGATGGTAGTGGCCGTGATGTTGGGGGAGTTGCAGGGTGGCCGTGCATTGGAGGCTTGGGGGTGGGGAAGTCAGATGGAGGCCTAAGCTCCTTGCTTCTGGTTTCCAGAAGGAACCTTCCCTCCACCTCTCCCACTTTATGTCCATCTTCAATCCGGACCACCTGTCCTGCAACCTCAAGCTCAGAAGCAGAGGCCCAAGACTGTTTTTGAAGCTCCCACAATGGCATAAAATCAAATGTTAAAAAGAAATTCCTCACTCTACATCATTTCTAGAAAACTTCTCTGATTGAACTCTGATGTCTATTAGTGTGTATGACACAGCTTGTTAGTGTGTGTATGTGTATGTGCATAAGTGTGTTTGTGTGTGTATGTGAATGCCTGTGTGTGCATACATGTTTGTGTAGGTGTATATGCATGAGTGAGTGTATTTGTGTGTGTTGTGAGTGTGTGTCTGTGTATGTGTATATGCATGAGTGAGTGTATTTGTGTGTGTGTATGTGTGGGTGCTATCTGTATGTGTATGGCTATAAAGGACTTCTCTAATTTCTTTTAGATTATTCTTATGCTTTTGTACTTTTAAACTTTTGGGAGATCTCTGGGTCAGCCTTTTCCTTGCCTCTCAAGGCCCAGCCCACCTGCCCATCACCCTGAGCTAAGGATAGTTAGGATGGGAGGACCAACAGCCAGGGCAGGCACATACCTGCTTTCTGACTTTGTCTTCTGGGCTGATGTGACCTGAGAGCCTTAGGACATAGACCTGAACTGAAAAACAAAACAAAGGAGAACCAACCAAATCGGGGTATTAATTGAAGAAGATAGCATTTGTGTCAGGAATTAATGGCATGTAAATGAACTAAAGCAGCAAGAGACAGGACTCAGGGGAAAAATACCAGAGGAATAGGGGCAAGATCTGAGAGTTGCAATAGAAAATGATTGGGGTTCTGGGGGCAGAAAAGGGACACATGGGAAAAACAACCCGACAAATAATAGATGAGAATTTCTGAGCTAAGGAGATTCCCACCTCTGCAAATTGAAATAGTTAATCAACATCCACACTTAGACGTCTCTAAAATCAAAGAAAAAAAATCTAACAAGTTTCTAGGCTCAAATACCTAGCTGTTAACCAAACAAAGGCATTAGGTTTCTGTTTGTTTTTTTTTTTCAAGTACAAACAGTGCAAGTAAAATGTAGTGAAATACTACAGTCAAACATAATCAGGCGCATGCCAGGTGGCTCAAGAAAAGGACTGCACACTAGGATTTCTATATCCAGCCAAGCAATCACTGACTTATTCAGGTGTAAGACATTTAAAAAAAAATGTTTTAGAGAATACGCAAACTGTGAGTCTACCAAATACACAAACTGCAAGCTAATCTGAGCCAAATACCCAAGGAAAATCTAAAGAAACAGCAAAGAGGACAGACCCAGCCGCTCCAAGCTGAGCCTGAGTGGGTTCTCTCTCTCTCACTCTGAATGCATGATTATATACTTAACTCTCTGGGAATGTGTAATTATGTACCACGTTTTGTTTCTTGAAATAGAAGAGACATATTGCTAGTGAAAATCTTATGATGATCTGAAACAAAATCAGCTAAACCCTTTCAGCAAAACCTGGGGAGTGGCCAGGTTCTAGGGAATCTGCCTTAGGGCATGGGATGGACAGTGCTAAAGACTCAATATCCTGCACTTCCCAGCATCCAGTTTAATTGGAATGGGATGTTGTGTGTAGTGAGGTGCAGCAGGTGTGTGGCGGGGGGGGCGGAGCAGTTGAAAAAGTAAAACAACTTCTTGTGGAAAATAATATCCATATCTCTAAAAAGAAACGTGTTGCACTATAAATGTGAGGAAAAAACAGGTAAGAAAGAAAAGAATAAAGAATAAATGGAACTCCTGAATTGATGAGCAGGAAAAACGAAAGCATTAAACCAGCAAATAAATCCAATAGGAAAAATTAACCAAAATAAGTAAAAATTGTAAAATAAAGTAGAGATTAAAGTTGACTATATTCATCCTGATATCAATTGTGAAGGAACTGAATTCTTCCATGAAAAGCAGGGACTATCTGATGAGGTCAAAACTCAAACTCTAGCTTTATGCTGTTAATGAAATTGTTTATTTTCCTATCTTCTCTGCCTTATCAGAGTAACTGCTATGTACTAGACACCTAGATTTTATTAATTTTTTTTTTTGAGGTGGAGTCTCACTCTGTTACCCAGGCTGGAGTGTAGGGGCGCGATCTCGACTCACTGCAACCTCCGCCTCCCGGGTTCAAGCGATTCTCCTGCCTCGGCCTCCAAAGTAGCTGGGACTGCAGGCACGTGTCACCATGCCCAGCTAATTTTTGTATTTTTAGTAGAGACGGGTTATCATTATGTTGGCCAGGCTGGTCTCGATCTCTTGGCCTCATGATCCACCCACCTCAGCCTCCCAAAGTGCTGGGACTACAGGCGTGAGCCACTGCGCCCAGCCTCTATTGAATTCTTTACTGCTTAGAGAGGCAAGAACATAGAACTAATATGTTTTAGAAAGGTTTCCAACACTAAGACCCATATGAAATAATTTCTACTGAATCCCCCATTGACCAGTTTAATCCATTCCTTGGAAGACCCTGATTTCCTTAACATTTTTATTAATTGAAATTTTACCACATGTAAAACAGTACATTCAATAATTAGCAATGTCTCATGAGGTAGTTTGGTTTTGTTTACTGGAAAAAAGGAGTTTAAAAAAAAGACTGGACAACTGTGATTCCATCTGCGCAAATTTATAATTCCTTATCCAGCTATTTCAGAGTTCCTAGTAAGAACATATATTACCATGAAGGTTCATTCTGCTTGGCTTATCATCCCTTCTCTTCCTTTTTATTGACTCTCGCCAGCTCTTGAGCCCTTCAGGAAGATGTTCAGCCTTGCTCTGAGTTATTAGACTGGACCAATTCTTGCACTGGACTTGCCCACTGGGGAGCTCTTCCCATTGTGCCTGGAACATGCTGGGAGGGTTCTCAGCTCCTGACCCCACTCCCAGGGCTGGGTTTGGGTGTTTGCACCAGAAACTGCAGACATCCTACCCTCAGATTTTCTGTGTGAAGGCTGATCTGCACACCACGTGGAAGCACTCTGCAACGCAGGTGTCTGAAAAGGGATGAGAAAGCAAACCTGTGGCATCCTCCTTATGTGTCCCTCCTGGCCCTCCCAGCCCCGAGCCCAGCTCCTCTTTCTGCTGTGCAACTGGGGTAAGGGTGTACCCAGCCTCAGAGTGGGGTCTGTTCCTCAGACCTACTCAGAGGCAAGGCACTCTGGAGAGCACGCCAGCATGGCCTGGCCCCAGCCAGCCTCTCCAGCTGAGCCCACCGAGGGGCTCCAGGAAGCACTTGGGTATGCTCAGCGATGGCGAACAGAGTTCCTTCTGACTTACTTGCCGTGAGATGTCCCCAAATGAGCCATGTTCCAGAGAGAGTCAGAAGCTAGAGGGTGCAAATTTGCAATTTCTGGAGTCAGTCCACTTGCCTGTCAGCTCCAGAACTGTCACATAAATGGTAGCGATTTATGCTGGACATGTATCTGTAGCAGAAAAAGAAACAAATGAGCTGCCGTTGATTTTCTACTATTTAATTTTGGAGATGTTTCCCCAGTGCACCGTTCTGGAGAAAATGTCCACATAAACAAATTATTATTTTACCAGTCTTTCTCATCAATGCTTTCCAGGCCTCCTCCAAAAGCCATAGCTGTATGAAGCAGGGAACAGTTTAGGATTTGGAAAGGAAGTAATACTGCTAAGTAAGTTGCTTCATTTGAAATTTTGTTGGTGATTGGTTGCTTTCTACCATTTTTTTTCCTAGCTGCCATCATGCTTTTTTCACCTGACAACACGTACAGAGACAATTTGAAAATGTCCAAAGGTAGAAATAACTGTTTAAATATTTTTCTAGAGAACTCATTTATTCTTGTGCCAATAACAAATCACTTTACCGTATAGTTTTTCAGAGGACCAGCTCTCCAAGTCTCTTTTTGCGCAGATGAAAAGTGTGGGTACTGCGGACGACTTGGGATGGTGGCTCCTCGTGGGAACACTGCTGCCCCTGAGCGCTCTGCAGGGGGAGCAGTGTCTTCCTCCTTGGACTCTTCTGTGTCTGCCTAGGTTAGCTGAATCAAATTTCAAAAAATCCAGAAACCTAATGAGAAAATAGAAACGTATCCAAGCAAAATAATTTGTTAACTAATGATTACTTTTGCTATGAAGGAGAGAGAGAGAGGTATTAACATTTCTGAAATAAGAAGAGTCAATTCTGGTTTTGGATTTCTGGCAGTGCAGAGTGTTCCATTACTCAAACTCATCAGCTTTTGACCCATCATTTTCACTTGTCGGGGGAAGCCCTCCAACCCTTGCTGATTTAGTTATATTACCCCTTATATTCCCATTTCCTGCTTGCATCCCCTCAACCCCAGAGCCTTGCAGTGGGTGAGGAGCCACCTTTCTATTGCTGTGTGATCTTATGAAGGCCCGTTCTGTTGCCATTTGTACATGCATTTTAAGTCGATGGTAATGGCTTGGCTGGTGGGAATGTAAGATGGCACAGCCCCTGTCGAATATAGTATGGGGGATTCTCAGAAAATTCAACATGAAATTACCATTCTCCTTGTGGGTATACCCCCAAAAAATTGAAAGAATTGAAAGAGGGCCCCAAACACGTGTTTATCCACATTCCTAGCAGCATTATTCCCAGGGGCTAAGACGGGGAAGCAACCCAAGCATGTGGCAATGCATGAACAGATCAACAAAAGTGGCACATCCATACGACGGAATGGTAGTTAGCCTTCAACAGCAAGGAAGTTCTGACACATGCCACAACATGGATGAACTTTGAAGACACTGTGTCCAGTGAAATACGATAGGCATAAAAAGATAAATACTGCCTGATTCCACTTATATGAGGTCCCCAGAGAAGTCAATTCAGAGACAAAGTGGAATTGTGGGTAGCAAAGGCAGGGGTAGGGGATGGGGAGATAATGCTTAATGGGTGCAGAGTTTTAGGTGGAGACGATGAAAGAAGTTCTAGAGGTGGGTCGTGGTGATGGCAGCACAGAAATATGAAAGTACTTAATGTCACAGAATTGTACGTGGTTAAGAATAATTAAACTGAGAAATTTTACGTTATATATATTCTGATAATATTTTTGAAACGATGCTGCTAGTAAAATGTTCTATTTCTCCTCCTCCTCCTTCTTATTCTTCTTTTCTTCTGCTTCTCCTCCTCCCCCTCTTCCTCCACTCCTCCTCCTCCCTCTTCCTCTTCCTCTCCTCCTCCTCCTCTTCTCCTCCTCCTCCTCCTTCTTTTCTTCTTCTTCTTCCCTCCTCCTCCTCCTCCTCCTCCTTCTTCTCTTCTTCTTCTTCTTCTTCTTCTTCTTCTTCTTCTTCTTCCTCTTCTTCTTCCTCTTCCTCTTCCTCTTCTTCTTCTTCTTCTTCTTCTTCTTCTTCTTCTTCTTCTTCTTCTTCTTCTTCTTCTTCTTCTTCTTCTTCTTCTTCTTCTTCTTCTTCTCCTTCTCCTTCTCCTTTTTCTTCTTCTTCTTCTCCTTCTTCCCCTTCATCTTTTTCTTCTTTTGCTTTCCCCCCGAATATTCTATTTCAAATATCCCTTCATGGCAGAATATTCACATAACTTTGTGCCTACTCATTGCTTCATGGTGTGCGACTATGTGATTTGACTTATTTTTTTTCCCAAGCGTGGACATTTAGAATCCTTCTAAGTCCCCATTACTGCACCTGACACCATAGGAAACATTATTGTGCATGTGTCATTTGGTTTTCTGAAGTGTTTTTTCCTGGGGGTGAAATTACTGAACCAGATGATATGGATCAGTAATTTAGTTTGTTTATTTATTTTAATTTATTTTTAATTCTACCTTGGCAAATTATAATTTTGTACATTTATTGATGACAATGTAATGTTATGATATATGTATACACAATGTGGAATGATTAAATCAAGCTAATTAACTTTACCATTATCTCAAATACTTATTTTTGTAGTGAGAACATTTGAAATGTACCCTTAGCAATTTTTAAATACATCGTTAGTAACTGTAAGCACCATCCTGTGCAACAGACCTCAAAAAACTGATTCTTGCTGTCTAACTGAAACCTTGTATCCTGTGATCATCATGTTCCCATTTCCTCCATCCCCCGGCCTCCGGTAACCACTATTCTACTCTTTGTTTTTATGCATGTTACATTTAACTCAGTAGAGCCAACCTGCTCTCCAAAAGGTTGTGACTCTACCTGGGATAACCACAGGCCAAAGTGTTTTCCTTTTTCTACATGTTCGCCAACACTTGCCAATCCAACTTTCTAATATTTGCTAGTCTGTTGGTTGCAAAGTGAAATCTCCTTGCGGTTTTAAATGTCAGTTCTCTAATTATTAATGAGCTTGAGCATCTTTTCACATTTTATTAGCCTTTTGGGTTTCCTCTTCGTGTGAATTGTCTTTTAATCTTTTTTGCCTCCGTATCTATTGCGGTTTTTCTTTTTGATTTATAGGCATTTCCTGCATATTCTAGATAATATGGCCCCTTGTTGGTTTTAGATATTGCAAATACATTCTCTCAATCTGTTGTTAACTTAGCCCATGTGTTTTTCATTAAAATCAATCCTTAGTTTAATGCAATAAATTCAACATATTTTGCCTTCAATTAGCTCATTTGTTTTTAATCTTTCTTGCCTCATGAAAATGTATTTTAACATATAAATTTTACTTTACATACCATTCTAGATGAGTCCCACACATTTTAAAATGTAATGTTTTATGTTGTTCTGTTCTAACTATGTCAATTTTATTTATCATTTCCTTTTTAGAAAAATGTATGTTGTCAAAATTTTTGAAATAGAGGATTGTTTTGAGTTATATTTTTGTATGAATTTCTAGTTATGTTTGCTGTGGTGAGAGGACATATTTTATGATACTGGTTCTTTAAATTTTATTGAGGATTCATTTGTGGCCTAATATACAGTCAATATATGTGACTCTTCATTGTATGCATAAAAATAGTACTTCTCAAACTTTCTGTGGTGAAGGACCAGTTTAAAAAATTGTTAATTTCGTTACAAACTATTATTTTTCAAATTTTAATAAAATAAAATACAAAAAATTATGAAATCGTATGTCTCAATAATAGCAAACTGTTATAAATTTTTTAATACTCTCAATTTTTACATTTTTTTCATTTCAGACAGGTAAAAAACAGGGGCTGACAGGCATCAAGTAACCGGAAAGACTGCGTGTACTTGGTTTGCTAGTCTTAGCACTGCAAATTTAATCACTTTAGTTATAAATTGTATTATGGCCTCTACTGCTGCTTATTTTTGTCTCCATTAGGTGGGAAGGGGATGCGTTAAAATGTCCAACAACTAATGTTTTTGTATTTATTTATCTCTTCGGTTTGTCAGTTGTTTCGCATATTTTAAAGATATATTGTTAAGTGTATACAGGCTCATAGTGGTTACATGTTATTTTTATTGGTATAACATTCATCTTTTTTTCTTAGGACATTTTTGTCTTGATATTTATTTAGTCAAATATTAAAATTGTCATTACAGCTTTTTTGTGGGTAATATTTCTATAGTATGTATTTTTCATTCTTCAATGTAGCCTTTCTTGATTCATTTGGAATGTTGTATTTTTTTAACCAATCTGGAATTATTGGTCTTTTTATTACTGAGTTTAACATTTTCATTTATCATAATTACTATTGTATTGTGATTTATTTCTACCTTAAACTTATGTTTCCAATTTACTATACTTGTTTTTGATTTTTCTTTCATCATTCTTGTTGAACAGATTAGGTTTAAATTACGTTAAAATTATTTTATTTTATTCTTATCTTGGTTTCCTAAGATTAGAAACCCGTAATTATGTTTACTAACTTCTACTGATTTTTCTAAATTAAAGTAAAATTAATAATAATTAAGGTAAAATTAACAATAAGATGCATGAGTCTTAAGTCTTTAGTTTGATGGGTTTTGACAATTGCATACACCTCTGTAACCACTACCTCAAATATTTGTATTACCCCAGAGACTTCCAAGTTCGTTCTAAGTCATCTCTCCTATTCCCCAGAAATGACAATATTTTCACTTTTGTAGATGGCTTTGCCTATTCTTGTACTCCTGAATAATATATATTATTAATCATATATAATTATATTGTATATATTTATGTATATTATAATATATACAGTGGGAGGCTTGTTTAACATAATTGTTTTGAGATTCATTCATTTTTGCAATGATCTCTGTTGTGCTTTTTATTGCTGAATAGCATCCTATTCTATGAATATATGGCTATATCCTGATTTTTAATAATCCACTCTCCTTTGGTAAACACTTGGGTTATTTCCAGTTTGGGCTACTATGCATAAAACTACGATCAACATTCTTACCTGTTATTTTTTATTTTGTCATTAGTTTTCATTTCTTGCAAGTAAAAGTCTATCCTAGAATTGCGGAGTCATAGGGTGCATGCCTGGTTAACTGTGAGAACTTGACAAAGAGTGCTGGAAACATTAGATCTTGTTATACTTTCACTGAGGATGTACCAGCCTACCAGGTGCTCCACTTCCTCACCAGCACATGTGCTCTCAGTCTTTTTAGTCATTTCAGGGAGTGTGAAATAGTATCATTGAAATTTTAATCTTCATTTCCTTGATGACTAAGGATATGAAACGTCTCTTCATGTGCTTATTGGCCATTATTATATTTCATTTTGTGAAACCCCTGTTTAAATCTTTTGATCAATTTTAAAAATTAAGTTGTCTGTCTTTTTATTACCAAACTTGCAAAATTTTTATCTATACAAATCAGATGCATATGCTACATTTTTATACAACTTATGATACACTGATTAGCAAAAATGGTTAATTTTTATGAAGTCAAAGTAGTCAGTTATATTTTTTGTAGGGCCCGATTTTTGTGTCATTTCCTAGAAATCTTTGTCTACCTCAAGTTTGCAAAAGTATTCTGTTATGTTTTCTCCTAGTAACATTGTGAGTTTTGACTTCACATTGAAGTCTATGTCTGGTCTTGGATTAATTTTTGTGTATGCAGTGAGATGAGGTCCAAGTGTATTTTTCACCCAGCTGGCTTTTTATTGTTCTGGTGGGATTTGTTAAAAACACATTTCTCCTCCATTGGAATTGACTTGGCATCTCAGACAAAAATCACTTGGTAGCATTTCTGAGTCTGTTTCTGTTCTCCCTCATCTGTTCTGTTGCCTTCTCTGCCTATCTTTATCTCAATATCAACTCATCCAGAAGCTTTATAATAGGTCTTGCAATTTGCATTAGTCCTTCAAATTTGTTCTTCTCTTTCAAGATTGTTTTCACTACACTATGTTCTTTCTTTTTCCATATAGATTTTCAAAGCAGCTTGTCTATTGCTTAAAAAAATGCTTCTGGGATTTTGATAGTGTTTGCACTGAAGCTATAGATCAGTTCAAGAATTGACATCTTTACAACTTTGTGGCTTTTGTTCCAAGAAAATTATATATTTCTCCATCTCTGTTCTATTCATTTAAACTTATTTTTAGATATCCATATTTTCTTCCTAACAAAAGAAGACTTTTAATGTATTATTATAAACTTTTGATAGCTTTTTTTGGCCTATTCCATCTTCATATTGTTATAAATGTTATAATTTTAGTTCTGGGTGAATATACATGTATCCCTCTCTTTTTCATTTGTTCTTACTTTTTATGTAAAAACTTCTACTAACTTCTCTGGTCTCCCTTATTTTTCAAATCTCTTGCAGAAACTTTCTTGGGCTTGTATTTTTTGGTCTTCCTCCAAGAATGTTTTCAAGATTGATTTTCCTATAATTAGTCTTCTAAGGTTTTGTGTGTCTGAAAATATTTGTAATTTGCTTTCAGATTTTAAATAAAAATTTCACTGAATGCATAACATTAGGTTCAAAGATTTTTTTCCACCTTCCTTAGTTTAAAATCATTATTCTTGGATCCAGTGTTGCTGTTGAGAATTCTGATGACAAACCTCCCCGTGCTCCTTGTTCTTGCTAGGTGATCTGCCGTCTTTCTCTGGAAGCCGTCGGAATGTCCTCTGACCCCCTTGAGCACTCACATGTTCCCGTCGTGTGCCAGGAGTGAGTTTGGTCTTCTCTGACCTTCTCGGTCCTCTCTACACCCTTGCAACCTCACATCTTTCATTTCTATTTTGAATAATTTTCCCATGACCTTTTCTCTCCTGTGGGACTTCTGCTAAGTGAATATGGACATGTTTTATTTTATCCTCCTGACCTTGTAATTTTCCTTCCATGTCTCTATTATTCTTATCCTTTTCTGATGCCCTCTGGTAGTTTCACAAACAAGCTTTTTGCCTTGCTTGCATCTATTCGGCATACTCGCTCATCTGTTGTCTGCCTTATTTCAACCACTACGGTTTTCAGCGTTTCAGTATTTCAATATTTCTTTTTAGTCTGGAGGCAGACTACTTGAATTCCAATCCAGCTTTGCTCCTTTCCAGTTCTGTGGTCTAAAGCAAATTACTTAATTTCCCTGTGCCCTTGTTTTCCAATCCTGAAAATAGGCATTATAAGAGCAACTAGCTCTTAAACCCATTGCAGGACTGGCGGAGTTACTATTACATACGTCTGTCTACAATGGAAAGACCCATCTCCGGGAAGGTAGGTGCATGTGTTGATCATGACCACCTTTAAAGGCTGTTTCTCAGGCATATTTTAAATCACCTGTCTCTATCAACAGCCCCCTTCACGTTCTGCACATGCCTGGGTCCCTGTGGGCAGTCACATGACGGTTGTGTTTCAAGGTCTGTCACGGCCACCTAGAGACCTGTGCCTGGGGCATCCATGGCTCTGTTTGGTGATGTGTGTTGGGGACGTGCTGCTCTGCGCAAAGAAGGGAGAGATGAGCTTCAGAACTGAGAGCCCAGGGGTTCGAAAACCCCTAAAGACCTCTCTCCAGCCCTGTAATTGCAATAAGCCTTGGCTCCTCCAGAATTTTCTCACAGCTTCATGTGGCTCCTCACATCCAGGCCTCTGTGTTTCTCAGTTTGCGGTTGGTTCCAGGGGTGGAGCCTAGACCTTGGCAGAACAAAAAGGCCCAGAAAAAGCCATTTTCTGTGCATTGTTATCTCTCTCTCTCTCTCTCTTCCTCTCATTCTCTCCTCCTCCCTTCTCCCCTCTCGCTTCCTTCCTTGCTCCCTTCCTTCCTCTCACCCTCCGGTCCTCCCTTTTTTCCTTCCTTATATTTGTCCCTCCTGGTTCTTTTCTCCCTACTTTTCTTCCTTATCTCCTTCCTTCCTTCTTTTTTCTCTTTCTTCCTATATTTCTTTCTTCTTTTTCCCACTGGGTTTCTGCTCCAAACTTCATGTTTCCAATATTAGAAAACAATACATTCATTTCCCATTCTTTTGCACACTTCCGAGGCCAGCTTCAGTCATGTGCATACACTGTGATGGAGGAGTCCGTGGCAAAATGTGCAGTGCGGTCCCACTATTTCTATCACCATATATTTACATTTCACTCCCACTGCTTTAAAATTCTGTAAAATAAGTGGAAGTTTTAAAGAGCAAAAAAGTCAAGAACCCCTATGATGCTATCAAATAAAGAAGGAGAATAATTCCATCAGATGTATGTAAGAGATGTCATCAGAACCTTCCCACATTTAGATGTGGGCTGCCTGCATCCCAGCCTTTGCCCAGGTGATGCCAGAGATAAAAGTCCAAGAACAGAGTGATGATGATTGAATTGATTATTTTCAATGTATAGTTCATCTGTATTTTATGATAGAAAAACACTGAATTGAATTTGTGTCTATACACATTTTTCAAATTCTAATAATTTCTGGTTTTTCCATTGATTGCATATTCACAAAATATTCTGTTTCATAGATTGGAATGGAACTACAATGTCTGTCCCAGACTTGCTCACACACTCATTAGGAGAGATGCCAGTGCCTGAGATCCATGTATGATTATCTCTAACGGGCTCAGAGGGAGAAAAGTCAACTTTGGAAAATTATTAGAGGTGCACTAGCCTCACCGAATGAAGACTCACTGGAGTCAGCATCTCCGTCTTGACTGAGGGAGGGGAGAGACCATTGTTGCCAGGTGGTAAAGGACCTCCGCAGAGCCCTGCAGATCAACTCAGCTTGGATCTCATCCAGTTGAGTCTTGGAATTTTAAAATCTGAAAATATAAATCAGTACCCTTCACAGAAAAGTGTTTTAGTACATTTTAAAACCATGCATTAAATATAAGCTGAACCCCATTTTATAGCAAAGACAAGATAGGATGAGTCCCTGAAACTCATGGGTTCTGCTGAGCTCACTGCTCTGGTCCTGTTCTACGGACGCGATCATTACCCTGCATTCACGTGCGCTGTGCTTAAAAGGTTGGATCCTCTGCCCCACAATGCACTTTCTCTTGAAGCAAAGCCCTTTGGAAATTAATTCAGACTTTCAGACTCAACTTACAAATGAGTTATGACAGTTTAAAATAAGCAAAAGCTATATAAGAGAAGAATCTATACACTGGGCATGGTGGCTCACACCTGTAATCCCAGGACTATGTGAGGCAGAGGCTAATGAATCCCCTGAAGTCAGGAGTTCGAGACCAGCACGGCCAACATGGTGAAACCCCCTCACTACCAAAAATACAAAAATTAATTGGGCTTGGTGGCAGTCTCCTGTAGTCCTAGCTACTCGGGAGGCTGAGACAGGAGAGTTGCTTGAACCCAGGAGGCGGAGGTTGCAGTGAGCCAAGATGGCGCCACTGCACTCCAATCTGGGTGACAGAACGAGACTCCATCTCAAAAAAAAAGAAAAGAATCTATAGCATTAGATAAAAAAAAATGTTATATATATATGTATATATTTTTATATATTATATGTGTATATATTATGTATGTGTATATTATATAATTATATATATTATGGATTGTATATAGATGTCTGCTACACAATTTGAGAAGTTGTAGGGAATTAGATCTCAGAAATGAAACTACAATTAACCTCAAAGGAAAGACGTCCAGAACCAATAATTCCTGAAAAGTTAAAGCTGAGGTTGTATAAATACATTTAAAAAAATCTTATTAAAATACAGGCTTGCTTTCTTTCTATTTTTTTTTGTAGCACCTCTGAGCAAATAATTTAAATTATATTAATGTGGAAACATGTGTGATGAAGAAAGGGTACTTATGAATGGCAGCCGTAACTACACTTCTGTCTATTAAATAATGAATTCTAAATAAAATTGAAAAAGACATAATAATGCTCATAAACATAATTTCATGAAACATATGAGTACAACGCAGAACGTTATAGGCAAACAGGCAGTCTTCACACGCTAGCAGAGCTCCTAAGCCAGTGCCCTTGTAATTAGTTGCTCTTGGTAGCACGGTCTGCAGCTCCTTTTAAAATTCCCCCATGCACAGGCAGCACACCCAGATTCGAAACCAGGCTCTGCTCCTCACGTAGTGTTTGTGCCTTTTGTTGTGGCTCTGTGTTTAGCTCAGTACACTTTTTTGTTTTATGCCTGACTTAGGAAAGCAGGACAAGTTTAGTTTTTGGCACTGTCTTTTTGCACCTTGAGGGGTGGATTGTCTGCAAGAGCCTCTTCACTCAGTCTCTGCTTTTGACTTTTTCCTTTGTGATTCCAAAACAAGGCTTGTGAGCAGCACTTACTCAGAGATTTCAGGCTTGGGTTAGCCTCGGATGCATGCAAATATCTTAAAATGCTGAAATATTCAAATAAATTCCGCAGAAGCATGGCTGCAGCACAGTGGCTGAGGCAACTCTGATATCTAGGATCTGCAAAGCTCACGGCTTGAGAACTGTCATTAAGCCTGGAATATTCTCAGCCAGCCCAGCTTTCATATTACATATTTACAGCATGCAGTAAACCTCTGCTTTGCTTTCAGAGCTGGTGGGAGGAATGAAAAATACACATAAATGGAGCGAATCTGTGCCAAGGCAGTGGGTCAGGTGCAGCTCACCTCGTCTCATCAGGAAGAGGTGGGGTACATTCATTCCCGGCCCCCTCCTGTCTTTCCTCTTGAGTTTAAAGAGATTTCTAAAATCAAGTCGCCAACATGGAGTGAACTTTATTGCTGATACTAGTGCGACCTTGTAAGGTAATTAGCACGCTTCCTGCGTGTCCGAAGGGGGTACAGAGGGGGTCTGTTATCTTTCAAGCATTGAAATATCTCTTTTTTGTTGAGGAAAATTTTAATGAAAGGTGCCATTAAAATGGAAGTCTTTTGTTCATGTTTAGAATGTCTCAGTGTGGGGCCTCTCCTCACACATTTGAATGTCACCCTCCAGAGAGCACAGCCTGGGAGGTTCCAGGGAGCTAAAAGCTGGTGACCATTGATTCCTTCCCTTCTCCACAGGGACAAAGATGGGACAAGGGACACTGCAAAGAGACACATTATGGAATTCTTTGAGGTGGAAAACCTGCTTCCTAGATGCTGAGCCCAAATCAGGAAATCATTTTTGGGGGGTGGTCAAATAGGTGGAGCCATGTGGTAACATCAGCGTCCAATGCAGGCAGAGTTGGGGAACTCTGCCTTCCAATGCTGGGTAAAGCTCTTCCTCTTCACTTCGATTTCAATTCATGCTCTCTCCATAGAAGCATAAATGTCCTCCGCTAGGTTCATTGATCATAAAGTTGACTTCCAGAGGAAGAACGTCTAACATGGGTCACTAGAGAGATGCATGACCCAATGATTCAAGTAGAGGGAAGCCTAAGTAGGGGAGTGAAAACGTCCTTACTATACAAAGTGATGGCAGAATTGTGAGCCTGAGCTATGGGTCTCACGTTTTATGAACTGAATCTCATACTGTGTTCTTTATTCAGTAAATTATGATATTTGGTTATTTAAATACATGTCTAAACCACTTGATTCTACATTTTAAAATTACTTATATTATTACGGCTATTCTATGCACTTGTCAGACTATCTACTAGGGTGAATCTAGTATTATCACTGAATACACACAATATTTGAATCTACTGTAGACCATAATTGGCAAGAAAATGAAATAGTCTTCCAAACTAATAGGTATAAATCTCACACTCAAATTTATGGTTTTGGTTCATCTAAAAAATATGAAAAGTAAAGACAACATTCCATGCCCAGTGGAGAGGACCACTTGCCCTTGTACACTTAGCTCATAGCGAGTGTGCTGTGTACTCTTGGCAGGTGACCTGTGATGGGCTGCCCTGATTGACTTCCACAAGCAGACACTTAGAGAGCAGACATGTTACCCTGTCCTGGGATGTACCAATGAGCAGGTATGAAGTTTTGATGACAATCCATTCTCCCCTCAAGATTTCATTCTTGGACTAGGGGGGTCTCTGTTTGATGTCACCATGGTGTCAAGCTGAGAGCACTGCTGTTGGGACAGATTGGGTTTGAGTTCTGGCTCTTTCACTCACTAGCTGCATGAATCTTTGGGCCTCGGTTTTCTCATCTGTAAAATTGGAATAGTTATCTTACAGGCTTATTTTGAGAATTCAGGGCCTCAGTAATTGGGAAGAACTTTGAGGATTACCTGGAACGTAGAGGATGTTATGTGAGCAGCTGATAAAATAAAACATACCTAAGATCCGTTACAGCTTGCTATGAAGCAGTGGTCAAGAGAGAGTAATGGTAGCAATCTGTATTTTGGAGTTCTAGGGAGTTATGCCAGAATATGAATTCAAGATGAAGGCAAACACTCTGTTCCAGCAAACCTTCCACACCTATGATGTTTGATTAAAGGTGTCTACTTGGCTGGGTTAAGGGACCCACAGATAGCCAGCAAAACATTATTCCTGGGTATGTCTGTGAGGCTATCTCTCAAAGAGACTGGCATTTGAATCACTGGACTGAGTAAGAAAATTTCACCTTTCCTCTATGTGGACAGGCACCATCCAATCAGCTGAGAGCCTGGATACAAAGAAAAGGCAGAAGACAGGCAAATTTGCTCTCTCTTTCCTGGAGCTTGGACACCTGGAGTTCTGATGTTCTCCTGCCCTTGAACATAAGAACTCCAGGTTCTCGGGCCTTTGGATTTAGACCAGACACACTGCTGGCTTCCCTGGTCCTCCAGCTGGCACAGAGCATATTTTGGGGCTCTTTAGCACCTATAATCACATGAGCCAATTCCCTTAGTAAATATTCTCTTCCATTTCTCTATGTACCTGTCTATCCATCCATCAGTCCATTCATCTATCTATTTTCTATCTATTTATCTATCTATCTATCTATCTATCTATCTATCCATCCATGCATCTATCCATTTGTCCATGCAACTATTTTCTATCTATCCATTCATTCATCTATCTAACCATCTATCTGTGAATCTATTGTCTATCTATCTATTTATCTATCATTTATCTATCTATTCAGGCTCCCATCTATTTATTCATCTATCCATCTATCTACACACCATCCATGCATCTATTTTCTCTCTATCCATCCATTCATTCATCTAGCCATCCATCCATCCATTCATGGATCTATTTGATATCTATCTATCTATCTACCTATATCTATCTATCTATCTATCCATTCATCTATGCACCCATCCATCTATTCATCTATCCATCAATCCATCCATGCATCTATCTATTTTCTTCCTTCCTTTCTTCTTTCTTTCTTTCATCAATAAATCATCAATCTATCCATTCATCCATCCATGCATCTATGTATCCATTCATCCATGTGTCTATTCTCTATCTAACCATCCATTCATCCATCTAGCCACCCATCCATTCATAAATCTGTTATCTATCTATCTATCTATCTATCTATCTATCTATCTATCTATCATCTATCTATCCATCCCTCCATCCTATTGGCTCTGTGTCTCTGGAGACACAGACTGTTCTCCTCAGTGTTCTCCTCCCCTGGGGCACACTTTGGTATCTATCAATGAACAAAGCCTAGCTTCATTATTTGCTTGTCCTTATGTTTGTCTTACTTTTTCACACACCTTCAAGTCAGGCAGGATGCTTTTTAAATTGATTGTGAGCCCCTTAGGTGATTTTTCACAGAATAGGAGACCTCACAGGTAGAAGTGTGTGATGTGTGATGCCCAGAGTGGGGCACCTTGGCCCATGTAACTTACTAGGACAAGTAACAAAATTCAGGGATTCTTGAGGACAGGGAGGGTGTTGGCATTAGGAAGCTGATCATTTTCGTGTGATTCAGAATGAACCAGAATGCCTTCCATATCCCCTGGGATATTCTGTGTGAATTGGTCCAGGTACTGGGAGCTGGAAGATAATGCCTTTCCCTAGAGTCCAGTATGCTGCAAGCAGGTGTGGGTCTATCAGTCTGAACTTGGTTCTTCTTCGAAGAAATGGAAGACTCTAGAACATTGGTAAAGACATCAATTTTTCTATGGAAAACAATATAAAACAAAACAAAACAAAAACACAAAGCACGGTTCAGGGAGAGTCCTTTTGTTTGTACTTGAAGGAATTTTCACTACTTCGAATTTTCACTACTTCTTAGTCTGTGGTTTTCTAGTAAGTGATGGAAGAGCCAATGGCTGCTGCGGCTCCTTCTCAGGATAGTGGGGTGATATGGTAGTGATGTGGAGTTGCCTGGTGATGACTCATTCTCCTTCCCTCCGCCCACATTTTAGATGTGAGGACACTTAGTTCCACTGGTGCTTGAAAACTGAGCATTTTACTATTAAATGTCTCACTTCTCTTCAGAATATCACAAGCATGACCATATACCTATGGTCAGGAAAGACTGTCAGGAAGCCTTCATATTTCAAATGACTTCCTTTCCCATCTATGATATTTGGGGGTTTCAGATCATGGTGAAGATGTTGTTTACAAATTAAGACCGCTTTTGTAAACAGCATAAAGTAGGAAAGTTTAATCAGAACATTAGACTACTGCCAAGTTCAAATTCATCTTTGCGAATGTGCCAACATTGAGAGATGTGCATGAGAAGAGGGAAGTCTGAGATAGACTTACAAGTAATATTTTTCACCTTAGGAAGCTCATTTTATTTATTTATTTATTTTGAGAAAAAGAATTTGAGGTAGAGAAGATTGGAAAAGGACTTCTCACAAGAAGCTGGTGGGAGGCAGGCTCCTCTGATCCCAAACCTGGGATAGAAAGACAGAGATCCCAGGGAACTTACTCAACACTCCACCAAGCCATTCCAAAGGGGGACCACCACTTTTACTCAAAATCTGCAGAGGAGCCCTTGCTGGCTGACTCTTCTGTGTCCTTGAAGATCGCTTAGACCCGACAGAGTTCAGAACCTGCTACCCACAAATAGGAGAGCTTGAAGTGTTGAATACTTTAAGCCGAAGTGATTTGAGAAGAGCAGGTGTGGTAGCATTCTCTGACCTTCTCCTTCTCCCCTGAGAACAGACACAGTCCCTCACTGGAGAGATGCTTTCCCTGTACTAAGAGGGAAGCAGCATCCTTATCTCAGGAGACAGAGGGTCTCCTGGAGGAATCCTGGTGAGCAGGCCTTGCTAAGCTTCCCCATGGACTCCCCCAGTGCATACCCTTTGTCTTACCACATCTTTCCTCGACTTTCCACTTTTCATGAAACCTGGTATGAAAACCTCAAGTTTAATGGTGCCTTTGGGTCTTTGTTTCCTTATGAAGGCTTCTGTGTTGTGTAGAAATTATATTAAATGAATGTGTGTTTTTCTCTTGTTAATCTATCTTCTGTTAGTCTAATCTACAGGGCTTCAGCTGGAGAACCTAGGAGGATGGTAGGAAAAATAATTTTTTGCACCCTACCAGTGACATTGTCATATCAGTGACTCAGCCCACATGGGTGTATATGACTTAGAAGAGTAGAGACCTTCCCTTCTGCAAGGATCAGAAGGAGACAGCATGGGTCCTTGTCTTTTCCATCCGATTGCCATTGTTCTAAGGGAAATAGGAATAGGGGAAAAAAGGAAAGCATTCTCCAAAGAAGTGTCTGCATCATCCTTTTGTGCTCACTTGGAGCTCCAAGTGAGTTGTCTGTTAACTGTTTGCATTGTAAAATCCTTAATTCAAACTTTTGAAGTTCTAATCCAAAATATCATAATGTGTGTTTATATTGTTGTAGGGTTCATACACATTTTTTAGTCATTTTTGAAAATATCAGAACTGACATATTCAAAGTATTACATCTTTCAATATAATACTTTGGAAGAATTTAGAGGTCATAAATTATCCCTTACTCAAAGATAGCACAGGGTATGGGTCTCGAGGGGCCTTCTAAAAATGGAGGAAAATCCAAGCGGTGCCACTTAGAAAGAAATTAAAACAAATAGAAGGGAAACAGAGAAGCAGCGATCAAGCTCAAGGGGTCATGAGCGAGATGAGAAACAGCCCTGGCCTGGGAGACCAGAGGAGGTGGAGCCTGGGCTTGCTGCCCAGACAGTGTAGGCCCAGGTCTTGCAGGAGAGTCCTTCCAGCCACAGAAAGGAACAGAGCTGGGGAGACTTTGTACAGAGGCAGAACCCCATATGCAGGGAGCTGCCCATGGAACTGGCACCAAAACTGCCCCATGAGCATGCAGCAAAAATGTCAAGAGTGACTTTTTAAAAAATTGAGTTTATGAAACTCCCCAGTGTGGTTACCACATCAGTCAACAGACTTGGCTCTAAATGGCTTTTGCCATTTCCAAAAATCAAAATGCAGCTTTCTATCACGGAGGTTGCAAACCACTGAGGATACTGACATTACTTAATCTCATCAAATCCCAGCTGTTTCATCTGTAAAATATAACAATGACAACAAGAGCTAAGCCATGATATCAAAGCAAACAAACATGCAGAAAACAAAAGACAATTCTCTAGTACTGGGTAAATAAATTGAGATTTGACTGTGCTTCTGACAATATCTGGCATGGGGTAGCCCCTCCCTGAATGTTTATTTTTTTTTTTCCTTTGCTATGCTGTGAACTCTGGAGAGGATTCTAAACTACACATTCTAGGAATGTTCTGAGCCACACCAATGTTAGTGGAAACAAGAGGTTGTGTAGCTGAAGGTGAGTGGTTACGGTGGCTCTTCCCCTCGTCCACCTGCCTCCCCATCCTGCTGTCTTTTCCATTCATCATGTTCTTTACACACATACATGGACCAACTCAAGCGCAATTCCTGGAAGGGTTGTGTTAAATTAGTTAAATGAATTAAAGTAACTGCATTTAAAAAAATCAACAACAATGCAATTCCAAAATTAAGCATTTGAGGCAAACTATTAAAAATCCAAAAATGGGAAAGGATTTTTACCTGCTGCTGCTTTGACTTACCATAAACATCATTTATTTTTATGTGGTGAAATTGAAGACTGCCAACTTTTTGATTGCGAAGATGAATAGACATAGAACAACACCTACACATACACTCATGAAATTGTAATGAGTATAAAAAACAAATGTACTAAATTCTTAAGATTGACTTAAGACATACTTTACATAAAGCTACATTATTTTATTTGTATTTCATTTTTATTTATTTATTTATTTATTTTGAGATGGAGTCTCGCTCTGTAGCCCAGGCTGGAGTGCAGTGGCATGATCTGGGCTCACTGCAACCTCCGCCTTCTGGGTTCAAGCGATTCTCCTGTCTCAGTCTCCCGAATAGCAGGGATTACAGGTGTGTGCCACCATGCCCAGCTAATATTTTGTATTTTTAGTAGAGATGGGGTTCTGCCATGTTGGTCAGGGTGGTCTCTAACTCCTGACCTCAGGTAATCTGCCTGCCTTGGCCTCCCAAAGCGCTGGGATTACAGGCATGAGCCACCACGCCCAGCTAAAGCTACATTACTTAAAAAAAAAAAAAGGCAAACTTTTCCCTGTCATGCCCTGTAGGAGATTAACAAACCCACTGCACGGTATTATGGCATTTCAAGAAGTGCAAAACATGCCATACTAAATTTTATTTTTCAGATGTAGAAAACTAATTTAGGAATTGTTTTTATAACTACTTAACGACTCCCTCTGCCTGCCCTTGGGTGGACTTTATTGATCACACATTGCCATAAACTTCCCACATTGAGAAGTTGAACTTGACATTAAGGCACTTGCTCCCCAGCCTGTGATTCACAGCCCTGAAATGGTTGCTTCCAGGTGGCGGCCGGCTTGACTCTTTCTAAGGACTCCACTGTAGGCTTGCTCTTTGGAACAATGTTCTCCTAAGAGTTCGTGTTCCCTGCTTAGAGATTTTCCAGGTTATATTCCATTAAGACTTCACTCTTATAATATTTTTAACTTTTCTATAAAGATGTGCAATAAACACAAGCGAGGTAATAGGAACAAGAGCTGTCAGGAAGCCAGGGCTCAGCATAATTTCTGAAAATATGAGCACTTGATGGAGATGAATGTTTCTGCTTCCATATGGCTTATTGTTGCCTTTAGCCTCTAGTGTAATAGCAACTATTAGGATTTTAATATACGGATTGAAAGGCTATTTGCTTCATATTTGATGAAATATTAATATTGCTCCTGAAATATGTTATAAATGCTGTGCTAATACGTCTTGATGAATTACATTATGTACAGGTTAGACTTAGTGGTTCCATTCTCACTTCAGAGAGTTATTACCGTATGTCATGGAAACACTTTAAATTTATGTTTAAAACCTGTAAAGTCTTCTACTTAAATATGTTATTAATTTTTAAAGTTCTGTTTTAGAATAACTATATATTTGTAACCAGAAGTGCAGTAAAAGAAATAAATTTGTATCTGAATTGGAGCAGTTGCTAAACGAACCAGGAAAGAATTACTTAGAGGAAAGACCTTCTTTTTCTGAGTAGATCTTTGTTTGCAGCTCTGTTTAAGAGGACCACAAGAGGGATTTTTGCTTTTCACCTCCCAATGCATTTAGGGGAAACTTTTGCTTATGGATAATTTCTTGCTGAGGGCGGGGGGAGGGAGGGAAAATACTGATCGTTCAGCAAACAGAAAACAGAGACTGTGACTGGCTGGCTCGTGCTCCCTTAAATTCTAATGTTGGAGTCCTGACCTCCACTACCTCAGAGTGTGACTGTTTTGGAAACAGCGTCTTTAAAGAGGTAACTGCAAATAAAACAAGGTCTTTAGGGTGGACCCAATGAGACTGATGTCCTTTTGTTTGTTTTCTGTTTTAATTTTTAAGTTTGGGGTACATGTACAGGTTTGTTACATAGGTAAACTTGCGTCACGGGTTTTTTTTTTTTGTACAGATTGTTTCATCACCCAGGTATTAAGCCTAATACTCATTAGTTACCTTTCCTGATCCCCTCCCTCCTCCCACCCTCCACCCTCTGAAAGGCCCCAGTGTGTGTTGTTCCCCTCTATGTGTCCATGTGTTCTCATCATTTAGCTCCCACTTACAAGCGAGAACATGAAGTATTTGGTTTTCTATTCCTGTGATAGTTTGCTAAGGATAATTGCCTCCGGCTCCATCCATGTCCCTGCAAAGGACATGATCTCATTCTTTTTTTATGGCTGCAGCTTATTCTATGGTATATATGTACCACCATTTCTTTATCCCGCAAAAGAAACTATCAACAGGGTAAACAGACAACCTACAGAACGGGAGAAAATCTTTGCAAACTATGCATTCGACAAAGGTTTCATACCCAGCATCTATAAGAAACTTAAACATATTTATGAGAAAAAACAAACAACCCCATAAAAAGGTGGGCAAAGGACATGAACAGACACTTTTCAAAAGAAAACATCCATGTGACCAGCAAGCATATGAAAAGCTCAACATCAGTGATGTCTTTTTAATGAGACATTAGCACACAGAGAGCTGTGATAGACCTCTGAAGACCCAGAGAGAAGATGGCCACCAACAAGCCAAGGACAGAGGCCTCAGAAGGGACCAGCCTTGCCAAGCCCTGGGTGTTAAACCTCCAGCCTCCAGAATGGTGAGAAATCAATTCTGTAAATAAATTTCTGTGAATGAAGCCACAGAGTGTGTGGGGCTTTGTTATGGCAGCCCCAGAGAGCAAACAGAGATGGCAACTTGTTAAAGGTGCAGGGTCCTTAGTGAGACATCAATTCCTGAAACTATTAGGAAGAGATGTTTATATAAACATGTTACCTTATAATATTTAAACCAAGGTGTGATTTACAACATGGAAAGTCAGGAAACCATGCTGAGAGTTTAGATGTTCTGAGGACACTCCTGTCCTGCATCTATGTGTTTCTTTTCTTCTTTTAAATTTAATTTTACTTTATTTTAAGTTCTGGGATACATGTGCAGGATGTGCAGGTTTGTTACATAGGTAAATGTGTGCCATGGTGGTTTGCTGCACCTTTCAACCCATCACCTAGGTATTAAGCCCCACATGCATTAGCTATATATCCTGATGTTCTCCCCAATCTGGCACCCCTAACAGGCTCCCATGTGTGTTCCCCTCCCTGTGGCCGTGTGTTCTTATTGTTCCACTCTCACTTATAAGAGAGAACATGCAGTGTGTGGTTTTTCTGTTTCTCTGTTAGTTTACTGAGGATAATGGCTTCCAGCTTCATCCATGTCCCTGCAAAGGACATGATCTCATTCTTTTTTATGGCTTCATAGTATTCCATGGTGTATATGTGCCACATTTTCTTTATCCAGTCTATCATTGGTGGACATTTGGGTTGATTCCAACTTTGCTATTGTGAGTAGTGCTGTAATGGATGTTACGTATACCTGCATGTATGTCAATAATAGAATGATTTATATTACTTTGGATAATGGGATTGCTGGGTCAAATAGTATTTCTGGTTCTAGGTCTTTGAGAAATCGCTATACTGTCTTTCACAATGGTTGAATTAATTTACATTCCCACCAACAGTGTAAAAGTGTTCCTATTATTCCTCAACCTATATAAAGCTATACCCGAGACTCAGTAATTTAAAAAGAAAAAGAAGTTTAATTGACTCACAGTTCCACATGGCTGGGGAAGCCTCACAATCATGGTGGAAGTAAAGGAGGAGCAAAGGCATGTCTCTGCACTGCAGCAGGCAAGACAGCATGTGCTGGGGAACTGCCCTTCATAAAACCATCAGATCTCATGAGACTTATTCACTATCACAAGAACAGCATAGGAAAAACCTGCCCCTTTGATTCAATTTCCTTCCACTGGGTCCCTCCCATGACACGTGAGGATTATGACAGCTACAATTCAAGATTATATTTGTGTGGGGACACAGCCAAACTATGTCACTGAGGGTATCTGGGTTTCCTGAATTTGAATGTTGGCCTATCTTCTTAGGTTGGGGAAGTTCTCCTGGATGATATCCTGAAGTAGGTCTTCCAACTTGGTTCCATTCTCACCATCTATTTTGGGTACCTCAATCAGTCTTATGTACAGTCTTTTTACTATAGACTGTCTTTTTACTATAGACAGTCTTTTTACTATAGACTTTTTGAGAATCCTATAGTTCTCAAAGGTTTTGTTCATTCCTTTTCATTCTTTTTTCTCTAATCTTGTCTGCCTGTCTTATTTCAGCAAGATAGTCTTTAAGTTCTGAAATTCTTTCCTTCGCTTGATCTATTTGGTTATTGATACCTGTGGTCACATTGTGAAGTTCCTGTTCTGTGTTGTTCAGCTCCATCAGGTTATTTATGTTACTCTCTAAACTGGTTATTTTGGTTAACAGCTCTTGTAATGTTTTATCGTGGTTCTTAGCATCTTTGCATTGGATTAGAACATGCTCCTTTAGCTTAGCACAGTTCATTATTACTCACCTTCTGAAGCCTACTTCTGTCAGTTTATCCATCTCAGCCTCTGCCCTGTCCTGTGCCTTTGCTGAAGAGGTGTTGCAATCATTTGGAGAAGGGGCACACTGGCTTTTTGAGTTTTCAGCATTTTTTCACTGATTCTTTTTCATCTTCATGAGTTTATCTAGCTTTGATCTTTGAGACTGCTGACTTTTGGACAGGGTTTTTGTGGGGACTTTATTGTTGATGCTGTTGTTGTTGCTTTCTATTTGTTTGTTTTTCTTTTAACAGCTAGGCTCCTCTTCCTTAGGGATGCTGTGGTTTGCTGGGGGTCCACTCCAGACCCTATTCACCTGGTTCCCTCCCATACCTGGAGGTTTTACCAGTGGAGGCTGCAGAAGAGCAATGATGGTTGCCTGCTCCTTCTTCTGGGGTTTCTGTCCCTGAGGGGCACCTACCTGATGCCAGCAGGAACTCTCCTGTATTTGGTGTCTGGAAATCACTGTTTGGGGGGGCTCACCCGGTCAGGAGGCACAGGATCAGGACCTCCTTAACGAAGCACTCTGGCTGCCCCTTGGCGGAGGGGGTGCACTGCATTGGGGGCAATCCCACTCACCCAGGCTGCCTAGATTCCTCAGAGCCAGCAGGGGAAAGAGCAAGTCTGCTGATCCATGGAGACCACGGCTGCCACTTTCCCCATGAGCTCAGTCCCAGGGAGATCAGAGTTCCCTCCCTAAAACCCTGGCTGGATTTGCAGAAATTCCTGCAGGGAGGTTCCACACATTGAGGAGGTATGGGTCAAAGTCCAGCCTAAAGAGATTGTCTGGCCACAACCCACCACAGCCACTAATTCCTCCTGAGTCCAAACTGTCCAATCTCCCTGGAACCAGCAGGAGAAAAATGGCAGACTGGAGCCACAGTGATGGCGACCACCCCTTCCCCAAGGAGCTCAGTTGTCTTAGGCAGCAGCCAGCCCCAGTGATGGCAGCTGCTCCTCCCCCTGGGAACTTGGTAGTCTTAGGCAATCTTCAGCTGAGTGGCTGCCTAGAATCTGCACAGCTCTGTGCCTGTGACCCAAGGCCCTGGTATCGTGGGCTCACGAGGGGGATCTCCAGATCCACATGTTTGCACAGATCCGTCGAAAAACTGTGGTTTCCCAGGCAGGGTAGCGCAATCACCCAACGCCTCCCTTGGCTTGGAGTGGGAACCCCTTTTGCTCATGTGGCTCCCAGTTGGGCCATTGCACCACCCTGCTTTTCCTCACTCCCCGCAGCTTGTACCAGCTGCCTAGTCAGTCCCAGTGAGAGAACCTGGATACCTCAGTTGCTGGCACAGGATTCACTCACTGTTTGTGTTCTTCTCGATAGAAATCTCCGGCTGCAGCTGTTTCTAGCAGGGCATCCTGGCCCCTCCCCGTATGTATTTCTTTAAAATTATCTTTATTTATCAGAAAAGAGTCTTTTTTTTTTTTTTTATGGAGTCTCACTCTGTTTTCCAGGCTGAAGTGCAGTGTCATGATCTCAGCTCACTGCAACCTCCACAACCTTCACAAGCTCAAGTGATTCTCCTGACCCATCCTCCTGAGTAGCTGGGATTACAGGCATGTACCATGACACCCAGCTAATTTTTGTATTTTTGGTAGAGAGGGGGTTTCGCTATGTTGCCCAGGCTAGTCTCAAACTCTTGGCCTCCCAAAGTGTGGGATTACAAGGGTGAGCCACTGCTCCTGTCTGGAAGAGAGTCTTAAGTCAAATGTGGGACACCAGGGCTGCAGGGTGGATCAAACTTTGTGGCATCCAAGATTCACATGAATTGGGGGGCAGGCATGAAGGAAAAGGATATGGTATTGTGGGGTTCCCTCCCAGACACTGGGAAAGAAATCTTGAGGCTGAAGAGTCCTGGGCTTCACAAATCTTCCCGGACACAGGCACTGACCCTGCACTGATACTGGCCACATAGGGTGCCCTAACTTCCTTTCTCCCCCGTTTTAAACTGCCCTGCCTGCCTCCATCTTCTTCATTTTCACTCCTGTCCCCGACAGGGACCCTTCTATGGTCTCAAAGAGGCTCCAATCCCTGGCAAAACCCCTGCAGAATGAACTTCCCCCTTATGACACCTTATGATGTTTTCTTGCCAGGTCAATGTTCATTTTTTAAAATTTTCCCTTCCTTTTATCAACAACTTTGTCAAAAGCACCTTGCCCCCAATTCTTACACAGGGAGTGGCCAGTTTTCAGATCTCAGGGGCCCCTGCCTTAACCTTTTAGTACTTTATCTAATACACCCACTTCTATAACATTTACCCTGCATCAGGCTCATCTCAGTATTTACTATGTCTACAAGCTCAACGGAAACTCCATAACACCGTGGGGAGGTGTTCATGTTTTCCTCCTCAACAGCTGAGCTATTGGTCCCTGGCATAGAACACCATGCACTCTCTGGGATGAGGTGGTGGCAGCACTCAGACAGAGCCCACCTGGCTTTGGCTGTCCCCCTCTTCCTTGACCATGAGTGTGGAGAAAGCTCACTGCCCTTATCCCAGAGTGTGAAGGACCTGACATGAGTGGACCTTTCAGGCCTTTCAGCACCTGTGTGAGAATCGGAAAGAAGGAGCCGTGCCTAGCTGAGAGACGGGGCTGGATTCCAGCACTCCTTCCCCTTGGCTGGGCTCCCTGGTGCAGAGTATAGCTTTCGCTGCCCTCCTAGTGGCATGGGCAGCTGGTCCTGTCGATGGTGCACACTGGCAGGTCTCCTCTGGGGAGAAGTATTTGGTGCAACTGCTTAGGCACAGTTGGTATCTTTCAGGGTTAGGAGGGAAGCACCTGGTGCTGTTCCCTGGCTTGGCTGGGTCTGGGGTCTGTCTGATCTCATACAGCTCCACCTCAGTGATGACCCTGGAATTTGCTCTCTGCCGTGGCGCTTCCAGGCCTTGGGTGAGAGGCCACAGTGCTCTGTGAAAGCATCGCACCTGCATTGCCCAGAGCTGTAGCAATTCCTGCATCAGCAGCAAGTGCAGCTCAGGGGCCACAGGAGCCTGTGCTCAGCCTCACCGGGCAGGCACCCTTCTCCAGGCAAGGTCTGTGGTTCACTACCCTCCTGGAACCTGGGGTAAAATCTTCTCCACTCCTGGTTTTCTCTTCAATCCATCCCATAGCATCCTTGTGAGACCTGGGCTCAGTGCACCCCACTTCCACCCAAGGAGTTTCTTCAAGAAGCTGGATGGAGAAAACAGCTACCCTGAGAATGCATTCATATTTCAGAGACTGCACGTGGTTGTAGCCATGAGGTTCTGGTATTGCATAAGAAGTTGTGCTGTAAATCAGGAGCAACCACCAGTGAAATCTGGAAGAAAATTAGGCAGCAAGAAGCGTTAAAGTCAGAAGAGCACGTGAGTGCTGGAAGCTCTGCAGAATCAACCTCAAGTCAACACAGTCACTATTCCAACCTCAATGCACCAAATGAGTGGTGCCAGAACAGGGACACAGCTCTAAGCCACCCTGGAGAAGGCTCATTGGTTTCTGTGACCCTCCCAGTTCAGGGCTATGAGCATCTGGCCATGTGTCAAGGCGAGACAGCTCTGCTGGAAGCTGGAAAGAGAGGCGGCTTCCTTCTCCGTATACTGGGAGCTGGGGTGGGAGAGCGTGTGATGCTGCAGACACCTTTGGATTGGGCGGTGAGTGGCGGGCACAGAGCTGGGACCACTCCCTTCTCGTGGAGCAGCATGGCTGGTGCAGACTAGCGCAAAACACACACACACACTCTCTCTTTCTCTCTCACACTTACAAACACACACTCATCCACTCACACATTCACATGCACACACAGCCTCATACACACATACACACACTCATCCACTCTCACACACTCTCATACACTCATACACACTCATACACTCACACATTCATACACACAGATTCATTTACTCACACACACACTCATCCACTCACACACACTCATACACTTAAACTTATACACTCACATACATGCACTCACATCCATACACTCACACAAATACACCCACATACCCTCAAACACATACACACACTCACACTCTCTCTTACAAAACTCTCATACACTCACACATTCACACATACAGCCTCATACACACACTCACTCATTCACTCTTACACATACACTGTCATACTCCCACACATACACTCACACATTTATACACTCACACATATACACACACATACACACACTTATCCACTCTCACATACACTGACACTTACACTTATACACTCACATACGTACTCACACACTCACACCCATACATTCACACACACTAATACACTCACACATCCTCACACACATACACACACTCATATCTCACACTCTCAACCCCCACACACTCACATGCGCACATACATACACACACTCATACTCTAGCACACACACTCATATGCCCGCACACACACTCATATGCCCACACACACACACTTATATGCTCACCCACAAACACACTTATACTGTAGCACACATGCTCATACACTCACACACACACACTCTCACTCTAGCACACACACACACACTCTCCTGTGCATGGTGTACCAGGCCCCCGTTTGTCATTTCAGCAGCTGCCCCATCTGCCCCTTAGCCATGACCAGTGGAAAACTCATCACCTGGTGCCCATCTCTTCCATATACTGCCCTATTCATTCCGCCAGTGCCTGAGTGCCAGGCACAGTACCAGGTCCTGGGACCCTGTTGGGTCACGCTGCCACTTCATCTGTGCCTGCTGTCTCATGGGGCGAACGGACACCTGCATGTCTCTGCAGCGGGGTGGGAGCTGTGAGCACAACATGGTGAGAGTGGCATTATCCCCTGGAAGATTTTTAGTAACGATCCTAATTACTTCACATTGTCCGGGGCCACTTGAGCTGGTTTTCTGGTTCCAGGCCCAGCACTCTTCATCCTCACCATTCTGTGAGTCAACTGGTTTCTTCCCAGATGGGCTGTGTCCCTGCCTGTAGATGCCTCTCTCAGTACAAGGAGTCCCCTTTGCATTCCACCACACAGACGTGCCTTCTTCAAAAGAAAACTTTCTTTAGGAACAGAGACCTCATAATTCTTTCTTGCCATACTTTGGATTGGCAGGAACCAGTTTAATAAAACAAGGTTTATACACTTGCTAGCGGGAAATAGCACAATGTCAAAACAAAGCAAAGCAAATCCTTTTATCTAACAGTTCAGCGTGGATTTCTGAGCCCACATAAGCCTCTGAGAGCCTCCTTGTCATCGTCATGCCCTAGTCTCTGGTATTAGGTTTTTGAAGGCAGGTCACTTTCCAAAGGGCTAACAACCTTGGACACTGGAAATGTGGGGAAAGCCTAGGTGTTCAATCCCTTAACCTTTGTTTTAGAGAATGGCTGTGTGTGCTATGATTATGTTTGAGGTTGTATCACATGTCATTGTTTCTAAGGAGTAACATGAAGCTGTCATAGGAATTATCAGAGGAAAGCATCTTGTCATCTGAAGTATCACTGTTAAAGAAATCAGTGAGAGTTTCTGCATCCTGGGTGCGGGGGCCCCAGGGATGAGCACCTTTGAGTGGGGCAGACACCCCTAGCAAAGACATCACCATGGTTGTCCCGTAAACAGTCCCTCTGAACAGTCTACTTGCTCCCTTACCCTTTCTCCAACTAGCATCTTGTTCTAGAAATGACTACTAATTACCTTGTGGAATACTGTAAGCAATGATATATTTTGATTTCATAGAACAATTAACATCTGTCTCTGTGAGGAAGAGCAGGAAAAAAGAGTGAGTGAGGTCCACATGGTCTAAATCACCCAGGTAGTTCTGGGTGCTTGTTTGCAAAACATCAATGACTTTAATGGACTGAAACAATTGTTTTTTTAAAAAAAAATCACATAGAATAATTTCTAAGATGAGAATTATTGTGTTTAATGTCTCCATTTTTTGCTAGCTCATTGTTCTTGAAACATTTCCTCCTGGGAATATTCAGATGTTACTATACGTGCTGCCGAAGTAAGCACTAGATATTCAGATTTTATTCACTTGAAACTGAAGCATGATGTAAGTAAAAACCGTGCCATAGTTTACATGTTGTCTAATCTGTAGCTTTTCCCTTCACCCTGTTTCACCCTTTCACTGTGGTTTTGCTTTCTTGCACATGTTTTAACAGGGTGGAGGCTGATTCATTGAACAGTTCAAGGGGCAAAGGAAAAGAAGTCCCTTTCACTTGCCATTTTTGGGTGATCCAACAGCTATCTTGGCTACCAGCAGCTTGCCCCAGCATTACCACTGGGCTTGACTTGTGTCTCGTAATTTCAGTTGTGCCTGATGTCATTTTCTTATACAACCATTTCTTTATTAAACACAGGGTAAGGGGTGGAGAACCACAAGCTTTGAAAGGGATTTCTCTTTGTTGGCTATTACAGCTCACACTTGGATTTGTGGTGTTACCATTTGTGCGTTACTATAGGGTAGAAAACTATTTCCATGGATGGAAATTTTTAGCCCCCAATTGTGGCTGTTTCTTCACCATAGTTTTACGTGATTTGACTTTATTCTCTAAGTGGCTGTTTATGTTATGCATGAAATCATTCTGTTTGCCTCTGGGATTTGTGTGATATGAGGGCAGCTAACTGTTTTTGTTAGGGTTGTTGGTAAAGTGATATATTGTCATGAAAGAACTAGGGGGCATTTTGAAAACTGACCTCGAATGCTACTTGTATGCACTGCAGATTTGGAGCAGGGTTGCTGAACATTTATCATATCATAAAGTTAGGCATCTGTCCCCACTTACATGTCACAGTTTTGGTTGTTTAACACAAAGATTGCCCTGCTGCAAGGCTCTTGCAGATATAACCTGAGAGACTCAGGCTTTCATGCTTTGAATCTTGAAGGGTCTTTTTTTTTCGTTTTTTGATTTCGTTTTTTGACTGTCACAACTACTTATGATGGAGCTGAGTTTGACAGGTATAATAGAATGAGAAAAAAACGAGCACAACATGGAGAGCTTATGGAAGTTTCAGAAGAGAGCTCCAAAATGATACAAGATTTGAACATAAATCCCCTTGAGAGAAGCTTAAATATATTTTGTTTTTTTTTTTTAAATGTATATATATATATATATATATGAGGATGGAGTTAATAATTGTGGCTGGGTCTGCATAGCAGACTTCAGATGGCTGGGCTTGGGGGCAACAAAAATGAACTGGCCTTTTTAGTGATGTTTTCAACCACTAAATGTCTGGTTTCAGGCTCAAATCAAACACCAAACCACAGTCTCCACCTACCCCTAACGTAGCACCTTCCCTGCTACTCTTGTCCAAGGCCTTACCAGTGAGAGGGTTTTGTACTACAAAGCTTGCTTAAACTTGCTTTTCTTTAATTCTTCCCCTTTTAGCTAAAAAGTTCTGTGGTCAGTCAATTTTTCTTTTAAATTAATTTTGGCTGTAGCTTATTGACAACCATGATGGGTAAATATTATATGGACCATTTCATCATGGCACACATCTGTAGACATTAAAAATGTCACCAAAACTGTGACTTGAGAATAAAATGCTTACAGTGCTGGCGTGGCTGTGCACTGGAGGATGCAGCCTCAGCCCTAGAAGCCCTTTACAGGCTTCTCAGAGTCCCACAGGAGCCCAGGAACATCGATTTTCTGCATGTAAACTAGGACATCCTTTTCTTCTTCTATTCAACAGTAAGCGTCATCTTAACAGTGAGATTTGCACTACTGACTGCTAGACCAGCTCACGTCATCATTGAATGCAATGAAAAAAATCTTAACAGGAAGGAACCAACACTCTTCAATTTATTCTATAGCTGCAACTCCTTGGAACTTCTGCATCCCAGTCATGGAGACTCACGTTCAAAGTGCAGATTGATCTTTATTGATCTTTAAATATTTATTGATCACATAACATGAGCAAAGTACTATCCTAGCAACCAAGAATCAGTAACGTATAAGACATAGCTCCTACTGCTAACCAGCTGCATTTTCATGGTGGAGAGAAAGGACATGAACAAGCATCCCTGTTCAGGGAGGTGTGGCTGGAGATGGAAGAAGACATAGGTGCCCCTGAAGCACAGGGGACTTAACCAGATGCTGTGAGAAGCAGGTGCTTTGGAGAAAGAGCTGGGTGGGGTCTCAAGTGGGGATCGGCAAGGCCCAACCCAGCATCACCCCGTGCTACAATTGCCCATATTGTCCAGTGGGAGCCCCTGTGCTGGCACTCTTGTCCTTCGGACATGGTCCTAGTGTGGCATCCTTTCTTGTTTGCATGACAAGACATCACAGACTCATCTTTTCCATGTCCAGCCCCAGTCATGGAGTCAGCCATTTCCCCAGGGAATCCTTAGTACGTCCTTAGTGGTGTCATTTGGATGTCAGGTAAACTAATTTTTGCTTAATAAAAAGTGTACTTTTTGGAATTTGGAGGTACAACTATAAAAATTATTTATTGTACCTTTTCCAGTGTAAGCATATATCCTCCCCTATGGTGTTGGCATCATGAAAAAGTGTACAGCTTCAATAACAGGAGGTTAGTGAAAGGTGTTTGAACATTTTGTTAGATAATGTTATGCTTGCATAGGGTATACAACATTTGTATTTAATGGTGAATGCATTTTAAAGTCAATAATTCTTAAGATTCCAGCTTGTCAGTTTATCCTAAATATTTTAATGAGCTCTAACTAATGCAGCTTGAAGTTAAATAAACATTTAGGAAGTTAATTATTTTCCACTTAAATAAGAGCAGCAAGACATTATTCTCCAGACAAAACTGGTACATACTAGAAACTATCTGGAGGCAAATGTAAGGGTGAGACTCCAGCAGACTTCTCAACAAGGCAGATCTGTGGCCCCGACCTGCAGGGAATGAGGAGAGTAGCAAAATGTTTGCTGCACAGAAATACAGACAAGAATCTCAGCCCATGAACTGGCGTGGCTTCTGGAAACACACAGGGGATGTGACAATAAACTAGGAGACCTGAGCTTAAGTGCTGGTTCTGCCTCTGCATAGCAATGTGACTGGTGACTGATCGCCCTGGCTCTGGACTCACCTTCTAAGCCTGTAAAGAGGTGGAGCTGAACTTCCTGATCAGAAGGGTGTGTGTTCCAAGGCATGCCAGGACCTCAGACCACCGTGGATCTGAAATGCTGCTGATCTTAAATGTACTACAGAGAGTCTGATAGAAGAAGAGTAGGCTGCAGACCCCATCCTCAGTGTGTGCAAATTGGGGTGGTCAGCTGGTCTGAAGGAAACTTCCAGAACAAACCATTTTAGTCGAGAGGCATGAAGGGTGATAGTCGTGGACCTGCATGGGCACAGATAGAACCTTAAATTCTGGGGAATTGTAATTCTTAATTTTCCTTTGCCTGAAATGTAGGCTGCACCAATTTCTTTATTTTCTTTTTTCTTTTGGAACTTATTTTTTTTAGGGTGTTGTTAAGAAATCCATAAGAGCAACTGTGAATACTTAAATCCCTTTCTTTTTCATAAAACAAGAAAACTCCTGGCTGCCGTAGAAAGCAAAATCTCATTTCCCCCTAGAAAAAGCAATCCCTGGAGTGATGAGGAAGAATATTTGGCAGAAAGATGCCTCAGCCTATCTTTGATGCCTTTGCTGTCTATCCAGCTAGCTCTTGTTTTTGCTAGCACTAAATCCCCAAAATACGATTTTCTCCACATCTTGAAGCCAAACTTTATTGACAAAAAGTCCCTATTTAAGGACGACCTTTTTGTCCACCTAACCAATTAACCTCCACACCATAATTTTTTTTAATCCCAGTTTTGATACTAAATCCAAGGGATGAAGTCCATCTTTTGTGCCTCAATGCGGCTGGATTTCCTCATGGCTGCAGCCCTGGGCCCCTCCTGCTAACTGCTGTCAGCAGCGATAAGTCACCTGTGGATCTCGAGCTGTGCCAGAGGCCACATTTGTTTCCAGGACGTGTCTGACCCTGTTGACTGTTTCACAGGCTGTCTCAGAGGTCTGTGGTCACTTTATGGTGTGGTGACATCCAGCAGATACCAGGTGGAATTCATTCATTTAAGATGTGAAAAATGGAAGGAAGAGAGAACTTTAGGTCATGCGTTTTATGGCTTACTACTTTTAGGAGCTTTAAGCAAAACATATGTTATTTTATTAGTTTATTTCTTTCAACATGCTAGCTAGTAATACTTCTTTAAGTAGAAGATAATTTTTAAAAATCATGTTTACAGTAAGTTGGAGGAAAAGCTCAGATTGCTAATATTCCTGACAGGAGAATTGCCTGCAAGACTCTTATAACTAAGTTGGATTCCAGGTTGCAGCCCAGGGGCCATTTATATCGGAAGGTTTTTCCCAGATCTTGGTCAAATGAAGAATGAGCTATTCTGGAAACAACCTGTCTACAGGTATCTTAATATCTGGCATGTAATTTATTAATATATCCATCGGGACAAATTTTTAAATACATAGATAATTCTGAAATTTAAACTGGACTTGAACTCTTGCTACAACACCTCTACAACTGTAAAAACCACATTAGAGTTCTTCTATGAGCCAATTTAAAAACTGGCCCATTCCAAGGATTCTAAAGAATTCTAATGGTTTCAAAATGTTTTATTCTATCAAGCCAACATTTGCTTTTTTGTTACTTTCACTTATTGGCAAAAATTTTCCTTGGGGGGAGAATACAGGTTAGATCCATTCTGTTTCCCTCTTAAAATATCAGACTCTCAAGCCAAGAGTTAGGCATCTTTGGTTCTGTTGAGGGATTCATGACCCCTCAGTGATGTGATGTTGGACTGTCTTGAATCTCAGTTTTCTCCCCTGTAAAAGGGAATATAGCGTCCTCCGGTATTCTGGATTAACAAAGTGTTTTGGGAACTACAAAGCTGCACCCCGTGGGATTATTATGGGATTCACAGTGGCAATAAGGCTGTGTCAAGGTGTCACACCCTTCTGGTCATCTCTTCTTCAACATTCGCACTCATCATTGTCTTTGGTGACTGTTTAACTGAGCACAAATCAGTCCAGCTACTGTTGAACTATTACAGGTCACTCTGGGGTTCTTTTTCCTCTTTTGTAGGGCTCCATATTACCCCCCTATGAAGTGCTGCCCACACCTCTCAGAGGCAGATGCTTCTGTGGCACCAGGCACCGTGCTTCCCTCTGACAGGTGTCCTCTTCCAGGTACAGGGACGAGGCTGCACTTCACCTGCTGAAATCAACATCCGTCCTGGCTGTTTCTGCTGTCCCTGTGCCCACTGTCACTTACCCTTGAGGTTCAGCCTGAGCCCCACACCCAGGAGGTCCTCCCAGGAACAGGGCTTGTTTCATCCTCTGCATCTGATGCCCCCAGCCCTCCAGCATGACCCCACTCCACTACCTTTGGGTTCGGGTGATTTTCACCTTTGAAGGCAGAGATTAAGCCTAATTTTTACATTTCTAAGATTTAGTTTAGAGCAAGCTAAATGCACACACACATACACACAGATATATATACTACATATACATGTACACATATAATATATACTATAGGTAAACATATATATAAATGTATATATAAATATATAAACATATAAACACATATAATATATATACATATATGTATAAATTATATATAAATATAAATGACTGGAATATTTTCTGAGAAATGTGCATTGCGATTTTATCTTTATGCCAACATCAGAGAGTGCACTTAGACAACCTAAATGGTACAGCCTACTACACCTCTAGGCTGTATAATTTAATCTAGGACTCCTAGGCTACAATCCAGTGTAGCATGTGACTGTCCTGAGTGCTGTAGGCAATTGTAACACAATGGTAGGTATTTGTATAAATATATATTTATACAAATATATTTAGACATGAAATATATATATATTAAACTAAATATATTTAAACACAGAAAAAAATGTAAAAATATAGTATTATAATCTTATGGGACTACTGTCATATATATGGACTGTTGCTCACCAAAACATTGTTACATGGTGCGTAACAGATGTGTGTGTGTATATATGTGTGTGTGTATATATATACACACACACACATCTACACAGACACAGACACACACACACACACACACACATATTCTATTGGATTTACTTGTCTGGAGAACCCTGGTTGATCTGATAGATGTTTCTGGGATGCTGGCACATCTTACTTGTTCCCTAGAGTTACTAAACTCTTAGAACAATCTAAGTTTTTCAGAATCAACAACTATGGATGTATAATTCTCTCAAGGTTTTTTTTTAAATTTTCAAGTGAATACTTTTCAATCAAATAAGAATGTATTGAGTATCCGACACATTTCCAAATTAGCACCTGTCATAACTACCTATTTTTTGAACTCCATTCTGCAAATAAGGAAACTGAGCAGATAATATTCATTTATAGCTATTTGTAAATATGACACTATTCTGTGGTCCCAGGAGGGAATTCTCTAGAGTGTCCAGAGTCTCTGTCTTCTGAAATTTTGCAGACCTCGGAAGACATCAGGGTGTGATTAGGGAAGAAAACAGGGCCACTTGGAGCCACGGGTGGAGGAGCCCCTGTGTTCACACTGAGCTCAACACAAGCCAAGCACGCATCATGGCCACGCTCCAGACAGAGCGGAGCTGTGCGGTTCCAGTCACAGAGGGGCTGGTCCAGCATTTGCACTGAGGCCTTAAGAAGGCTGAGGTAGGAAAGGTGAGGCCAGAGAGGGGAGCTGGTTGCAAGGCAGGCGTCAGGGAAGCCCAGGAGGGGCTCAGCTTCAGGGCCCCCAGCTTAGCGCATCCTTGAAGAGCCCGTGCCAGTTATTTACTCTGGGATTTATCTTGAAGTTCTAGCTCTTTTCTTATTTCTGCCTTTTTGGGAATGAGAAGTTGAGGAAGGAGAAGCTGTTGGGAAACAACATATCTCTGTTGGAGTGGAAGTGAAAAAGAAACACAAGTGGGCCGTCTGTGCTATTTTGAAAACAAAACAAATAAGAAAAGAATAAATTATAACTGAGTTCACGCTGAGCACTCACAAAAGTTTCTTTCAGAGCTCACCCTAACTCCTAGTTTACTGACTTTTAAAAATGCTTTGTTTAGTCAAAACCACATGGCATATCCAGGACAGATCTTTCCTTCGCCTTAAAGCAATCTTAAATATAAATAGAGAATACAAAGAAACAGCTAAAAAGGGAATGAATTCTACAGGGAGCCAACACAAACATAAATAAGAGGGCATGACGTCACAGCCGAGAAGTGCCCCTCCTGGCACCACATCACATGGTGCAAAGGTTGTTCCCGAATGAGGGTTTTATCTCCTCCAAAGGGCCCTTGGAAAGGCCACGTGTCAGCACAGCCTTGTCCTACCAGAACTTCTCCAGCAAGGGAAAGATTCACTTTTGGAAACCATAGACCATCTGGCAAAAATGCATGCGACGGAAGAACATGGGCACATTGGGAATCCGACCACCGTCCAGACAGGTGACGAGGTCACCTCTGTGCTCTGAAGCAGCCAGCCCAGGCAAGTGGTGAGGCTGAGGCTCCTGGCCTCAGCACCTGCTCTGTCTGCAAGCCCACCTGCCCTGCGACCACCGACTGGGTCCACTGGACACATTGTATCCAGTGGGATGGGTTTGGGTCATGATTCACTTAGAGGCTAAAGGGGCATCTGCAAAGTGGATGTGTCTGGTCATCCTTTTTTAACAACAGCCAGCTTGGGAGCCTGGGACATTGACACCTTGTGCCCAGGCCTGGGGTGTTCTCTCCACTTTGGTTTCTCTTTGGGCACCAGCAGGGTGAGGGTGCCTGATAGAGGCTTGTGCACACAGGATGGGATGGGTCCTGTCCTGGCACTGTAGGTAGAAGCTGGTGCTGCTTTGTGGTGGGGTCCTGTGTCAGGTGAGGATCTGTCAACAGCATGACACAGTGCAGAGATGACTCCTGACGAATAGACTCTTAAAGGAGTGAGTTTCTTCTAAAATTCTGCTGATGAACCTGCATCCACTTTGAAGCTCCGAGCATTATTTTCTAAGGCTTTTCTGGTTATACTAATTATATGTTACTAAAAGCAAGCTGTCTTCATTGTGTATGACAGAGCCCTAAAAATATATTGCTGACTGGAGGAATCCACGTTAATACACAAGCCAACTAAATCCCAGGGCCCTATTACAGGATTTCTAAAAGAAGGTTATTGAATGCAGCTATTTGATGATTCAGAAGTGTTTGTCGTCTTATAATTAAGGAAGCTAGAAGGCGTATTGCAGGCTAGGTGGGGTCTACTCAGACATTGGACTGAAAGCTGCAGAGGAGACTGCCCGAGATGGTCTTGGCAATTCAACAGGTGGTAACCTTCCCAAGAATAACGATGCATTCAGTTTTCTGATTCTTGGTTAGGATTTTGCAATGCAAGGCTTGTTCCCTGAGATTTGGCCTATGCAATCTGCAGGTGAAGCCCTTAGTATGACCGAGGAGATGCAGCAGAGCCTGCTGCTGGAGCCAGGCATGGCTTTCTTTAGAAGAACCAGAAATGCTGAGACATCTCTTAAATTTTGAGTGAAAATATCACAGCTACTCTTTTTAGCTCTTGAGCTTGGGAGAAAAACTAAGCTTGCTTATAGTCTTAACCCAGCTAGTGAAGGCTCCTGGGAGACGTGCACACTAAGCACATCGGATGAGCTGTTTGGACCAAGGTGAGGGCGCACCGTCAGGCCCTGCCCGCATCCCTGTTGGCCTCACTGTTCCTGCAAGACTTACACTGGGGAAACTCTTGAAAATGAAAATGTAACTTGCCGGGCACGGTGGCTCATGCCTGTAATCCCAGCAGTTTAGGAGTCCGAGGTGGGCAGATCACCTGAGGTCAGGAGCTCAAGACCAACCTGGCCAACATGATGAAACACCGAATCTACTACAAATACAAAAATTAGCCAGCTGTGGTGGTCGGCACCTGTAATCCCAGCTACTCAGGAGGCTGAGGCAGGAGAACCATTTGAACCAGGGAGACAGAGGTTGCAGTGAGCTGAGAATGCACCATTGCACTCCAGCCTGGGCAACAAGAGTGAGACTCTGTCTGGAAAAAAAAAAAAAAAAGGAAAGAAAATGTAACTTAATTTCCTTAATGCAAATCTCAACCCAGTAGGCTAAATATCAGCAGCCGAGACCCTCAGGCTTGAAAGGAAGGCAGGTGCAGCTGAGGTTTCTTGAACTGCCCGTCTGTGGAACTTTGGGAAGTTGTTTCTGTTTTCTCTTTTGTAAGAAGGAACACAATTTGCCTTGCTCATCTCAGGAAGCGCTTGAATGAAGCAAATGAATTGATGTGGAGGAAAACACTCTGCAAGTTAGGAAATGGTCCTCAAAAGTAGGGAAGACTCCAGCGACAGCAGTGAGCCCTGGCCGACAGCTGGGGTGACACCTCCTGCTTCTATGCCAGCCCCTCCAGCTGCAGTCCGCACAGCTGGGCTTCCCTTCACAGCGTCCTGTCGGGATGAATGGGACTGCACGTGATGGGGAAGCTTCTGGACTCAAGCTGACTCTTGGTGACAGTACATTTAAGGTGCTTTTCTCCTTTCACTTCTTGAGGATACCTGCTGAGCAGTCCAGGACGGAAGGAGGATTTGTGCTTTTGCCTATACGTGTCCCTGGGCATTTCTTCATTCGCTGTCCTCTTTTAGGGGCTGTAAATGCAGTGGTGGAGCTGGAAGTCTTCTCTAAGGGCAGTGAAGCCACACACCCAGAGTTTTCAGGTGGGCTGCATTGACTTAGATGCAGATGAGGCCTCTGTGATGCCCTGAGCCAGCCCAGCTCCGTGCTGGTGCCAGCCAGGCCTGGTCTGGGTTTTGCTCTGCAACAATGGGAAGGTACCCTTTGTTCCTCATGATCCAAAAGTTGCTCTGAAGACTACGTGACAAATGTCACTGTGTGAGGGACCTCGTTTGTGACTCTTGTGTTCTAAGACCCACGTTGCTTTATTGTCTGGAGGTTCCTGAAAGGAGTGCGAGAGCTGGGCTGTGCTTTGGTGGCTGAAGGAAGCTCTAAAGCTCTTCAATGGAGGGCCTGTGACAGCCACTCTCCCCTTCAGTTAAGTGAGGGATGGACTTGCCTGGTTTTAGGATCTTATTCAGCGGCATTTCTTCAAGTGAGTTAATTGGATACTAAACAATTCTCCATTAACAAATAGAAGCATTTCACAGTGGTTTGTAAGTATTGCAAACACCAACACTGTTTATAATATCATACATTATCATAGAGATGACACCATATAATATTCCATGGAGTTTGGTGCCCAATAATCCAGAAATAGAACAAGCATTGTAGTCAGAATATCATTCAAAGAAGGTCATTAAAGTAAAATATTGTGTATTTTGCAGTTTTACTCAGACACGAAAATGAGGAAACTTCACTTTGGATAACCGATCAAGTTTCTTTTCTCCAGAAGCTGTTTTCTTGACAGGCTCATCCCCAGACGGGCTGCCATGACCTTCAGGTTCACTGGGCAGGTGAGAGCCAGGACCCACTGTCATCGGTTCCTTGAGTGTCCCAGGGAGGCTCAGGGCCTGGGCCGGAGGGTCTGAGTCCAGTGTGAGGTGACCGCGTGCTGTGCTCTGCAGGGCCAGGCCTAGACCCCGACATCCCAGTCCCAGTCTCTGTCTGCCCAGGTGGGCGGGAGAATCTGGGGGAGGGAGGGAGAGGCTGCATCCCAGGCCGTCATCCCAGCCTGGCTTCCTCACAGGGAGGACGCGGCTTGTTCCCATTTCTGGAGTCAGGCTTTATGGGCCCCTCCACACTCTTCAGGACCGCGTCCCTGCAGGTCCACATGCCCCTGGTTTCCGATGCCCATCACCCAGCCTCTCCTAGGTCCTCTTCCCGGGGTGGGGGTGCAGCCCCTGCAGGTGCCTCAGGGTGTCTGTGCTCCCAGCCCTACCCCCTGCTTGGTCAAGCCTTCTTCACATCCCCTTTCTCTCCTCGGCGCAGCTGGCGGCTTCTATCTTCTGACCCACCCCAGCGCGCCTATCGGCTTCCCTCACACCTCACTGTTCAGGAGAAGAGGGAAAGGCGACCCTTGCCCCTCCTCTACATCTGCCCACGGGACCCCCTGGTGACAACCCTGTGGGGAGGGGACAGCATGGCAGGGCTGCAGTGTAGGCCTGGGAATTAAACTCAGATCGCGACTGGGAGACCAGACAAAGCCCGGGCATGGGAGTATTTAATGATTCATTAATCCTCATGTGTTTAGAGAAAGGACTGTTCATACAGCTCACCTGGAAAGAATGTTCCTTGGTGTAAAAGTCTGCTCTATTCATAAAAAGCTCCCTTGAACTCACTTTGGCAAATGCCCAGGGCCGGGTTACGTGTCTGAGGAGAGCTTTATACAAACAGTACAAACAGCGTAAAATTTAGTGCCAGTCTGTAACACCCACCCCCATATTTTAATGAACAGTTACTCCAATTGGAACCAAATATTTTATACCCCCTGGTAAATTTTCTGCCACCTGCCCATGAATGTGCTTCTCCCTGACCTGCAATTCTGTCAAACTCTTACGCAGTCTATTTGCTTACACTGTTTATGACAGTCACATCGTGAAACATCTCTTTGTTTAATATCCTGGAATTACACAAACCAAGGATTATTTTGGCAGGCCTTGTTAGGTAAACATCCTTAAAGGAGTGGCTTCCACGGCAGAGGCCAGCATGGGCTGGATGCCTTTGTCTTCGTGGTAACAGCACTCAGAGCTGGCACATCACGCGTTGCTTTGTAAGTGTCTGAGTATCATGGTCCCGCTCCTTCCAGGCAGCCTTGCTGAGCACCAGACACACACCTTGGACGGAGCTCCTGTTGGGAAGCACATATCTGAGGATTGCAATGAAGATTGTTCCCCATAAACATTTAATGGACCTTTTAGTATTGGTATAGGCTTAACGGAGCAGTTGAGAATAGAACAATGAGTTCCCCTGTACCCCTACCCTGTCTCCCCATTTGTAAATGTCTTATATGACTGTATGTTGACATGACTAAGGAACCAACACTGGTATATCACTGTGTGCTAAACTACACCTAATTTCTATCTAATATCCTGTTCTGACCCAAGATCCAGTCCAGGGGACCACATTATATTTCATCCTCATATCTCCCTAGGCTGCCCTGATCTCTGAGAGTTTCTGAGACTTTTCTTGTTTTAATGGCATTCAGAGTTTTGAGGGACAACTGCTCAGGTATTTAGTAAAATGTCCCTCCACTTGGGCTTTTATAATGCCTTTCTCGTGGTGAGACAGGGCATACAGATGTCAGAGGAGACGAGCAGAGGGTCCAGTGCCTTTCTCGTCCCATCATAGCAGGGGCACATGCTATCCGTGAGGCTCAGTATTCATGGTGTTCATTTTGATCACCCTGCAGAAGTAGCGTGTGCCAAGTTTGTCAACTGTAAAGTTACTTTTTGCCCATTTCTGTGATGTACTTTTTGGAAACAAGTTACTAAGTGCATCCTACAGCTGAATGAGAAGAAAGAGAATTACGCTATATGTCATTGATGGCAGAGTATCAGCATAAATTGTTTGCAATGTTTCTGTAAGGAAGACTTGTCTCTTCTGCACATCTGATTATTTAGGCATATAGGTATGGACAAAGGATATTTATTTGATTTCTTGTTTTATAATCCAACACTTTGTTTTGCTGTTCAAATCACTTCAGCTTTGGCCACGAGGGACACTTTCAGGTTCTCCCATGTCCTATAGACGTGTCCCCACCCTTTAGTTTTTGGGGGACTCTCTTACTTTTTGGTGCTTCAAGATGCTCCAGGCTCCTCTTGAAAGTCTGCAGGCACAGTCCTACAGTCAACCGTTTGTCCAAGGAACCCTGGTTCATTTTCTTGAAGAATGGCATCAGAAGTCATGTCAAACACTGAGAGTGCTCCTTCATACTGGGGAGTTGAATTCATTCTCCTGGAACAGTTCAGCTTCCTGCTATAACCAAATAGCATCTTCAGCTACCAGACAGATTGGATGTTCTGGTTACCCTGCCTGACCTGGGGGTTTCAGGAGAGACCCTTTATTTCCTTTCCTGCATGTCCCCAGGGACTGAGTAATAAGTACTGTGTGGAGCTGAACTTCTTGAATGTTTGACCCTTCCATTGTCATGTTTATTTTGTGAATGTCTGAAAACCACTCTGTGATTTATAACCAAGTGGCTGAGGTGGAATTTAATTGCTTTACAGATAACTACGTAGATGCTGTCTGGAGTTGTATTTATTTGTAGCCAGGTGAGTGAGAGCTGTGCAAGAAAGAGATTAAAGTGGGCCCATTATCAAGTGCCTTGGACGTGTTTTTCTTAGCAGTAAATTCAATAGAAAGTATGGCTAATTTAATCAAAGTTTTCATAGAAAGTCCTCCGTGGAAGGCATCTGTATTGCTTCTTCTATTATCCAGGCATATATTTGGTAAGTTTCTTACAGAATGGCATTTGCTCAATTAGAAGATATTAAAAACTGGTTCTATACTCTGACCAGTAGAGAAATTGTTCATTAATTGTTAGCTGGGAAACCAACTTTTATGTTTCTCCTCTGCTTTCCTTTTTGTCATTAATATTATTCGAAAGCATGGCTTGGAAAACAATGAGAAAATATTCCTCAGTCTCTAACCCACGAGACTGTCTTCAACATGATGAGGAGGAGAAAGAGGAGAAGAGGAGGAAGATCATAAACTATATAATACTTTCTGATGTGAACAAGCTCACTCTTAGTATGAAATGAATACCTCATTATAAATCACTGCTATTTTTCTAGAGGGCTGCAGCTTCTTTGACACTGTTACCATAAAGAGGGGGGCCTATGCCCCTCTCCTGAATCTGAGCTGGCTCCCGGCTGTTCTCACCAGTGGAGTGTGGCACTGGAGGTACCAAGCTGATGCCAGGCCTGACCTCTGAGAGGCTTAAACTCTGAGAGGACTGGCAGCTTTCACCTTGGTCTCTTGAACCCAAGAGAAGCCACATGAGAAGTTTGACTATATTGAGGTCCCCATGCTCTAGGAATTCCAAGCCACGGTGTGGAGATGTACTGAAATAGCCATTCAGAATTGGAGTTCTGTGAAATAATTAAACCTTAATGCCCTAAGGCATTCATGAGAGGTAATTAATTATCTTGTTTGTGTGCATCTAAAATAGCAACAGTTTTTAATCATAATTAGGACAGTGAGAAAATAGCTATTCAAACTCTACTCTGTGTTTTGTAGTTCAGAAGGACTTCAGTTGGGAAAGAATGCTGGAGGCTGAAACACCTCCATGTGGGAGGAGCCATCATGGCGGCATGGTCCCCAGGTGCAGCCACTCCTGTGAAGTCATGTGGACCAGAGAGAAACCACCTAGCAGAGCCCTTCCTGCATTCCCTACCTACAAAACCATGAACAAAACAACGTGGTAGCTTTACGATGTGAAGTTTTGAGATAATTTTTAAAAATTAAGCAATAGTAAATATCAATAACACAACATAAGCAAATAAAGCCCCATCTTCCAACCAGAAAGCCAACCATCAGCCTATTAAATCGTATATGTGATATTTAAAGTGTGTGTATGACTGTGTGTGGCCAGAAAGTGTCTCTGTTTTATTCCTTCTTTCCTTGTACGTTAATAGAGTTTCCTTTGTTTCTCCATCATGCACTTGGATCATCCAACTCAATTTGGCAATGCTATTCATATAAGGAAAAATGTTGGTTTATCCCCAGCTATAATCTGCACAATGACTCCCTGAATTTGTAATGTATGTAACCCATCTACCCTTCCTGGAACACATTTAGCAGGATGCCTCCTGTCTTCCATTGTGGGAAATAGATGATACATGGGGAATGAAGATACATGAAAAAAAATCTCTTTGAGATGTATAAGGAAAAAATCAACATGGAAAATTCAAAACTATTATTAGAAAAAAGAGTTATGTCTCTGAAATTAAATAGGAAAGGAAAGATTTGAAGTTCAGTTTCCCTTTTTTTTGTGTTCTGTACAAGTATTCACACCAGACTCAGTACTTTATCTCAGGATCCCTTCAGCCCCACTTGAATGCCCTGAGCTGGTTCTCCATCATCTGACAATTCAACCGCTAACATCTGAAGTCTCTGCAGGACCGAACTGAAGATCAAAAAGCAGCAAGGCAGCAGTCGCCTGATCCATCAGCAGTTACAGATGTGTCCAGAACTGAGAGAGCCTGCCCTCCACTCAGACTTGTCCCTCAAGACAACAAAAGGCTCAATATCAGAAAATCGAAAGAGAAGAACAGGCATACCTGGTCTCTCAGGTGCCAAGTGAAAACATCATTGCCAATTTCTTTCAAAAGAAGTTGTTCCATTGCCACATTTCTTTCCTATTTAACAGCAAAGCAAGCATGAGTCAAGGTGCTATTTTCATTCATGTTATTAAACACATTATAGTTTAAGCTCCTTCATAACTTCTAGTCTAAAACAGTAAACATGGCTATATATATTTGTTTTCCCAGGGATACCAATGCGCATACAAAAACTCTATAGTTAGACTTTTAACTACAAGCCTGCATTGCTTTTGTGATCTAAAAGAGACAACAGAACCCCACCGTCAACAGAACCTTCCCCTGGGGTTGCTGTGGGATAAATAAGAAAATACATGTCAAGCGCTAGGAACAGTGCCTGACGTGGTGTAAGCACCATCAAAGTTTTCTCTAACTCTGCTTCTTAGCTTTCCTTCTGTGCCTGACTAATTGGTGTAAATGGTGGGTCAGAAGAAGCTAAAATGTCCTTCTTGCCACTCATGTAATAATATCAAAGCAAAAGTGGGTGATGGAATTGCTCCTGGCTGAGTCTGCACAGAGCAACAGCAGGAAACCATCCCTGAGGGAAGACAGAGGACCCTGTCTTCTCTTGCATTTAATTGGCTGTAATGCTTTAGTATTAATGTGAGCAGTATATGTTAGGATGATGTGCTTGACAGCTGAACTGCCCCATTGATGTTAAAATAGTATAAAATAAAAACATTTTTCTTGGCACTTGTCTCTTCTCCATGCTGTATGATAGAAAGAAGAGTGCAAGAAGGGAAGAACTGCAGAGACACCTCCAAATGGCCGGTCCTCTGTGTCAGGAATGCTGTGCCTTGGTGTCGTCTCACAGGCAATTGTGTCTGGCCCATGGAAAACAGCACATGGAACTACCTCCCTGGGCAGGGCCATCAGCTTTCTTTCCAGGCAATACCCATTGGGCTGGGAGAAACCTGCAAGCTGCAACCACAGAAGCTGGAGCTTCACACTGAATTTTAGCTACTGGGTCAGACTTCTCAGGGGTGGCAAGAACCTCAGTCTCTCCCATTCTTCTGGACTCAAACATTCCCGGGAACATGGCCCCTGTTATTGCCCATGTGTGTGGACCGGACCCAAGGTTGGGATGGGCTTCTCATCGAGGGACTGCTTTCTGGTTGAGGTGAACCACAGCAGCTGATGGGCGTGGTCATTCCCTGATACGGCTTGACTCTGTGTCCCCATTCAAATCTCATCTCAAATTATAATCCCCCCATATTGAGGGAAAGATCTGGTGGGAGGTGATTGGATCATGGAGGCAGTTTCTCCCATGCTATTCTCGTGATAGTGAGTTCTCATGAGATCTGATGGGTAAAAAGTGACACTGCTCCCTTCTCTTTCTCTCTCTCCTGTTGCCTTGTGAAGAAGGTGCCTGCTTTCCCTTCATCTTCTGCCACAATTGTAAGTTTCCTGAGGCCTTCCCCGCCATGTGGAACTGTAAGTTAATTAAATCTCTTTTGTTTATAAATTACCCAGTCTCACAGAGTTCTTTATAGCAGTGTGAAAATGGTGTAATAAAGAAAATTGGTAGGAGGATAGTGAGGTACTGCTATATAGACAACCTGAAAATGTGGAAGTGACTTTGGAACTGGGTAGCAGGTAGACGTTGGAACAGTGTGGAGGGCTCAGAAGAAGACAGGAAGATGTCGGAAAATTTGGAAATTCATAGAGACTTGTTGAATGGCCTTGACCAAAATGCTGATAGTGATATGGACAATGAAATCCAGGCTGAGGTGGTCTCAGATGGAGATGAGGAACTCATTGGGAATCAGAGCAAAGGTCACTCTTGCTACTCTTTAGCAAAGAGACTGGTGGCATTTTTCCCCTGCCCCAGGAATTTGTGGTACCTTGAATTCTGGAGAGATGACTTAGGGGAGAAACAAGAAATTTCTTTCTTTTTTTTAATTTTATTTATTATTATTATACTTTAGATATATCTCCCAATGCTGTCCCTCCCCCCTCCCCCCACCCCACAACAGTCCCAGGAGTGTGATGTTCCCCTTCCTGTGTCCATGTGTTCTCATTGTTCAATTCCCACCTATGAGTGAGAACATGTGGTGTTTGGTTTTTTGTTCTTGGATAGTTTACTGAGAATGATGATTTACAATTTCATCCACGTCCCTATAAACGACATGAACTCATCGTTTTTTATGGCTGCATAGTATTCCATGGTGTATACATGCCACATTTTCTTAATCCAGTCTATCATTGTTGGACATTTGGGTTGGTTCCAAGTCTTTGCTATTGTGAATAATGCCGCAATAAACATACGTGTGCATGTGTCTTTATAGCAGCATGATTTACAGTCCTTTGGGTATATACCCAGTAATGGGATGGCTGGGTCAAATGGTATTTCTAGTTCTAGATCCCTGAGGAATTGCCACACTGACTTCCACAAGGGTTGAACTAGTTTACAGTCCCACCAACAGTGTAAAAGTGTTCCTATTTCTCAGCATCCTCTCCAGCATCTGTTGTTTCCTGATTTTTTAATGATTTCCATTCTAACTGGTGTGAGATGGTATCTCATTGTGGTTTTGATTTGCATTTCTCTGATGGCCAGTGATGGTGAGCATTTTTTCATGTGTTTTTTGGCTGCATTAATGTCTTCTTTTGAGAAGTGTCTGTTCATGTCCTTCACCCACTTTTTGATGGGGTTGTTTGTTTTTTTCTTGTAAATTTGTTGGAGTTCATTGTAGATTCTGGATATTAGCCCTTTGTCAGATGAGTAGGTTGCGAAAATTTTCTCCCATTTTGTAGGTTGCCTGTTCACTCTGATGGTAGTTTCTTTTGCTGTGCAGAAGCTCTTGAGTTTAATTAGATCCCATTTGTCAATTTTGGCGTTTGTTGCCATTGCTTTTGGTGTTTTAGACATGAAGTCCTTGCCCATGCCTATGTCCTGAATGGTAATGCCTAGGTTTTCTTCTAGGGTTTTTATGGTTTCAGGTCTAACGTTTAAGTCTTTAATCCATCTTGAATTGATTTTTGTATACGGTGTAAGGAAGAGATCCAGTTTCAGCTTTCTACATATGGCTAGCCAGTTTTCCCAGCACCATTTATTAAATAGGGAATCCTTTCCCCATTGCTTGTTTTTCTCAGGTTTGTCAAAGATCAGATAGTTGTAGATATGCAGCATTATTTCTGAGGGCTCTGTTCTGTTCCATTGATCTATATCTCTGTTTTGGTACCAGTACCATGCTGTTTTTGTTACCGTAGCCTTGTAGTATAGTTTGAAGTCAGGTAGTGTGATGCCTCCAGCTTTGTTCTTTTGGCTTAGGATTGACTTGGCGATGCGGGCTCTTTTTTGGTTCCATATGAACTTTAAAGTAGTTTTTTCCAATTCTGTGAAGAAAGTCATTGGTAGCTTGATGGGGATGGCATTGAATCTGTAAATTACCTTGGGCAGTATGGCCATTTTCACGATATTGATTCTTCCTACCCATGAGCATGGAATGTTTTCCATTTGTTTGTATCCTCTTTTAGTTCCTTGAGCAGTGGTTTGTAGTTCTCCTTGAAGAGGTCCTTCACGTCCCTTGTAAGTTGGATTCCTAGGTATTTTATTGTCTTCGAAGCAATTGTGAATGGGAGTTCACCATGATTTGGCTCTCTGTTTGTCTGTTGTTGGTGTATAAGAATGCTTGTGATTTTTGTACTTTGATTTTGTATCCTGAAGTTGCTTATCAGCTTAAGGAGATTTTGGGCTGAGACAATGGGGTTTTCTAGATATACCATCATGTTGTCTGCAAACAGGGACAATTCGACTTCCTCTTTTCCTAACTGAATACCCATTATTTCCTCTCCTGCCTAATTGCCCTGGCCAGAACTTCCAACACTATGTTGAATAGGAGTGGTGAGAGAGGGCATACCTGTCTTGTGCCAGTTTTCAAAGGGAATGCTTCCAGTTTTTGCCCATTCAGGATGATATTGGCTGTGGGTTTGTCATAGATAGCTCTTATTTTTTGAGATACGTCCCATCAATACCTAATTGATTGAGAGTTTTTAGCATGAAGTGTTGTTGAATTTTGTCAAAGGCCTTTTCTGCATCTATTGAGAAAATCATGTGGTTTTTCTCTTTGGTTCTGTTTATATGCTGGATTACATTTATTGATTTGCGTATATTGAACCAGCCTTGCATCCCAGGGATGAAGCCCACTTGATCATGGTGGATAAGCTTTTTGATGTGCTGCTGGATTCGGTTTGCCAGTATTTTATTGAGGATTTTTGCATCAATGTTCATCAAGGATATTGGTCTAAAATTCTCTTTTTTGGCTGTGTCTCTGCCTGGCTTTGGTATCAGGATGATGCTGGCCTCATAAAATGAGTTAGGGAGGATTGCCTCTTTTTCTATTGATTGGAATAGTTTCAGAAGGAATGGTACCAGTTCCTCCTTGTACCTCTGGTAGAATTCGGCTGTGAATCCATCTGGTCCTGGACTGTTTTTGGTTGGTAAGCTATTGATTATTGCCACAATTTCAGCTCCTGTTATTGGTCTATTCAGAGATTCAACTTCTTCCTGGTTTAGTCTTGGGAAAGTGTATGTGTCGAGGAATTTATCCATTTCTTCTAGATTTTCTAGTTTATTTGCATAGAGGTGTTTGTAATGTACTCTGATGGTAGTTTGTATTTCTGTGGGATCAGTGGTGATATCCCCTTTATCATTTTTTGTTGCATCTATTTGATTCTTCTCTCTTTTTTTCTTTATTAATCTTGCTAGCGGTCTATCAAGTTTGTTGATCCTTTCAAAAAACCAGCTTCTGGATTCATTAATTTTTTGAAGCGTTTTTTGTGTCTCTATTTCCTTCAGTTCTGCTCTGATTTTAGTTATTTCTTGCCTTCTGCTAGCTTTTGAATGTGTTTGCTCTTGCTTTTCTAGTTCTTTTAATTGTGATGTTAGGGTGTCAATGTTGGATCTTTCCTGCATTCTCTTGTAGGCATTTAGTGCTATAAATTTCCCTCTACACACTGCTCTGAATGCATCCCAGAGATTCTGGTATGTTGTGTCTTTGTTCTCTTTGGTTTCAAAGAACATCTTTATTTCTGCCTTCATTTCGTTATGTACCCAGTAGTCATTCAGGAGAAGGTTGTTCAGTTTCCATGTAGTTGAGCGGTTTTGGGTGAGATTCTTAATCCTGAGTTCTAGCTTGATTGCACTGTGATCTGAGAGATAGTTTGTTATAATTTCTGATCTTTTACATTTGCTGAGGAGAGCTTTACTTCCAAGTATATGGTCAGTTTTGGAATAGGTGTGGTGTGGTGTTGAAAAAAATGTATATTCTGTTGATTTGGGGTGGAGAGTTCTGTAGATATCTATTAGGTCCGCTTGGTGCAGAGCTGAGTTCAATTTCTGGGTATCCTTGTAGAAACTTTCTGTCTCGTTGATCTGTCTAATGTTGACAGTGGGGTGTTAAAGTCTCCCATTATTAATGTGTGGGAGTCTAAGTCTCTGTGTAGGTCACTCAGGACTTGCTTTATGAATCTGGGTGCTCCTGTATTGGGTGCATATATATTTAGATAGTTAGCTCTTCTTGTTGAATTGATCCCTTTACCACTATGTAATGGCCTTCTTTGTCTCTTCTGATCTTTGTTGGTTTAAAGTCTATTTTATCAGAGACCAGGATCGCAACCCCTGCCTTTTTTTGCTTTCTATTTGCTTGGTAGATCTTCCTCCATCCTTTTATTTTGAGCCTATGTGTGTCTCTGCAAGTGAGATGGGTTTCCTGAATACTGCACACTGATGGGTCTTGACTCTTTATCCAATTTGCCAGTCTGTGTCTTTTAATTGGAGCATTTAGTCCATTTACATTTAAAGTTAATATTGTTATGTGTGAATCTGATCCTGTCATTATGATGTTAACTGGTTATTTTGCTCGTTAGTTGATGCAGTCTCTTCCTAGTCTCGATGGTCTTTACATTTTGGCATGATTTTGCAGTGGCCGCTACCGGTTGTGCCTTTCCATGTTTAGTGCTTCCTTCAGGAGCTCTTTTAGGGCAGGCCTGGTGGTGACAAAATCTCTCAGCATTTGCTTGTCTGTAAAGTATTTTATTTCTCCTTCACTTATGAAGCTTAGTTTGGCTGGATATGAAATTCTGGGTTGAAAATTCTTTTCTTTAAGAATGTTGAATATTGGCCCCCACTCTCTTCTGGCTTGTAGAGTTTCTGCCGAGAGATCCACTGTTAGTCTGATGGGCTTCCCTTTGAGGGTAACCCGACCTTTCTCTCTGGCTGCCCTTAACATTTTTTCCTTCATTTCAACTTTGGTGAATCTGACAATTATGTGTCTTGGAGTTGCTCTTCTCGAGGAGTATCTTTGTGGCATTCTCTGTATTTCCTGAATCTGAATGTTGGCCTGCCTTGCTAGATTGGGGAAGTTCTCCTGGATAATATCCTGCAGAGTGTTTTCCAACTTGGTTCCATTCTCCCCGTCACTTTCAGGTACACCAATCAGACGTAGATTTGGTCTTTTCACATAGTCCCATATTTCTTGGAGGCTTTGTTAATTTCTTTTTATTCTTTTTTCTCTAAACTTCCCTTCTCGCTTCATTTCATTCATTTCATCTTCCATCACTGATACCCTTTCTTCCAGTTGATCGCATCAGCTCCTGAGGCTTCTGCATTCTTCACGTAGTTCTCGAGCCTTGGCTTTCAGCTCCATCAGCTCCTTTAAGCACTTCTCTGTATTGGTTATTCTAGTTATATATTCTTCTAAATTTTTTTCAAAGTTTTCAACTTCTTTGCCTTTGGTTTGAATATTCTCCCATAGCTCAGAGTAATTTGATCGTCTGAAGCCTTCTTCTCACAGCTTGTCAAAGTCGTTCTCCATCCAGCTTTGTTCTGTTGCTAGTGAGGAACTGCGTTCCTTTGGAGGAGGAGAGGTGCTCTGCTTTTTACAGCTTCCAGTTTTTCTGCTCTGTTTTTCCCCCATCTTTGTGGTTTTATCTACTTTTGGTCTTTGATGATGGTGATGTACAGATGGGTTTTTGGTGTGAATGTCCTTTCTGTTTGTTAGTTTTCCTTCTAACAGACAGAACCCTCAGCTGCAGGTCTGTTGGAGTACCCAGCTGTGTGAGATGTCAGTCTGCCCCTGCAGGGGGGTGCCTCCCAGTTAGGCTGCTCAGGGGTCAGGGGTCAGGGACCCACTTGAGGAGGCAGTCTGCCCATTCTCAGATCTCCAGCTGCGTGCTGGGAGAATCACTCCTCTCTTCAAAGCTATCAGACAGGGACATTTAAGTCTGCAGAGGTTACTGCTGTCTTTCTGTTTGTCTGTGCCCTGCCCTCAGAGGTGGAGCCTACAGAGGCAGGCAGGCCTCCTTGAGCTGTGGTGGGCTCCACCCTGTTCGAGCTTCCCGGCTGCTTTGTTTACCTAAGCAAGCCTGGGCAATGGCGGGCGCCCCTCCCCCTGCCTCGCTGCCACCTTGCAGTTTGATCTCAGACTGCTGTGCTAGCAATCAGCGAGACTCCGTGGACATAGGACCCTCTGAGCCAGGTGCGGGATATAGTCTCCTGGTGTGCCGTTTTTTAAGCCCGTTGGAAAAGTGCAGTATTTGGGTGGGAGTGACCCGATTTTCCAGGTGCCGTCTGTCACCCCTTTCTTTGATCAGGAAAGGGAACTCCCTGACCCCTTGCGATTCCCGAGTGAAGCAATGCCTCGCCCTTCTTCGGCTCGCTCACGGTGCGCGCACCCACTGACCTGCGCCCACTGTCTGGCACTCCCTAGTGAGATGTACCTGGTACCTCAGATGGAAATGCAAAAATCACCCATCTTCTGCATCACTCACGCTGGGAGCTGTAGACCAGAGCTGTTCCTATTCGGCCATCTTGGCTTAGAAACAAGAAATTTCTAAGCAGCAAGGCATTCAAGTGACTTGGCTTTTTCTAAAAGCATACAGTCATATGCATTCACAAAGAGATGGTTTGAAATTGGAACTTATGTTTAAAAGGGAAACAGAGCACAAAGGTCGAAAATTTGCAGCCTGTGATAGAAAAGAAAAACTCATTTTCTGGGGAGGAATTCAAAGCCCTAGCCAGCTGCAGGAATTTGCATAAGTAACGAGGAGCCAAATGTTAATAGCCAAGACAATGAGGAAAATGTCTCCAGGACATTTCAGAGAGCTTTATGGCAGCTCCTCTTATCATAGGTCCAGAGGCCTAGGATGAAAAAATGGTTTCATGGGTCGGGTCCAGGGCCCTGGTGCTCTGTTCGGCCTCAGGACAAGGTGCCCTGCATCCAAGCCACTCCAGGTCCACCCATGGCTAAAAGGGGCCAGGGTACATCTTGGGCCATGGCTTCAGATTTACCAGCCCCAAGACTTGGTGGCTTCCTCATGATGTTAGGCCTGCAGGCATGCAGAAGACAAGAATTGAGGTTTGGGAACCTCCACCTAGATTTCAGAGGATGTATGGAAACACTTGGATGTCCAGGCAGAAGTGTGCTGCAGGGGTGGAGCCCTCTTGGAGAACCTCTGCTAGGGCAATGCAGGGGGAAAATGTGGCGTTGGAGCCCTCACACAGAGCCCCCACTGGGGCACTGCCTAGTGAAACTATGAGAAGAGGACCACCATCCTCCAGACCCCAGAATGGTAGATTCACTGACAGCTTACACTGTGCACCTGGAAAAGCTGCAGACACTCAATGCCAGACTGTGAACACAGCCACAGGGGCTGTACCCTGCAGAGCCACAGGGGTAGTACCCTGCAGAGCCACAGGGGTAGGGCTGTACCTTGGGAGCCCACTCCTTGCATCAGTGTGCCCTGGATGTGAAACATGGAGTCAAAAGTGTTTATTTTGTAGTTTTAAAATTTAATGAGTGCTCCTGTTGGATTTTGAACTTGCGTGGGGACTTTTGGCCCCTTTTTTTGGCCAATTTCTCCCATTTGGAATGGGAATATTTACCCAATACCTGTACCCCCATTGTGTCATGGAAGTAACTAACTTATTTTTGATTTCACAAGTTTATAGGTGGAAAGGACTGCCTTGTCTCAGATGGGACTCTGGACTTAGACTTTTGAGTTAATGCTAGAATGAGTTAAGACATTGAGTGACTGTTGGGAAGGCATGATTGGTTTTGAAATGTGAAAAGGACATGAGATTTGGGAGGGGCCCGGGGCAAAATAATATGATTTGGCTCTGTGTCCCTACCCAAATATCATCTTGAACTGTAATCCCCATGTGTCAAGGAATGTGCCTGGTGGAAGATGATTGGGTCACGGAGGCAGTTTTCTGCATGTTTTTTTCATAATAGTGAGTGAGTTCTCATGAGATCTGATGGTGTAAAAGTGGCACTTAACCCTTCCTTGTCTCTCTCTCTCTCTCCTTCCCTCCCTCTCTCTCTCCTGCAATAATGTGAAGAAGGTTCTTGCTTCTCCTTAGTCTTCCACCATGACTGTAAGCTTCCTGAGGCCTTCCCAGCTATGCAGGACTGTGAGTCAATTAAACCTCTTTTGTTTATAAATTATCCATTCTCAGGGAGTTCTTTACAGCAGAGTGAGAATGGACGAATACACTACCCCATGCCTGAACTATTTAGGTGGCCTCAGGACACACATGAAGAACAGCAGCCCTCACTGCCCTGCCCCTGACCAGAGCCCACATCCTCCACCTGCTGAGACTATCCACCCTTCACTTCGTTGGTGCCTGGCAGGCATCATAGTTTGGGCAGGCCCATGTCCCCCGCTGATGTGAGCTGCCAACTCTGCCCTCTGAGCTGTCCCCCTTCAGGGATGTCCCTCTTGGTCAGAACTTCACCCTGTCAAGATACTTCTAAGGTGTGAGGCCACAGCTCCGAGTCTCCTGGGTGTCAGCACCTTCTTGCTCTGAAGTTCTTGCTCCTAAGCAGTAGTTCCCTGGTGCCTCCTTCACCAGGGCTGCCGAGCTAAAGAGGCTTGTTTTCATCACAGGGAAATATTTCCTTCTCAAGTAGTGCTTCCTTTAATTAGATTCTCCACTGACACTACTGTTCCAGGGTCCCTCTTGGGTAATGATGGGCGAAATTCATCTCACACATGCAGCATGGGGGAGATTGGTCCATCCTTCTTGGAGCATCTGCTTCCTGACTTCCAGTAGCCATGGGGCCACCTTGCTTTAGAGCTTGGCTTGTTCTCTAGAGGTGGTGAGAAAGGAGAAAATGCTTCCAGTGACCACAGGGAAGAGCAGGACCACAGGGAATGGCAGAATTGTTCAACCCTGGAAGGGAAATCACTTGTGCTTTCTTTCTCAGTGCACAGATTTATTTGTCCTTTGGTGGTCCTTTGTTGGTCAATAGTTACCTTCTCTTGCAATAAAACATTCATTATAAATTCATGGAATCAGCATTTATTGAGCATTATGAGTCCACCGTGGGTTCTAATCTGTGGCTAAAAGATGAGCAAACACAGCCCTGTTCTATCCTAAGGGCAGGGCCTAAGATTGCAGTGTCTTCTGAGCCCAAGCTCAGCCCCAGTTCCACCTGGTGGAAGTGACCCACTAAATATTCCCTAAATGCAGTGGCTTTCCAATAATTACTGATCTCACTTCCACACACTACAGGACAGGAATACTGTCCAGACAAATATGCCATGAAAGCCTTGAGTCTGGGATGCAGAGAAATGCATAGATTGAATGAAAGTGCTGGATTCTAGTCAATTTCAGGAACCACGGACATGGACAAGCAGGTGGGCAAGAGAAGTACAGCTGTCCTCTGTGATATCATCAGTCATAAGGACCCAGCTGTCAGGAAATGGGGCAGAGCCTTGAATTTGTAACATTGCTGCTTTGAGTTTCATCATTCATGCAAATCTCTGCACTTTCATGATGAAGAAGACATTAATCTGAGTGCATTTGTATTTACCCTAAATTGCGTAATGCATGCTGTGTCTTAAAATGTTGACATTTACCAAAAGTGATGTTAAAAGGACAGATAAGCAGAGGAGCAAGTTGCTGATTTTGAATCTTTACTTACTACAAATTTCTTTTAATTACCTTTATATTGAATGCTTTGTAAATAATTCAATAGGCTACACCATATATTATGCAAATTTTAACCAAAATTACTATTTTCAGCAGAATTTGACTGAAGTGTATTAATAGGACAGCATTTCTAATTTTAGCTTGTTTTTACATGAATATTCTTAACAATATATGGGACACAGCAGGAGATTTAACACTAGTGCATTTATTTATTCATCCCTCAATTCATCCAGAAGTATTAATCAGCCCTCCTCTCTATGGCAGACCTGGGACTAGTTCTTGTGCATATAAAGTTTTATTAACAACACTCACTGCCATTTATCGGCTTAAGGAGACAAAGAGGTAGATGCAGAGGCCAGGAGAGTCTGAAGGCTGTTGAAGCTGATGGGATTTGCAGACAGTTCTCCAGGTGGCATTGGAGGACTGGGTCATCTCCCTTACTTTCTGTGTGCAGCTCTTGGAATAACCAAAGCATAAGAATGCAGCACCCTGAGATAAGGCGGAACTATCTGAAGCAGCTGGAACCTCCTCCGTGTCCCTCCCAGGGAATGCAGCCTCTCAAGTTAGGGAGAAACTGCCCTGGGCAGCCAAGCTTTCCTCTTTCTTCCCCTGGCAGCAGGATGTCCCTCAAAGTATTGTACAGTGAGTTCTGTTGCTTCTGATATATACAACCAGGGTAGGCTGCCCTCCAGGGTCCCTCAGCTTGGTACAAATGGGGCACACACAGCCGGGACTCTGCCTGCCCTGGACAGCTTTCTCAAGGGGGGACCAGCTCATGATGCATCCAAGGTTTCTTTTGTTTCTTTCTGCCTGTCTGTAAGTAGTAAACCTGCATCATGCAGCTTGTTGTGAATTTATTCTGTATCACTGGACTCAAACAATTAGTAAAACTGTAACCCAAGATGCAGCGGCAGGAGTGTCTGGACTCCTGTTCCTCGTGGCTGGCACAGTGATGGTAGGTGCTGGCTTCCATGATGTGAGAGTCATCCCTTGGGATTGGTTTTGGCGGGACTGTGGCCACATACAGTGCTGTGGCCACATCTAAAAGATGTGACACCTGTGTCTGGTAGACAGTAACCAGCAGATAACAGCCCCAGTGAGGCAAGATTGGGCCCTTTGTTAAAAGCAGGTAGACATGTGGGTTTCATATATACAATATCTCACCTAAATCATTCTTGGCAAATAATTTCAGTATGTTGAAAGGAATCACTCAGTAAGTTGAATGAAACCGTTGATGATTCAGAATGAGCTCTGGAATGAGTGGTTACTTTGCAAATTCTGCAGAGTTGATGAAGGAAGGAGAGAAGGAAAGAAAGAAGAAGGGAGAAAGAAAGGATGGAGGGTGAGAAGGGAGGTTGGAGGGAGGAAGGAATGAAGGAAGGAGGAAGAAAAAAAGAAGGAAGAAAAAACATGAAAGAAGAAAGGAAGATGAAGAAAAAAGGAAAAATGGAAAAAGGCAGAAAAGAAGGGACTAAGTAAGTAGAAAGAAGGAAGGAAGCATTACATATGAGCCCATTGGGAAAGAGAGTAAAGGAAGGAAAGAAGAAGGGAGAGAAGGGAGGAAGAACAGGAGGAAGGGATGAAGGAATAGAGGAGGAGAGGAAGGAAGGAGGGAAGAAAGGAAGGGCTCTTTGGTGACCTCCTTCTCCAGCATGCATAGAGTAACTGTGATGTGCCAGGTTCTATCCCAGGCCTTGGCGGGATCATGGGAATAGAAAAGTTCTGACCCTCCAGTACTTCATGGATGAAAGGAGCCATTTCCAGGTAATGTATTGACCAGCTTTTGTGGAGTGTCTGATGAGTAGGCTTTGGGCAACTGTGGTTGGAATTCTGTGTTTAGAACACAGGTGACTCAGCAGAAAATATTTGATTAGAGATGTAAATTATAAGCATGGTGGGTCCAGGAAAGAGAGGCACCATCTCCTGCAAAATATTTAGGGAGACCCTCCTTGTGGCCATCAGTGTGCGACATCCCCAGGTAGTCAGAGGTAGTCTAGGCCCTCCAGGAAAGGGTGTGGCACTATGAGGAGTCCGCAGCACTGAAAATCCAGTCAAAGGAAGCATCTTTCTCTTGATTGACTAGTAATCAGTACTGAACTTACTAGTAGTAGATGCTAATAGTAGTATTGAGTACATGAATCAGTTGCAAAGTGCTGATTACTGCAAGTATCCTCACAACCAATCTTCACATGCACACATGCACACTCACACGCACACAGGCACAGGTACACAGAGACATCTGCTTACAACACCAGCACCCACACCCATGCACAATGCATATTGTAGGCATTACCTTGTCCTTGAGGTCTTCGGAAGATGCTAGAGCCAGTCAGAAACAGAAAATGGCAAACAAATCCTCCATCTTCATCAGGATGACAAAGGGTATGGACACAGGCCTGTGTCTGTGCCACCCCCACCTTAGCTGTGCATGTATGGTCTATAGTCAAAAGGAATAGAGATTCCCAGAAACAAACCAATGTGTCTAATTAGATTAATTGCAATATCAACATGATGGGCAAAGACAGGCATTCATCTTTATTCTGCCAAAACTGTTCAATCCTGCACTGTGTTTCTGCTGTGCAGCCTCGGCCTGGAAGGAACCATTGAGATAAGCCAGCATTTTCACAGGGCTTCATAGGACTCCTTAATGCAATCTGTATTCATGCTGCACTCTGCCATGAACTTGGACAAGTTGCTTAACCCCTCCGCCCTGAGATCTTCCTCTGAAGAGTCACCCCATGGAGCTCCCACCACCCTGACTCTCCCTCTGAGGCTCTGCAGGCTGGTGGTGCAGCGGCTCTTCGGATCTCATCCAAAGAGCTGAGGATGATTTGTTTTCTTATTCAGATTATTGGACTAGCTGCCAAAGCGGCACATCAAATCTACTGCACCTGATTATTTCAGAGTTGAAGGTCTCTCGATGCTGGCATTTTATCCCGGCTTTCATATTTGTAACCTTTTTTATTTCTTAGTATCCCCCTTGTCTGGCAGTACGTTCTCACCTCTGACACCAGGAAGTCAGTCAATAAACCCGATGTTCTTTGATCCATAGGATTATGGGGCTGCTTTTTATGCAAAGGGAAACATCAAGATAAGCAAATACAGAAGGAAAAAGCCCTCCGGAGCAAGGGAGTTTGAGGAAGAAGAAACAATTCCAGAGTATTTGCAATGCAAACCTTACTGGACACCTGAGCCTCCTTCATCAGCTGTAAGAAATGAGCCCAGACACCAGGCTTGGGGGGAGGCATTTCTGCACCCTCATCAAGGTGCCCTGAACCTTTCTGCTGGTGAGTTATAGGAACTGTATTGCTCTAAGATTACCTATCCTTGATATTTTTGATGACACGAGATGGCACATATCCTTGCAGCATTTCCAAAATGATAATGCCCTCCTGGACTCAACCATCAGAGATACTATTATTTCCCCATCTCAGACTCCTGGCACTCTCTCAAGCAATGAGAATGCCATTGTACCTGGGGGTTGTCCCCGTCGGCGGCTCTGCAGAAGAAGGCTGTCTTCTCAGACACAAACTTTCCCACATCACGCATCTTCACTTTCATAGGCTCTGCCACCAGCTTCCCAGTGCTTACAATTTCACTTCTTGTAGGGGATGCTTGTTAGTTCTCAGAGCAGAGTTGTCTAAGACATACGTACTAATAACCCCCACTCAAGATGTGTGACTTTCTTGTTGTATGGCTTTCATTGCCTGTTGGGGAAGCCTTTTTAGTCGCTGATTGACTATATGTGAGGACCCAGAAAATGGAAATGGAAAATACCAATACAGAATGGCTGCTGCCTACGTAACATGAAGTTTCTCGAGTGGCACTTCAGAAATGTACACTTTCTGAATATTCTTCTCTAGAGAGAGGCCCTTCCCATGGAAGCAGGAGTTCTGCAAATAAACCGAGCTCCATTTGCTTTTGTATATTTCCTTAATGAGAGAAGGTCCATGCGTTAATAGGTAGATGCTATTTTGTGATATGACCATATTTTTATTAGTTTGTGTTCCATTTACCTTTTGCAATACAGGTGGAGAGCATCCTCCTGCTTCTTCATCTCCGGGGAAATCTATGGATGTGTAATTTGTTTCTAAAAGCCCAAACTCATCCTTCAGGTTATACAGGAACTCCCAAAGGAAGCACTAAGTGAAGAGAGTCACAGAACCCTGGAGTGGCCAGGGAGTTAGGTTTCAGTATCACCTCTCTTCCTACACACAGTCCCCGGAAAGAGCCGTCCTTGGGCTGGGGCAGGAGGGAGCAGAGTTCCTACCAGGGCATCCTGAGAAGGGGACCCTGGAAACCTCACAGCAGTTCCTGTGTCCCAGGAGGAGAACCTGGGAGAGAGGCTGGGGGTCAGGGAGCTACAGGGCGTGGGCTTTGGGGGTGGCCTGAGGGGACTGGCAGCTCAAGCCTAGTGGGGACCTTTTCTTCTCCCTCCCCACCACTGACTCTCTGGAAGTCTGAGTCTTGTATCAGAGCCTGGAACAGGCTGCCACATCGGGGAGGGCTGAAACAAAACACTGACTTGAGGTTTAAGTCTTAACCTTCTCCCCAGAGAGGAGGTGGAGGGCTATGAAAATAGGTCAAAGAATGAACGGGTGAGTGGTGTGTGACTCTATTGAGTTAGGGTCTCTTGCTGGCTGGATACCTGGGTCCCGCCTCAAGGGGAGTCATCTGCATCTGGGGGAGATGCAGCCTTGTTAATGTGTAACCCCAGCCCTGGGCACCACCAGGGAAAAGTGCAGGGGCTGAGGAGAGGCGGCTGGCTGGCAGGCCTTGTGGGGGTGACTCTGTGGGCGAGAAAGTCAGAGTACTTGCCCCAAGGCAGGAGAGGAGGGCAGGGAGCTGGTGGGACACAGGCACAGGGCCTCTGGGACAGCCTGCCTCATAACTGTGATAATTTTCTTTTTTTTTTTGAGACGGAGTCTTGCTGTCGCCCAGGCTGGAGTGCAGTGGCAAGATCTTGGCTCACTGCAGGCTCCACCCCCCAGGTTCACGCCATTCTCCTGCCTCAGCCTCCCGAGTAGCTGGGACTACAAGCGCCTGCCACCACGGCTGGCTAATTTTTTTTTTTTTTTGTATTTTTAGTAGAGACGGGGTTTCACCTTGTTAGCCAGGATGGTCTTGATCTCCTGACCTCGTGATCCACCCGCCTTGGCCTCCAAAGTGCTGGGATTACAGGCGTGAGCCACCGCACCCAGCCATAACGGTGATAATTTTCAATCACGTCATTTAAATTCTCTCTCTCCCTCTCTCTCTTTTTTTTTCTTTCTTTTTTTTTTTTTTTTTTTTCGAGACAGGGTGTCACTTTGTCACTGAGGCTGGAGTACAGTAGCACAATCTCAGCTATTTCACCTAACTGCAACCCCATCCTCCCAGGCTCAGGTGAGCCTCCCAACTCAGCCTCCCAAGTACCTGGGACCACAGGCATGCATCACAATGCCCGCCTAGTTTTTGTAGTGTTTGTAGACACAGAGTTTTGCTATGTTGGCCAGTCTGGTCTTGAACTCCTGAGCTCAAGTGATCCACCCACCTTGGCCTCCCAAAGTTTTGGGAAGACAGGCATGAGGCACTGTACCCGGCCCAAATTCTCTTCTACTTTTTTCTTAAGGAAGAGAAACAGAGTTTTTTGTTTTGTTTTTTTTTAACAAACAAACAAAGCAAAACAGACTTCACAATGTAGACAGTTCACTGAATAGCTTTGTCACAAATCTGCATCACAAATACGTCTCAAATAAGAGCTTCAAACAACTTTATTTTTGTTTTTGTTTTGTTTTGTTTTGTTTTGAGATGCAGTTTCGCTCTTGTCACCAAGGCTGGAGTGCAGTGGTGTGATCTTGGCTCACTGCAACCTTCGCCTCTTGGGTTCAAATGATTTTCCTGCCTCAGCCTCCTGAGTAGCTGGGATTACAGGTGCCCACCAACATGCCTGGCTAAGTTTTGTATTTTTAGTAGAGACAGGGTTTCGCCATCTTGGCCAGGCTGGTCTCGAACTCCTGACCTCAGGTGATCCACCCGCCTTGGCCTCCCAAAGTGCTGGGATTACAGGTATAAGCCACCCTGACCAACTCAAATAACTTTAATTTCAAACAAAGTATAATCATTTTAAACTATTGTATGACAAATAAAACATCAAACTTGGTTATGTAATTTAATTGATTTTATAGTTATTGCCAGAATATATTCTCAAAGGAGATAGGGGATTACATTTTTTTTGAGATGGAGTCTCACTCAGTCGCCCAGGCTGGAGTGCAGTGGTGTGATCTCAGCTCACTGCAACCTCCGCCTCCCGGTTCAAGCAACTTTCCTGCCTCAGCCTCCTGAGTAGCTGGGACTACAGGCACCCCCCACCACGCACGCCTGGCTAACTTTTATGTATTTTTAGTAGAGTCAATGTTTCACCATGTTGGCCAGGCTGGTTTTCAAATCCTGACCTCAAGTGATCCATCCAACTTGGCCTCCCAAAGTGCTAGAATTACAGGCGCGAGCCACTGCACCCAGCCAGGGATTACTTTTTTATATATTCATACCTATCTCCTAACTGTATATAAAAAGGTTAATTTAAAATATATGTGTATTTTTACATGAGAATTACATGAACTTTGTATATGATTTAATATCATTGATGTAACATGTGACACAAAAGTATGTATATGTCAATACTGGCTGATTTTTTAATAGGTATGCCTTGCTAACACAAGTTTTATTACAATCAACTTTGAAGCACACCACGGGCTTGTCACAATATTTTGCCTAGTTATAATGAATAAAAATAAATTAATTTTTAAATAAATCTCGGAAGAAGCTCACTTTTAAGCAAAAACAGAAGAAAAACACCACTCTTTGAAACATATTACTTGAAAGAGAATATGCAATCTGTTATTCAGGTTGTTAAACAATATTATCGAGAAAACGCACATCATTTTCCACAAGATATTAAAAGACATATTCAGAAAATACCTTTGTTACAATATAAAAAAATGTGGAATAAAAACATGACATAAGGATATGTCCCATTATCTTGTTTTCAAGGAAATTTTAAATACAATGTATCTTCCCCTTTCCTTGTCAAATCACCAAATACCAGAACAAATGTTCTTAGAGACCCTGCCCTCCTTGTTCCAAGGTGTGTGGAGGGCATTCAAAGGCAAAGACATTGAAAACATCTCCACCTTCAAACACAAGCCCTGGGCGCTTTTGATAGCCATTTCTCAGTCTCGCTTTCCAATACAAGAGTTCTCTGATGATTCCAGGGACAGGTTGAAAACCAGAGCTGGGGCTGGGCGTGGGGTCTCATGCACGTAATCCCAGCACTTCCGGAGGCTGAGGCCGGAGGATCACTTGATCCCAAGAGTTAGAGACCAGCCTGGCCAACATGGCAAAACCCTGTCTCTACTAAAAATACAAAAATCACCTGGATGTGGTGGTGCGTGGCTGTAATACTAGCTACTTGGGAGGCTGAGGCATGAGAATTGCTTGAACCCAGGAGGCAGAGGCTGCAGTGAGCCAAGATCATGACACTTCACTCTAGCCTGGACAACAAAGCAAGACTCACTCTGTCTTAAAAAAAAAAAAAGGAAAAAAGATGCCGGAATCTAAAATTGAGCTCCCTGCGGGCAATCTGGAAAGGCTAATTGACATTTCCTTACTCACCAGGGACCCTTTTGGTAACGGCCCATCCTGCACGGGCCATCTCTGTAGGTTGGAACCTCAAAGTGGGTGACAGCTATGTCCACGTTGCAGGAACGATGCAACGATGCAGGGTTTCTCCTGGCATGGCCCTGAGGGTGGAGCTTTATGTCAGCAACACACTACAGACGTTCTTTAAATCTCAGTGTTCTCTAAAAGGAGAGGCTTTTAAGAACAACAGTTTCAGTTAAAAAGTCCTGCGACAGAGGTGGGCGGATCACGAGGTCAGGAGTTAGAGGCCAGTCTGGCCAACATAGTGAAGCCCCATCTCTACTAAAAGTACAAAAAAAAAAAAGAAAAATTAGCTAGGTGTGGTGGTGTGCACCTGTAATCCCAGCTACTTAGGAGTCTGAGGCAGGAGAATCGCATGAACCTGGGAAGTGGAGGTTGCAGTGAGCCGAGATTGCACCATTGCACTCCAGCGCAGGCGACAGTGGGAGACTCCACCTCAAAAAAAAAAAAAAAAAAAAAAAAGTCCTGTGACTGTTGCATTCAGGTCCCTCTCCATTAAAAGGCCTGTGTCTGAGGAATGGATAAAGAGCTGATGAATGGCGCAGAGAAAGCAATGAGCCACGGGACAGTAAAAACAGCAACAAAAATCATATTCTATGCTTCTCAACGCCACAGCATACGTTCAGATAGATTTGTGTGCAATATCGAAACTGGAACCCTAAACTATGGGGTTGGGTGAAGCCATTCTAAATAGTAAAGTTAAAAAAAAATCGTAAAGGGAAATATTGAGGTTTAACATTATAAAAATGTAAAAATTGTAATTGTCAAAAATACCATAAGAATTAAAAGGCATTTGACAAATTAGAATGAAGTTTGAAAATTTTAATACATAAAACCTGATACAATCAAAAAGAAAGCATGACAATCTAAAAACTAACAAAGGTTAGGAATATTCAATGTACAAAGACTTACAAGTAGTTAATACACTTATGTAAAATATTTTACTGTACCAGTAAGCAAAAATAAGCACAGTGTAAATAACAGACATGTCATGAATTGCTTATTGCATTGGGAAATTTTTTTTTATATCCAAGATATAAGGAAACATGAATTATTGTAGATGGATGCTTGATTAGGCAAATGTCGAAAGGTGTCATTGAGGGAGGCTGGTAATATTATTTGATATGTAACAGAGGAGTGAGCAGACGCAAACACCACCACCACACACTGCAGCCTGGCAGAACACAAACATGGACCAATGCCTGTGATTCCAAGTCAAGGAAGCAAAAGTCCTAACAGTTTCTTTAAGAGGTGTTTTTTTTTTTTTTGACCGAGTTTCGCTCTGTCTCCCAGGCTGGAGTGCAGTGGCGCGATCTTGGCTCACTGCAAGCTCCACCTCCCGGGTTCATGCCATTCTCCTGCCTCAGCCTCCTGAGTAGCTGGGACTACAGGCACCCGCCACTGCGCCCAGCTAATTTTTTGTACTTTTAGTAGAAACGGGGTTTCACCGTGTTAGCCAGGACGGTCTCGATCTCCTGACCTCGTGATCCACCCGCCTCGGCCTCCCAAAGTGCTGGGATTACAGGCGTAAGCCACCAAGAGGTTTTCTTACATCAATGGGTTTGGGGTGAAGGGGAGCTGGGAGGTTTAGAAGAGGGAATACCATGATGGGGAGAGTTTTAGGAGGATTAATCTGGTAAAAATATAAAAGATAGGTAATAGTGCATAAAGAATATAATTTTAAAAATCAAAGGTATTTTTTATTAACCTGTCAACTCTACAGATTTGCTTTAATCTCTCAAACTATTTAATCACTTAGTTCAGTTTTATCTAGGCATCCACAGAATTTGTCAATGGAGCTAAATATCTGAATACTTCCAAATATGTGGATAGGCATGGCAAGATGTTGAAAAAATAGCCACATATCTAAGTAAAAATTTGGTTTTCCTTGTGATGGTTACCGAAATATGAGTTTTTCTCTCTGTTATCACTACGAAACTCTTATAAATTAATTGCTAACTAGTTAATTTATTCAATAGAGCTAGACAATGCTATATTTGTCTTTTTCTTTAAGGATGAATCGACTTATATTTAGTAAGAATAAAAGGTTGATAATAAGGGGTGGTGGACTGGGGAAACTTCTTATTCCATTAGCATGAGCATGGCTGAGTTGGCAGCTGGGGTATGGGTGTAACAATATAGAGATGCTTTCTCATGGCTTAAAAGTTATTGGAGCCGGGCACAGTGGCTCATGCCTGTAATCCCAGCACTTTGGGAGGCTGAGGCGGGCGGATCAGCTGAGATAGGGAGTTCGAGACCAGCCCGACCAACATAGAGAAACCCTGTCTCTACTACAAATACAAAATTAGCTGGGCGTGGTGGCCCATGCCTGTAATCCCAGCTACTCTGGAGGCTGAGGCAGGAGACTTGCTTGAACCCGGGAGGCGGAGGCTGTGGTGAGCCAAGATCATGTCACTGCACTCCAGCCTGGACAACAAGAGTGAAACTCTGTCTCAAAAAAAGGAAAAAGTTATTGGAGAGTGTCAATTAATAACAATAAATAAATACGAAGCTCTAAAAGAAGAAAATTATTGTGAGAGTGCACAAACATGTTGAATTTTTTTCATTCTTCTTTTTTTTCTGTGCCACCTCTTCCTTTTTGGGATTTATGTACCCATGTTTATCTTCTCAATTTTCCTGTCTGCCTTTTATTGAACCTTGAGATGAAAATCTGACTGTGAAACTGGGCTTCCATGATATTAATCAACAAAATGAATTATTTAAAGTTTGGCCTCATGGCTAGTTCTTATCTCCATGGCATGAAACCACCAGCTTCCCTGATTTCTCACCAGTTGCTTTTGGCTTCAAACACAACCTGTGTTCTTTGCATCTTCACACATTGAGGTGTGTGCCTTTACTACAACAGAGTCTCCTTAATTCCAATATTCCAATAGACTCTTGATCCTTCAGTAGAATCCAGAGGGAAGACTCCAGGCGTGGGGAGGCGTGGAATCTGGTTTCAATATTTAGAATTGTTTTTGGCTTCAAAGTCAACCTGCGGTCTTTGCATCTTCACACACTGAGGTGTGTGCCTTTACTACAACAGAGTCTCCTTAATTCCAATATTCCAATAGACCCTTGATCCTGCAATAGAATCCAGAGGGAAGACTCCAGGCATGGGGAGCCGTGGAATCTGGTTTCAATATTTAGCTTAGCCCTTTTACTCAGGTTTCTTCAACTGTCCAAGCCTCATTTCTCTCATCTCCAAAACGAGACGGTAATGCTGTCCACCACACAGAGCTGCTGTAGAGACGCAATGGATGGGAGTATCAGACACTCAGCCACGCCTGAGCCAGAACATGTCCACTGAATGCGGCTCTAGCAGCTGCCGTGGGCCTGCAGAGAGGAAGAATCTTAAGGCGAGTCCAAGACAAGGGGAGTGGACGACTCCGTTTCGGGGAGGTTTACCTGAAGAGCTGTGTAGAAAAACCTGACTGTACTGGTCAAGCTTCTGCTTCACAACCCAGGAGCCGTGCATCATGTCCATGTGTTCAGATGCAAGACGCTCAGACCCCAGAAAAAAGGGAATTTGGGGTAAAGAAGAAAGGACTCTTAGCATTGTCCAGTATTAGGACAGTAACACCCTGTGTGGGTGCACATGCCCTCCCTCCTCCCTCCATTTCCGTGGTCTTTGTATCTCTGTGTGGGTGCACATGCCCTCCCTCTTTTCTCCATTTCCGTGGCCTTTGTATCCCTATGTGGGTGCACATGCTGTTTTTCCATCTTGGTGAGCTCTGCACTCTGTGTCTGTGCACACGCTCTTGCTCCATCTTTGGTCCAGAAAACTGGCCCTGTGGAGGTAGTTGAGGCTCAGAAGTGGAATAACTTGCCTGATATTGGACAGCACATGGCAGATTTGGGGAACGTGTGTGGATTTGGGGCACCAAGGGCTGGAGCAGCTCACCACCTCCTCTTCTCTGGGGTCACCAGGGCCAATAATGGTTCTGTGCCTGCACGATCATCCTCATCTCTCCACACATATTCGCAAAGACTTCCCAGACATGAACACACTACAAATGCTTCAGAGACTTTTCTATAAGTCATATGCTTTTAACTTAAATGCTTTAAGCCTGTCTAAATTATGTTGTCATAAAACTGGAGTAAGTCCATGAGCCTGGATTTGCAAAGCATACATTTCTAAAATTGTAAGAGACTCTACTACTTTCCCAGGTGGTGATAGTCTCTAATATGATACTAATCATTATTTTTTAACATTCTATCTCCTTTATGAGAAAAAAAGAAGAAAAAACCCTCAACTGTATTTAAACGGCACATGGAATTTTGATTTATCATATATCAGTAAATAAATGTTTCTCAGTTGAAGAAAAGCAGGTTGTCATAATTTCAGGTGCCAATTGGAAAACAACTCTCTGCATGAGCATTGCGTTATTTTTTATTTTTATTTTTATTTTTTATCAATTCCTTGCTAACAGAGCTTTTCTGCAGAGCAACACACCTTCACGGAATCTCACATAGCAAGTTCCATTTCCAGACTAGGCCCAAAAACCAGAAGTCTGAGCCCTTCCCATCAGTGACTCCTCACAGGGTGGAACATCATCCCTTGCAGAGCTGGCTAGCCCCAGCTCTGTGCTGGCTTCTTCCTTCACTGGTGCCATTAGAACATCCCTGCACCTGCATCATGGGTTGTGGGTGCAAGCTGCATGGTGCAATGCACATCACGGCCAGCTTGCAAGGGCTGAGGACATTCTTGCTTCTTTGCATGTTGTCCAGATTCCAGTGTATTGCAATGAGAGGAAGTGATTCTCATAGAAATTACAGCCTGGGCAAGCGTCCTTCCTACCAGCCTGTGAGGCTGCCCTGCAGGCTGTGCCTTTTCATAGGCTTTCTGCCATCATCAGCAATGGCCTGCCTGGCTGCCTTTTGCTTGGGAGGAGAAAACATACACAAGCATCATTATTTGATGTCTTCTTTTATTTTTACCTTTTTCAGTTCCAGTTTAAAGCAATAGCACACAACATTAGAGATGTATTTTTATTGGACAAGGTAAAAACTTTGGAAAATTCCCAATAAAACATGACCTACTTATGTACATATACAAGAATATAAACAGAAAATGTGAGAAAGAACCCTGTTCTTTAAGAATTTAAAAATTAGTAGGAATTCCACTGCAGCATACCAAATATGGTAAAAGCTGCACAAGTTTGCTTTGAAGCCCGACAAAGACTGAGATCTTCCCACCACATTACTAAGTCGCTGCGTGCTCTTGTTAAAGTGAATTGACTTCTCTGAGTCCCAGGCTCCATATCCTGCTTGTGAGACTTGAAACGGATAGATGAGTGCTTCTCAGAAAAACATCTGGCACAAACTAGATGTGTAACACATGAAAGCTGTTATGGTTATTCTCCTGCCATTGGTTAGTCTTTTTTTCTAAAAAGAGTATATAGTGGACACCTAGCCTTAATTTGGGTATTAGGTTAGCTACTCATGTCTTTTCTAATCATAATCTGTTCTCAAACATTGAAAGGAGGAAGTAGAGGAGAAAATAAAGAATAACAATTGGAATATAAAAGAAAGGCCAGGCCGGGTGTGGTGGCTCACTCCTGTGATCCCAGCAACTTGGGGGGCCAAAGCGGGCAGATCACCTGAGGTCAGGAGTTCGAGACCAGCCTGGCCAACATGGTGAAACCCCATCTCTACTAAAACTACAAAAATTAGCTGGGCATGGTGGTACGCTTGTAATCCCAGCTACTTGGTAGGCTGAGGCAGAAGAATCTCCTGAACCCGGGAGGCAGAGGTTGCTGTGAGTGGAGATTGTGCCACTGCACTCCAGCCTGGGCAACAGAGTGAGACCTGGTCTCTGGGATGGAAAAAAAAAAGAAAAGAAAAGAAGAAAAGAAAGAAAGGCCGGAACGTGCGATGTGGGGAGGGGAGACATGTGGGAGCGTGAGGGTTTGGGAAGGAGCCGACAGGGCAGCAGTAGAGGAGTCAGAAGAAGAGAAGGCGGGAGGTGACACTGACAGGGAAGACAGATGTGAGACACCTTCCTCCCTTATGGTTGGGCCCGGCCACCTGTCCTGCAACTGCATCGGCTCATTGTCTGCATCCCATAGAGGAACCCACAGGTGAAGAAAGTCCCACGCGAAGGGGATTTCATTCCCAAGTCGGTGCTTCCCAGGAACTGGGCTAAGTGCTGCGCAGGGCCACCTCCCACGAAGATGAGGCTGGGAAGCTTTATTTGGGTACATTCAAAATCTTTCCTGCCAAGGGGTAGAAAAGCCTGCTGAGTTACAGCTTCCCAGAGATGGTCTCCTGCTCTCTCAGATGGGTAATGTTTCCCATCGGAAAGAAGAAAGCAGCCAGCAGGAGAGGGAGAAACACGCCAGTCCAGCCATGGCGCCATTCCAGGGACGTCTTTTTGCTTTTATGGTGTTAAAACATTAGTCTTCCTCATTTAAGTTTTAAAATGAATTAAAAATGTATTAAAATGCTAGGTAAATAGCACAAAAATGTCCAATAGTGCTCTATTTTCCTTTCGAAAATTGGTCATCTGTGTCATATTTATTCCAGCAGCTTCCAGTTCATATGCAGAAACTCACTCTTAACAGCAGATATCCCAGACCTGGCAAGAACATGAGCATTTTCCTCCGGGCAAAAGATTTTAAAGACTGAAATATCTTCTTAATAGACACACAGCATTGGTGCTCTCGAGACTCTTTTTCCCCTCATAGTTAGATAAATAAATATGCATCGCCAATTTTTGTATTTAAATTAAAATCTCCTGTTTCTAGTGGGTTATAATGTGTATATTGCCAGACCCTCCTGTTTAGGATCAAAACTGAAGGTCTGGAATTGGAAGCATTAAGACACTAAATGCCACAAACGCTCCTTCAAATGAGGACTTGTTAAAATTAGCCCTTCTCTGGGTGCACAGGTGACTTGCTGAATTTACCTCAGCAAGCGGCCCCACGTTTGTAAAATCCCACTCCCAGCCTAGGCTACAAAACATCCACTAAAAATGATAATTAAAATAATTATAGAAGCAATAGGAAAGCATAATAAGAGAAAAAACATTTTAAAGAAATTATTCAGAAAATATTACAAGCTGATGCTCTGGAAATATTCCAGCCCTACTAATGGCATCTTAATATGTGAAAGTATTTGAGTAATTGTTCAGAGATGAAAGTCTCCTCATAGTTTAAATTCAATCACAGTATGATATTTTTCTTTATTTAAATGAAGTAAGTGTGGCAATTTTCACAACATAAAAAAGATGCTTAGTTTTAATTTAAGGAAGAAGTGTTGCCACGTGCTTTCAGCAAAGTTCTCGTGCATAGAGTGTCTTCTAGAAACAACAATTCCTCCTCTATTTCCCCAAATTAAACAACTTCTTGGGCATATTTAAAACAAGCTTTCATAAATTGAGAGAATTTTTTTTTAACTTTCAAAGATGCTTTACAAAGTGCAACTTCATCCCCCCATCTTTCCCATAATTTTATCATTTTTTACTGAAGTGTTGTTGCTGTTTCTTGGCCAGGGTTTGTTGAGCTGTGCTCAGAGCAGAGTGGAGGGTGGAAAGCCATGGGCCCTGCAGCAGCCCAGCGAGGGCAGGCAGACAGAGGGGCTGGTTTCGCATCCTGAGAGGGATCCGGCAGCACCTCCATGCCATGGCCCCTTTGGGCAATTATCCCCAGCTCTAACTATGGAGCCTGCGGTCCTGGGCTCTGAAATCAGAGTCTATGAACAGAAGAGCTCTAGGCAAAAACATACCATTCAATATAATGACTAATGACTCCGTGGCCCCAGCATGGGAAAACAGACCCTCCATCCTGGGCTGGCTGCCTGGGTCCTGGCGATGCTGGAGTCCAATGTCACTCTGGGAAAAGCTAAACATGTCCCATTGTGTTTAGAAATGTTATAGCAGAGACTATTTATGAATGACTAAACACAAAAGCACTTAAGTCTTCAGCTTCCCTGATGGAAAGGGGAACAGGCGAGGGCCCAAGCCACAGGACGTCGGCCCATAACCTTGGGAAGTCAAGGCTGGTGTCTGCAAGCCCTGACCTGGAATTCCTTGAAGAGGCTCCTCACTGGGATGATGGCAGCCAAAGGCACAATATGCGAGGTACACTTGCCACTGTGCCAATGCTCCACACCCCGCCTCTTTCATGCTCTTACCCAGCTGGGATGGAGAGGCTGCCTTTTCCCAGTTGTCAGACCAGACAAATGGTGGCTAGAAAAGCTAACCACTGACTTCTCCCTGGTCTCCCTGTTACACAGTGGGGAAGCCAAGGCTCCCAAAACTCCTCCCTGGTATTTCTGATGGAGACAGCATGGCAGGGAAAAGCTGTTTTTTTCCTCTAAAACCTTCAACCAGGCCCCACAGAACCAATGGAATTACCTGAGCCATGGGTTCCTGTCCTGGAGGCCCTGAGTCTGCAGGTGAAGTGAAGACATATCAGTAACATGGGTGTGCTATCAGGGAGGCTTCAAAAAGGAAGTAACTGGACAGAAACCATTAGCTCTAACATCCCAGGGGCTTCATGAGCTCTTACAGCTCTTTAATTTTGGCTTCTATGTCATTGAATTAACACCTATCAATAATTTGCTCTAATTTTACCCAAAAGTCTAAAATCTCTTACTCATTTCAATGCAATATCCATTCGCAATTGTATTGCATAATGAATGTAATTTATCATTTAAATCATACGTGTATATTTTCATTTTGAAGATGCACCATTTTGCAGAAGAGTTTTTAGTATAAATGGTTATATTACCTGAAACACTACAGTTTTTATCATTTAGAAATTTCAACAAATACTAGATAACATGGGTGTGTTCTGTCTTTGTTTGGCTTTCACGTAGCAATGGCCTATGTGCAGGCCACCCAGGATACAGCCTGCTCTGTGTTCTGGTCGTGCTGAGCAGGCTCGGCCAGGACAGGTTGGTGGCTGCGGACAGGGTCCTGGTCATCTGTGAGTGGCCCCAGTGCAGCCTGAAGACTCTGCAGATGCCGACAGGGGCCTGCCTCTGGGGCCTTGGGAAGCTGCAGTGAAGATCTGGGCCTCTCAGCTTATATTTTGTATTGTTGTTCTTCTATGCTTCATCTTTCTTTAAACAGTTTGGGCCACCAGATAGAAAGACAGGACCTGAGTGTCTTTCTTGTCTGTTTTAGTAACAGTTCTAAAATTCAAAGGGAAGGTGAGGTTCCTTAGGAGGTATGGTCAGCTCTTTCCACCATCTTGGCCTCCAGGCATCCAGAGAACCAGGTGGAGGATGAAAAGGAAAACCCTGGACTCTGCATTCCAGAAGAAAAACAACTTAGATGTCCTAGAGCAATTGCCTCATTCTTTGATGACACCATAAAAGTTCAGAAGTGAAGGGGCACCCACAAGGTCTCACAGTTACACATCTCGGGAAAATCCAAGCTCTTCATGAGCATGGGAAATCTCCCTGGAAAAGGGGGCTAATTGTCTGAGTAGGGAGTGAGGAATTTGGAGGGCAGATGCCTACTGGGGTGTCAATTGCAACCTCAGCTTTCTGTGTGAATGTTGCAGGGAAACCGGGAGATGGCAATGAGGAGGAGCAAGCCTGTGGGAGAGGCACCCTGCCACCACACCCGTACAAAATGCATATCATACTGGATTTCCAAGACTATGATAAGGACAAGTAGCATTAGGGAGAGTAAAGTTCAGTCCTCATGTCACTAAAATATTGCCAACATTTAAAACAAAGAAAAGCAACACTTACGTGAGTCCTGAGTTAAACCTAGTTTTAGGAACATGTTTAAAAATAAATAGTGCAGCGTGCATTTGTAATCCCTCAGAGCGAACGGCGCTTTTGTGATGGCTGTGACTTAGCCTACACTCTCGACTCTTACATACGCTGCTAGGTATGCTCATATTTATAAGAGATCAACTATTTTTTCTGAGGCAGACAACCCCTGTTTCCCCAGAAAGGTCGGTTTTCATTGCTGTAAGTTTCCCGGCTGCGGGGTGCAGATGGAGGACCGCCTTGAAACCCGGCTCCCCAGGCAGTTTCCTCCTCTGGCCCTTGTCAGGCCTGAGATAACCTTTGGTGGTCCCTTTCAGTGGCAGTGCCGTATAATTCAGGTAAATTGATGCTGTGTGGGAGAAGTTTTCACAGACTCCTCATCCATTATTGAATAATTTTTCATAATAAGAGCACTTCCTAAGTCAAACAAAGCCCAAGTATGGCTCAAGGAACTGCTGTGTTGAGTGCATCAGGGTTTATTTTTCTGCAGAAGAAAATAAACTATTACTTTGACTAATAACCTCGTTGGAATGTGGGTGTAGAGTGCCGCTCAGCGCGCTGCCAAAAGAAACGGATGCCCCCATCCTTTCCAGACACACGCTCCATCTGAGGGTCCCACAAATAGGCTCTGAGGCCTGGCCTGTGTCAGAAGGGAAACTTCTAAATACTCAAAGCTGGAGAAAACAACTTTTTTTTTTTTTTTTTGGACTAGAAAACACACAAACAACCACAAAGGTTTGTTACTAAAATACCCTTAAGAGAAATTGTTTATATTTGTGCTTAAATTTTAGCTCTTTAATATTTTAAACTGGTAAAAGAAATGCATGTAGCAATAAAGGCATGGCAGCTAAGAGTACTGCGATGGGAGAAGGTGCCCAAGAAAGCGGAGCTGGCTCTGACGGATGCTTTTCTGGTGAAGAAAAAGGCATTTAGCAAAACCTCTTGCTGAAAATTCTCCATTTGTCTTTCTCTCCAAAGGGACTCAGGTGGCACATACTCCTCCTCGGAAAGAGTACATTTACTATATTTTCTATATGTTTTTCATTTTCATTTCTAGACAAATCCTTTTGAGTGATTTAAAATAGGAGAGATTGCAAAGAGCTCTAAAGGCACGTCCTGGTCGTAGGTCTAATTTCTCTGTCTCAAGTGAGATGCCCAGCTGCCTGTACTGTGTATTCTTATACCACCCAATCATACCACTTTTCTCTAATTCTTGTTTTATTCAGAAGCATCACATTTTTTTGTTCAAAGGGCATTTATTTAGCAATTTTAAAATGCATAAAACTTGTTATATTCATCTTCCATTTAATAGCTTCTGATAAATGCTTTATTAACAATGAACATCCAGCTACCAACACGTTTACATTGCCCCTAATCATTCAGCAGAATCTATTTTTGTTTGTATTAGTATATGTATACCTATAGAGTCTTCATATAAAGTTTTTGCAACCACATTGACTTTTAAGGTGACCTGTGATTACTGGGTGAATTGCATGAGATATCAGAGTAGGGCTATCTGAATATTCTTTAAAATACCTTTTTCTCATCCAAATTCTGAGAATGAAAGGAATTCATATTATAATTGGTGTGGAATATAGATAACTCACCGTTATCATTCCTGACCTTTGTTTTCCTCTTTCATTTTTTGGGGAATTAACAAACCAGGAGTGAGTCATAAAATAATGAAGTGTGTTTGATGTGTACCCCGGTTCCCTCAATTTTGGACTTTGCAGCATGTCTCCAGAACTTTCCGTAACCAGTAGCTTAACCTGATGCATGCCACGCGTTCTGCACGAGCACATTTGTGAAAACTTGAGAACGAAGCCGAGATGTCTGTGGGATTATTGCCCTCATGTGCAGATGAGAAAGCCCCTGTGTTGGGTAGGCGGTGGCTTGCATGGAATTCAGAGGCTCCAGGATGGCAGGGGACATGACCTTTTCACTCTGCAGGAACAGTGGACCCGCTTATGTGGGTGCATCCTCGTCATCCTTTCTTGCTAATTTTAGGGAAAAACTGACAGTCTGAGGCATCTTGGGGAACCACTGGACTCCTGAGACTTCCAGAGGCCACCCGGCTTCCTAGTTACTGTTCTTGTCTTCCCATCAGCCGGCCAGATGCAGAGAGCGAGCTTTCTTTCTTTCTTTCTTTTCTTTCTTTCTTTCTTTCCTTTCTTTCTTTCTTTTTCTTTTTTTTCTTTCTTTCCTTCCTTCTTTCTTCTTTCTCTCTCTCCCTTCCTTCCTTCATTCCTTCCTTCCTCCCTTCCTTCCTTCTTTCTGTCCTTCCTTTTTTCCTTCCTTCCTTCTTTCCTTCCTTTCCTTTCTTTCCTTCTTTCTTTCTTTCCTTTCCTTTCTTTCCTTCTTTCTTTCTTTCCTTTGTTTCTTGTGTTTTGTTCCCTATGCAAGGAGGCCAGAGTGATGCTTATAGATGGGATCTTCAGGTTCTCTTAAAACATAGCAGTAAGAGGTTAATACCCTAAAATATGATGTGCCATAAAAACACAAAAGTGAAAATTCATTTCTAGTAAGGCAACGATGGCAGATGCTATCAGCTGCAGAATAAGGATGGTGCAAGTCCAGGACCATGCCTAGGCCTTGTGTTTTTGCATCTAGGGAAACAGGCAAATGCCAGGAATGATGTTCGTATAACACCCACATAGCTTCTTTCTTAGAATAAACAGAAGCCTTAATTCTAACAACACCGTAATACTCACAAATATTTCTGAAAGAGAAAGACCAATGCATACTTATTTGCAAAAATATTATTTTTTCTATGGTTTATAAGTATAGATGGAAAGGTTGGAATGTGCCATGCAGCTTTGACAATCCCTGTGGTGAATGCAGAGCCTTGTCCATAACAGATTACAAACAGCAGCCACTGGTCTTGCAGGATGAACGGAAAAAGAGGAGGGTTGGAAGAACACAAAGGAACAACTTTTTGCAGAGAGTTAAACATCACCAAAGCGGAGAGGGGATGAGCATTTCCGGAGGGTGCTTTGCCTGCACCACTCCCCGACCCCAGCTTCCCAGAAGCAGTGCACAGTTTAGGAGATCGTAGGGCTGGGCCCACTTTCAGCTGCTTCTGTTTTCTTGTGCTTCTAGGATGGTCCCTGGGCTACCTTAAAGCAACACATTTGAAAGCTGTAGAAAGTAAGGGAAGACTCATGACACAGATACCACAAAACACAGGACAACATGTTTTAACCTTTGAGAAATGACTAGAGCCAGAGCTGTGCTTATATCTGGGTAATTGATGTTCTCTCCAAACCAGGCCTATGGAATATCAAGCATCCCACTCCATGCATAAGTACTGCAACCAGGAACATGAGCATCTCCATGCTGCTTGCACAAATGTGGGGCCCTGAGCACACAGACAGACTCCCATATGGCAGCCAGGAAAACCTGCCCAAGCCCAGCCTTCCCTTACATCCATATCCCCACACAAGGACTAGGTCACCGCTGCTGCCCGATATTCCTGCACAGCCACAGCAAATATATATTGCACAGAGGTCAAAGTTTCCACCATAGTAGTTGCTGAGGACTTACCATGGACACAGCTAAGCCTACTACTATTTTAGTCTCTGTTGTTAGAGACAAGACATTGCTGCCTTTGAGGAAACAAAAATAAAATCATTCCTGTTGAAGAACTGGCAGCAGAACTTTCTAAAAATTGCCCTTGACACGTAGTTTCACTTAAAAACCAACCCTGAAAGTCTTAGTGCAAACACACCGATTGCGTGTGCAGGAGTAGTGCTGTCATCGCAGCAGGATCACACCCACATGGCAGGCAGCGGCACCATAAGGATGAGTCGAGGTGTCCATGATGAAGCTGCCCAGGTTCGTGGAGCCTCCAGGCTGTGAATTCCAAAGCCTGTTTCTGATAGAATTCATGTTCCCTGTTTCTAAAAGACTGAGCATTGAATACGTCTGTAAAGTAATTTGAAAAGCCATGGTATTAGAGGAATGTATGTCCAAGAGACTTTGGTGACAAGACTTCAGGCAGCTTCAGAAGCAGGAGTAAGGAGGCAGCTTTGATGAGATGGGAAGCAACCACTCAGTTCAGCGATACTCAATGCAGGCCAGACTTTTTTAGTCCTTTTTTGAAATTTTGTTGGCTTTGTGACTTTTATTTCACACACACAAAAATTATGTATTTTCCCTTTTCATCATGATATTGATACTTTAGTTCTTTGTGCCCTGTTTTTTTTTTCCCCCATTCCATGGGTTCAGTCAAAATCACTTTATCTGTAAACAGAATGATTAATTGATTATAAGTATGTGTTATTAAGATAATTGCTACTAGTAGTAGAAAGATTAAGTTAAAGAGTATTCTACATTGGTGGTTGCACAGTGTTATAGAAATAACCCTGGCTTTCTGAAATAGATGCTGTCCAAATTCCCAGGATATAGATCAACCAAGCGACATTGTCCAGATTGTTTAAGTAGCACAACAGACCCCTGGTTAGTGGTGGTCCAGGAGGATGCCACATTGTCCTGGAGGTGGGGGAAAAGTGTGGCCCACTCATACGGGAACAGATTATCATCAATACCAATGGATAGTGACAAGTGGGATGGAAGCAAAGTATTGGGTGATACAACAGCTTCAGGCCACAACTGCGGTGCAGTAGTCAGGAGGGGTCATTTGAGGAAGTGGCCACTGGGCTGGGCCAATTTGGAGCAGTGAGTTCAACAGACACTTCTGGTAGATATGAAGAATGTGGGAGAATAAAAAGGAGCAGAAGGTCAGCTTGGAGACCAATCACAGTGCAAGGAGTTTAGTTGGGACCTTGGTCTCATCATTCCATAGCTCATGAATTCTGCCTCACCCATCTTTCCGATCCTGCAACATCAAGACTGGGCTGGTACCTTAGATGCTAAGTCTGGGGCATTCGTAATTGATGATTGAATACTAATAGTTAATAATCAGGTTGCAGATATTAGCCGCAAAGAGTTGAGGATTTGGGGAGATGACTGAAATTACTGAGGAATTCTTACATGTGGTTGAATTTGAGAAGTGTTTTGAAGGACCAAAATGTGCTAAATGTCTTAGAAAAGCCTGCTGTAATGATATCAAACAGTATCGCCACAGCTGAGGATTTAAATTTTTCAAAATTATTGGTTGATGTTAGTTTGCGATATTGAAACACTAGGACATTCAGGGGTGTGGTTAAAAAAAAGTAAAATAGAATTCTTGAGAAGCTGCATTCTGACTTGGACACTGTATTAGTATTGCCTTCTGCTCTGTTTCATGAAATCATCTCGTGTTCCCGGGTAACCCAACTGTTTACACTTGTATTGTTTCATATTTTTGATGCACACTCATTAACTCTCCATTTTAATATCTTCTTAAAACTATCAAAAAGATGTATTTGTTCTAGAATATTGTTCTTCTGCAAAATGGCACTCTCTAAAGTCATTCCTTGCAATTCTATTGTGCTCCCCCGTGTTAGGCTGACCAACAGAGTAAAACTAAACTCCAAGTAGAATCAAAATCTCCCGTCCATTCATGCTTAGGCACGTTCTTTATTACCACATACTTAATATACAGCAAAGAGAGAAAAATTAGCACAGTTAAGACCTGTTTTCATCCTTGACCATGTCTCCTCCAGCAGAAACAGATTCTTGTATTTTAAAATTGTTTTGTTTTCTTTTTTAAGCAAACTATTCCCCAGAAAGGCTTTTCTTGGCACAATTAACTTGATTTCCAGTCAGCACCTATTCAAATAACAGTAACTTGTTTTTTTTTTTTTGACCCTTTAAATAAACATCATTTACATGTTGTATCGGAAAATGTACAAAGCTGTAAACTGATAAAGTTATAGATTTTCATGGAAATTAAGAACCAGAAAGGGTCTATGAGGTTCTTTAGCTTAGCCTTTATTTGAGGAATGTTCCTAAAAAATGGTATGTCAGTGAAGATTCTGTAGGTCTCTCATGGCTAGGTGAGGGGTTCAACAGGGGGAAACGGGCGTTTTGTGACAGGAGTTCCCATCGCCCGGACAATATCCTATGCTGCATCGGGGGCCTTTTCTCCTGGGGCGTCTCCCAGTGGAATGCCCCTGAGTGATCTCCCCAGCCAGGAGGGAAGCTGACACCCCCAGCGTGTTTGTGTCGTGCCTACCCCAAAAGCTAATCCTAGGATCCAGATCTCCTTAATCTGTATAAAGCCCTCTCGTATTCACGCTGAGAGAATGCACTTTGTTCTCCTCTGAAGTGGCTCACAACCAGTCAAATAGCTTCTCAATTGGGAGTTGATCTTCTTATGAATGATCAGAATTTACCTGCTCTAAGCAGCCTGTGTTCTTCAGCATTTATAAAGCAGAGTTCTATGGGGCTCCCACGATGGATTAGAAAGGATTGATCCTAATGCTTCCTGTCCATTGCATGAAGCCAGAGGTGGTTTGTTTAAGAACACTTTGGAGAAAGTGCTCCATTTGAAGAAAGGGTCTGAGGTGTCCTAAAAAGCCCCAAACTCAGCTGAATGCATTCTCTGCTTTTCCTCTTAGGTTTCAGTTGGACTGATTTACATCATGGGTTTTTCTACCCTCTGTCTCTTTGCTTGTCTTAGGTATAAACTTGTCCCAACGTGGTGAAAACACCAGCTCTTCTGGAGTTAGAGCATCTCACCCTTCTGATTGCCTCGTGAAGCTCTCGAGGCCTTACCTTTGCAACACACCCTTCTGACGGGACTCACCATTATGTTTAAGAGCTGGGACTTGTGCTCTTGTTCACAGCTTCTCCTCGAGAGTAAATGCTGCTCTTACTTCTTGTCTCATGGTAGCCCCACGCCCACGCTGCTGGTTTTCCAGAGTCCCTGGTTGGACATAAAATCCAGAAACCTTCCTCGGTGCCTGGCGCTGAGCCATGATCTGCATAAATGGATGGAGAATCATGTTCCTGGGTGTTCTCCATGTACCCCCATTTATGGTGTCCACATCTCTCCAGGACTCGCTGGCTGAGGGTACATGTGTGGTCACTGCTCTAGATCTAAGGCATTGCTCAGGCCTCCTTGCCCTCATCTGCCAAAGCGGGGACCACAGCTTCCCTTCGTCATCTTCCTTGCGGCTCCTACAGCAGCCTTCCCACCAGGCCCCAACTGCTGAGCTCTGCCCATGACAGCAGTGGAGGACTCCGCCCTGCCATCTACCCAACACACCCATCCTGACTCCACCGATTCTGCCCCATGGTAGGCCCTCTGCATGCCCCCAAAGCCACAGTCTTCATGCATCCAAGTGGCCTTTTGGGCCCCATAGAGGCCAGTATCAGGGCCTCCTCCCTTCTTTATGACAACCATCATCACCAGGATGGGTGCTGGCCAGGCTGCTGTTCTCTGCTCCCTTCAGAAGGGGGTGCACTGTCCACCATTATCCTGAAGCTCTCCTTGTCAGGAGGCTCACACAGGAGTGAGGGGCCTGAAGGTGGCCAGCTCACCATCCCCTCAGGCTGACCTGCCGACCTCTCCTGTGGCAGTCGCCTGTTCTTAAAAGATGCTCCTCTGGGCTTCGTGCAATGGGAATTCTGATGGGACTGTGGCCACGATGTGCCCGGTCTTCTGGGCTACCTAACCTGCATCCCAGAGCTCAGCTGAGGTCTACAGGATGCTTCACATCATAGAGGGCTGTGGGCTCTAGGACAGAGTGCGTGGAGGATGCTAAGGATGAAAAGAAGCATACAGGGGCTGCCTGGGGACTATGGAACTAGTGGGTCCCGAAGACCAAATTTCTCATGCGTCCAACAGGGCAGCTTAGCATGAACAGGGGTAGAACCCAAATGGTGGGACAGACTGACACATTCCCTACGATCAAAACTGTGAATGGTTTTACCTCAACATGGAGCCAGAAACAGGGAGAAGCTTCTGGAAAGAAGAGATGAAGGTGCATTTGGGGGGCAGCAGAAATAGAGGCATATAGTTGTGATGAAGACAACATTTTGAATCTGATATACCTCAGACATTCAGGATGTTTTTCATTCACAGAAGACACTTGACTTTAAAACATATTGATATTATATGTAATGACTCAGATGAAATAGCCTTCTGCTCCTGATGTGGTGTTGAATAAAGACCCTAAAAAATGTGTTGTCTTTGCCTTGGAATCCTTTAGATGTGTCTTTGGGTGGCTTACAGGAGAGACTTGAAACCGTGGCCTCAGCGCTGACCCCCAGTTTCCCCTTGCAGCTGGGCCTGGCTGCTCATGAATGATGCCATCTCAGCCTCTGCTTCATGCTGTCAGTCTTTGCAGAAAATTCCCACTCCCTTAAAATGACACTTAACTTCTGACCCTCATAGAATCAATGTCTTTGACAAAGATAAAGATTTTTATTAGGACATGGGTTCTTCTGTGGAGATCAGCATCAGAATAGATGATGAGCTGTTCACACTCTCCATGTTTGGTCCTGCTCAGAGAGACTCGGATCTACCCTCTGTGCAAGGAATGCTCTCCACATGGGGACCCCCTAGACGCAGACAGGATAAGCGAGCCCCTGGATCCCACAGCAGGTGCAGCTTGTGTTTACTTATTTATGTTTACTTTATTTTATTTTTCCATAAGTTATTGGGGTGCAGGTGGTGTTTGGTTACATGAGTAAGTTCTTTAGTGGTGATTTGTGAGATTTTGGTGCACCCATCACCTGAGCAGTATACACTGCACCATATTTGTAGCCTTTTATCTCTCAGCCCCCTCCCACTCTTCCTCCCAAGTCTCCAAAGCCCATTGTATCATTCTCATGCCTTTGTGTCCTCATAGCTTAGTTCTCACATATCAGTGAGAAAATACAATGTTTGGTTTTCCATTCCTGAGTTACATCACTTAGAATAATAGTCTCCAGTCTCGTTCAGGTTACTGAAAATGCTGTTAATTCATTCTTTTTATGGCTACGTAGGATTCCATTTTATATATATATATATATCACCATTTCTTTATCCACTCATTGATTGAGGGGCATTTGGTTTGGTTTCACAATTTTGCAATTTTAAATTGTGCTGCTATAAACATGCACGTGCAAGTATCTTTTTCAAATAATGACTTCTTTTCTGCTGGGTAGATACCCAGTAGTAGGATTGCTGGATCAAATGGTAGTTCTACTTTTAGATATTAGTGACTTCAGAGTGGGACCCTTGTATCTCTGGAAATGGCTAGAAGCAACACCAGCAAAACATGATGTCTGGATGCAGATCCCTGTATGGGAGACTTACGCAGTAGCTTTCAGAGTTTGAATCGTGAACCACAGCAAACAATGGATTCTGCACCGTGGCCTGGTTCTCATCAACAAACAGAGAGCTGGAGTAACACTCACTCTGCGAGGGATACCTACACTCGCTACGTAGCATGCACACCGTAGATTTTATTCTGATTCATTCAAATAAAAGGCTACCAGTCTAAAAAATGTCTTGACAAGTGACGCTTCACAGCTAGAAAAACCCAAGTTCATTGCTCAAATGAACAGAAATTTTAGATTAAACCAGTGAAATATTTAAGAAACAAAACCCTATATAAGGAAGTGAGGCTTAAAGTCCCACATGAAATAGCTAGTAGATTTAAATGGTGGGCATGCTGGTCTCAAGGGTTAATTTTATTTTCATTGAGATATAATTCAGATACCATAAAACTCACCGTGTTTAGGTGTGCAATCCAGTGGATTTTAGTACATTCACAAGCTTGTGCAAGCAACACAACTGTCTAATTCCAGAACCCTTTAGTCATCCCCCTAAAAAACTCTGCACCTGTTAAATTTTACAGAGTGTCTGAGATCATTTACGTGACAACAGTATTTATTGAGAAGTTTTGAGAATTTTTGTAGGCTCTGAAGTAGCTGAAGTGTAATAGGGACATTTCTACTGAAAATTGCCTTTCAAAATGGACAGGTTTAGGGTGTAAATATTTAACATTGTTAAAGAAAAGCCAATTGTTTTCATTTCCGATATCTATATTCACACAAATGGCCAGCTAGCACTTAGAGCATGAAGTATGCTGCCGGCGAAGTCTCCTGGAGGCCACTAGATTCAAATGTCGGCAGAAATATTATCTTGGCAAATACTAAGGGTGTAAGAAATGCCATTAAAGCTAGGAAAGCAAGACATTCATTGACCAATAACAATTATGGATTATCTATTTGTGCAGCTCAGAGAGTGCATCTTCTCTGCCTTTTTTCCTGAGCTACCAAGAGAATTAATTTAATTCAAGTTTTGTCTCATAATTTCAACTCAGAACACCCTCTGGGCATCAATCCCAGGCCGGCTTTATCAACAGCAACAAAACTATGACAGTTTGAAGCTTGCATCTAAAAACACACAGAGTGAAGCTTTCAAAAAGGGCGAGACATTGACTTTCAAAATAGCTCTGTCTATTGCATGCAATCTAGATAAGGGAATTTTGCAATGAAGCATTTGCTGGGTGGGTGACTGATAGCAAAGCTGTGTTTCCTGGGGAAAAATGTGGCATCTTCAGTTTACGTCAACTCGCTCTCATCAGAGACAAAACTGCAAGTAAAAGGCAAAAGTTTACCTTTTACTGCATTGTTATGGTCCAGAATGTTTCTTCTCATGCTCTTTAAATGAAACACAGTGGCTGGGTTCACTATTGGAATGCCAGGGAGCTCAGTTGCTGTTGTTAGAATGACTTCCTGGTGGTACAGCCATGGCCAAGTGACCTTGTTTCCAAGAGAATCCATGGTTTTATGCTCAGGTCTAGAACATTCTCTCGTCAGACAATGAGGTTCGGGTCAGCCCCTCGGGGCCAGCAGCGACCTTTCTGGGGAAGGCGGTGGCTGCCTGCTATCCCGTTACTTCTGAAGACTTCGTGGTAAAGTTTCCTAATTGAGAAATTTCCCTCCATTTGGAGAGAATTTACACACATACCAGGAATGGCTTTGGGGAGCTATTTCACTGCCAGGGAGTCGATTTAAACAACAAAAAGTCAAATCATCCTGCCCTTTTCTGCCTGTTCACTGCCTGCTTGTGGGACTGCATGAAGGCTCAGAGCTATCAAATGAAGAAAAATGGGCCTTTGGCTTACAAGTTTATTGGCACCCCCATTCCCCCTGCATGGAAGTTTTCATAAGAGGCCTGGCAAATGGTTTTAAAATAGCTGTGGTATCTGGCAGGATGGAGTGTACACAGCCTAGAAATGCTGTTTCCATTTCATTCTTCAGCTGTGTGTCCCTGCCGTGATGGATAACAGATAGAGCCTGCTTGCCTAGGATGGGGACAGATGCCATTGGAAACAGGTCAGGTAAACTTGAACTGCTAGATTCACCCTGATGAAACTCATTAGCTCCCGGCTCTCTGAGCACTCCTTTTCAAAGCTAACACTCTGGGCTTTCAAAAAACAGATTCCTGTTGCAAGCTCGCCCAAAGCTGGCTACCAAAAGCCACCGCATTTACCCCTCTTTGCTCCTGGTGATTCACAGAGAAGGTACTGGACACACATTTTAAATGTAAGCCTTTGCTATGTCTCTCTTGTCTGCTTATGAAGACACCAGCCGTGGCTCGTTAGAGGCGTGGGAGCCACCGTTCCTGTAGTGGAGTTCCACTGCGCCTTTTCAGGAGGAGTGCTGGCCCGGAGGGAGGGGCCACAGCAGCCCCCTCTGACGTCCCTTAGTCTTGCCATGGTAGCTCCTTTTCCTAGTTGTCAACTACTCAGTACTGTCATCAATTACTGAAGCTTCAAATGCAGTATACCAATTTGAGTTTTGGCCAAAGTTACGGCAGTGACTTTAAGGCAAGTTTGTAGAGAAGTCTTGACTCCTGAGATGAACCATTTTTTCAATAGGCTAATATGTTCTAAGAACAAAAATTTGAGAATATTGAAAATGTGATCTGTTGGTGTTTACTAATACAAATTTGACATTCTAGAAAAAGTGCAGAGCTCTTTGTTTTAAAATCATCACAAACACAGCAATAACAGGAGAATAGAAACCAAGGTTTGGTATCCATATTTGGTGCCCATGTAGGCTGGGGCTAATCCAAACCAATCAATATCTAACTAAAATAATTATTTTGTTTGATGTATAAAAATAAGATTATGTAATTAGAATTGGATAGGCCAGAGCTTGAATCTTTTCTCTGCCATTGTTTATCTGGGGGCTGAGTTTCACTTTTATTATTGGTCAAATATGGGATCATGTTATTTATTTTGTAATATTATTGTAGAAACAAATAAGAAAGTTCCTCACATGATATATAAACCACCCAGCAAATAAGATGCAATTATAGTTCTGTATTTTTGTTTCTTTTTTTTTTTTAGAGACAGGGTGTCACTCTGTCACCTAGGCTGGAGTGCAGTGATGAGATAACAGCTCACTGCCGTCTCAAACTCTTGAGCTCAAACAATCCTCCCACCTCAGCTTTCTGAGTAGCTGGGACTGCAGGTGCATGCCGCCACACATGGCTAATTTTCTAAAAAATATTTTAGGGATGAATTTTTGCTATGTTGCCCAGGCTGCTCTCAAATTCCTGGGCTCAAGCAATCCTTCCACCTCAGTCTCCCAAAGTTCTGGGGTTACAGGCATGGGCACCCGCTCAAGTTCCCAATTAAACCCTTGGAACTCACATCAATTCACTGGAATATCACCATGGTTGTCCTTAGTCCAAAGGCCGGTAAAGACATATTTATTACAAGCCACAGCCTCCAATTAAACGTATATTTGGAGCCAAGATCCATCATTACTTCCTTTGGAGAAGCTGTCACCTGTCGAAGAGTCTAGGAAGGTTTAATGAATATGGAATCTCAGGAACTGTCACCTTTGAGAATTACAAAAATGTACCTATTTGCTTTTGCACTCTCTCCTGCCCTCATCTGCCACATGACATATGGCCAGGGGGGTCTGTGGTCTCCTGACAATAGTTCCAGGTAGCCCAGATGGGAGGGCCCAGGATGGGCAGCTGCTGCTGTGGAATCTGAAGCTGGTCATAGGAAAAATGGGGCTTAACGATGGGCAATGTGCTGGGTTCCTGGATGGAAAGAACAGCTACGAGGAGACAGCAAACCCTGGTGTGAAAATGTCCACTTGGCAAGGGGGGTGCGACTCACTGACATTCACAAGGTCATCTGGAGGCCATTCCCCAGCCTCTGTTGGATGTGCTGCCTGCCCCGGGCCTCTCTGGCATCGCTTTCAGTTTGTGTTGCTTTTCTGGAACGCCAGGGCTGTGGCTGTTTCTGGAGAGCAGTTGTGGAGGGAGCTGCGGGCCATTCCCCACTGCGCTCTGCAGGGCTTTGCCTGGACCTCTAGGGAAAGTCTGGTCACCTGGCCCAGTCTTGTCTACGTTTTGGTGAAATAGTCGCACCTAGAGTGAGACTCACGATGCACACATAGGCCGACCCACCCTGGCAGGGAGATGATGTCATGCTCCTTGGTGTGATTGTCATGCCTTTCAGCTGCAGCCAGAGCCCAGGCCAGGAGGAAAGGAGGGGCAGCCCAGGCAAGGCAGATGTCTCTCTTTTTCCTACCGCAGAAAGGGAAGACTCCCAGTGAATGGACCCTATCTGCACTTGGCTGTAACTTTCCACCAAAGTCAGGAGTCTCCTCTTCTCTAGAAACCCATCCTTTAGGTGGGCTGAGAAGTTTGGAGATGTATAGCAAACCTCTTGAATGATTTTATATTTCTGGGATTTGAAAAAAAAAAAAAAGGCCAGGCATGATGGCTCACACCTGTAATCCTAGCACTTTGGAAGGCCAAGGTGGGCGGATTGCCTGAGCTCAGGAGTCGAGACCAGCCTGGGCAATGTGGTGAAATCTCATCTCTACTAAAATACAAAAAATTAGCCCTGTGTGGTGACCGTGCCTGTAGTCCCAGCTACTTAGGAGCCTGAGGCAGGAGAATCGCTTGAACCCGAGAGGCAGAAGTTGCAGTGAGCCGAGATCTCGCTACTGCACTCTAGTCTGGGCAACAGAGTGAGACTCTGTCTCAAAAACAAAAACAAAAACAAAAACAAATACAAAAAAAAAAAAAATAAGAAAGACTCTAAGAAGAAAACGCCCATACAGTTGTGACAGTCTTCCCTCAAATGGCCATGGGAAGCTGAGTTCATCTGCTGTTTGCGTTAGACGAAAACAAGGGTGCTCTGTGAGCTTTGTTAGTTCTGGGGTTCCTATGGCTAACTCCTAAAATATGCATGAAGCCTGTATACACATTTGCAACTTGGAGTTACCATTTCTATTAAGTCTCAGGGTTAAAAAAATAAGTAATCATTACATGAAATGGGTGTTTCTTTTGGCAAAATAAAAATCTGAAAGATACTAAAATTACACAGTTCATTTCAACCAGATGCTGGCGAGTCCTTCCTCAGAAATCCGGTCCTTGCACTGCCTGCGAATACAAACAGATGCTCTGTGGCACTTCATTACTGGATCGCGAGCACACCGATGTTTCATAAAGGGCATTGTAGAGTAATGTTTGCCATGCTCCATGCCAACTGCAGGCTGAGATTGCTACAGCATTATGGAACAGATGGAAGTTAAAGTCGTCGCTAAGCTCCAGTCTCCATTTCTTCTGATGAAGAGCTCCAAAGATAGCTTTAAGTGAACTTTCAAAGGTAACTTTCTGGGCTTCTAAAATGCATAAAATTTATGGAGGGTATTGCACTAAAGCATGAGAAATACTTAGGTACGCCTCTTATTTGTCATCTTTTGGAGACTAGACTATGTGCAGGCTTATTGGTAAAGCTCTTTTCTAAATAATGTGTTTATGCACCCTCGGTTTAGCTATCATTTCTGGGACTATCCCCATTTTCCTTGCCTCAATGAAAGGGAAACTTTACTGGAAGGTTGCAGCAGGTGGAGGTGGCTGTGTGCAAGCCTGTAGCGTTCTGCTAGCAGGGTGCTATTTGCAGTCTCACTTAGCGACTAAAGTAATGGGTAGATCTGGCATTAGGGGAGATAAACAGAGAATAATTTATTTTCATGAAACTCTCAACCTCATTGAACTGAAGAGCCCACACAGCAGTGCTTAAGAGCCTGTGGGTTAGAACTTGTCAAAATCAGATTTAAAGTCCTGATTCTGACACTCACACCCTCGGTGACCCCCGCAAGTTGATGGCTATTAATATTTCTGAGCTTCAGTTTCTGTATCTACCATTTAATAATAATCCTGACTTCACAGGGTGGTTGAGTGGAAAAACACTTCAAAAACATTTCATGGGATGGCTGGAGACTGTACCTATGGGCTGTCACTGCCATGCACACACACACGTGTGTGTGTTTTCACAAGCATGCCCCAATATGCATAAAATACCAAATATGACCAAGAAGATAAATATCTAGCATTCCAGAAGCTGTTCTTTACCGCAGCTCTCATTTCCTATTTCATACAACTTTTCCTCACAGACAGGCAATTTCTTTCGTGAATAGAGTTCTCCTTATTGGATAAAGAAGCACTATTAGCATAATCCAAACACTTCTAATCCACTCATGTTTTAGCCACGCCATGCTTTTGATCCACTTCTATAAAGACCAATGGAAAGGAACACCTCAGCCCTCATTCCAGTGGGGTTTTTCTCTCTGGCTTAACTGTCAGTGAAAATATCACTTTCAGTCTTGCCTGGGATCAGAACCTGGAGCTGTGATGTCCACAGCATCCTCCCCTGTGGCAGGACGGATATCCATCCCTTTCTCTTAAGTGGAACACTAGTATGTTCAAAAATAAAAAGCATAAGGCGCAGAAAGACAAATATCATGTGTTCTCACTTATGTGTGCAAGCCCAAAATTGTAATCTCATGGACGCGGAGAGCAGAATGACAGGCCCCAGTGGGTCTGCTGAGAAGGGGGTGTGTGGGGAGGGTTGGTGAATGAGAACAAACCTGCAGTCGAGAGAAGGAATGAGGTCTAATGTTCCATAGTACAGTACAGGGGGTGACTCTAAAGTTAACAATGTATTGTATATTCCAAAATAGCTAGAAGAAAATATTTGAAATGTTCCCAACACAAATAAATGATAAATGCTGGAGGTGACGGAGACTCTAAATACTCTGACGTCATCACTATACATTCCACGCATGCATCAAAACAGCCTGTTCCTCCCCTCCCCGCGAACCTGTGCAAACATTATGCTTCAATACAAACTACTAAACAATCCCACCTGGAAACAGGTGAGTGATGTCTGTCTTTGCATTGGAATGTCTAGGTCGGGAGGACAGTGGCTGGGGAAGGAGACCTGTGATTGAGCTTCTGGCCCAAAGAAAGGGACCACAGTGTCTGGGGAAGAGACAGAGGGGCTCCTGTCCAATGGTGTCCTCCATCCCAACCTGCCCCTTTTGTTTCCCTGTCAAGGAACTGAGATGGAATGACCCTACCTATCAGTTCACTGGAACTGCCATGCCCTGATATTGACGTGAAAGGGGTATGCTAATGTCCCAACGAGAAATACTTCAACATTCTGACTGAAGCTCCCCCGTGGCAGGACAGATAGCCAAGACTATGCTGAGATTGCTTAGAAATGTGCTTTTCTGGAACATAGATTTTGTCATCAAGTTGCATGATTATCCAGTAATCATATGTATTATTTTAATAACGAAAATTGTTTCTCCCCGCTCCTGCCAAGTTTACTTCATCAGCGTAAGCAGCATGAGCTGGAGGGTTAAACTGGGATTTTCTGTCAATTACGGTCTTTAGTATTGTGCACTAAATATAGTTAAAGTTCAATGAAAGTTTTGTTGAATTGAATTACTAACTCAATTTATATCTGTATACATATATCAGTATGTTTACGCCAATACCCATGTCTGTATCTATATCTATAGTTCTGTATGTATCAATATCTATACCTATCTGTATCAATATCTTTATAATATAATTATCTACATCAAATCAATACCTGTATATCTATATCTATAATTAAATGTTTCTCTCTCTACATGTATCTTTATCAGTACATCAGCACCAGTATCTATGCCAATATACCATACTTGCCTGTATCTGCATCAGTATATTTATGAATATCTGTACCAGTGTAAATATCTACGTGATCTATACCTCCACCCACATCCACACTCACATCCACATCCACATACACTTCCACATCCACATCCACACTCACACCCACACTCATCCACACTCACGTCCACATTCACATCCACACACTTATCCACAGTCACATCCATATCCACACTCACATCCCCACTCACATCCACACTTACTTCCACACTCACATCCACACCCACACTGACATCCACATTCACATCCACACCTACATCCACACTCACATCCAAATCCACACTCACATTCACATCCACACTCACATCCACATCCACACTCACATTCACATCCACACTCACATCCACACTCACATCCACATCCACACCCACACTCACATCCACATTCACATCCACATCTACATCCACACTCACATTCACATCCACACTGACATCCACATCCACACTCACATTCACATCCACACTCACATCCACACCCACATCCACATCCATACCCACATCCACATCCACACTCACATCCAGACTCACATCCACACCCACACTCACATCCACACTCACATCTACATTCACATCCACACACTCATTCACAGTCACATTCATATCCACACTCACATCCACACCCACATCCACACTTACTTCCACACTCACATCCACATCCACACCCACACTCACATCCACACTCACATCCTGACTCACATCCATCCACACTCACATCCACACTCACATCCATGCTCACACACTCACATCCAGGCTCACATCCACATCCACACTCACATCCACATCCACACTCACATCCAAATCCACACTCACATCCACACTCACATCCACATCCACACTCACATCCACATCTACACTCACATCCACACTCACATCCACATCCACACTCACATCCACATCCACACTCACATCCACACTCACATCCACATCCACACTCACATCCACATCTACATACACATTCACATCCATATGTATATCCACACTCACATCCATATTCCACACTCACATCCACACCCACACTCACATCCACATCCACACTTCACATCCACACTCACATCCACATCCACACTCACACTCACATCCACATCTACACTCACATACACACCCACATCCACATCCACACTCTCATCCATATCCACACCCACATCCACATCCAGCCTCAAATCCACATCCACACTCACATCCACACTCACATTCACATCCACACTCACACTAACATCCCCATCCACATCCACACTGACAATCACATCCACATCTACACTCACACTCATACTCACATCCACACTCACATCCACATCTCTACGTCTATGTGCAGTGGCTTCATGAACTTGATGTTTGTAAAAGTCATACCCAAGGAAAGGGCTACTAATTCCTGTTTAACAATTGGCCTTTTAAGAGATACTTTTCTTCTTCACATTGGTTTCGAGAAAAATAGTCTGCATTAGAGGCACAGGATTTTAGAGACAAGAAAATAGTCATTCCAGTGACTACGTCCACAAAGTATTGGAGAAACGTGTTTCATCCATGTACATGTATTTGGAATGAGGACCTCAGCGTATGTTGATATCTCAGCCATTGAGCCATGGCTGGCCTTGTCCCTAGCTTGCAGTGCTATCCATGGTCAGCAGGTCATTGCTGCTCACTCCTTGTGCCCAGTCGCCCAGCTCTGGTATTAAAGACACCTCCGTGTGTATCAGGGGCTGGGAGCTCTGCAACTTGGCTATGCTACAGAGCTTCAAAATGCATTCAAAAGGAAAAGCAAACTCCAGGAAACACTGAGACACTTTTAGAGTTTCTCTGGGAATTTTACTTGGTGAAATCACTTACATCTGTCTACTAGAAACCTCCCCTGGGAGTGTTAATGCCATTTTTTCCTCTCTTCCCCTCAATGGAAATCAGGGATCAATCCTCGGAGCCCTTCATTACTTGACACGGGAACGCAGGTGTGAGTATGATTAGCGGCGTTTAGGTGGAGCGCTTTCTGGGACAAGGCTGTGACCCACGGTTGCATTAGTCCTCCAGGCCGTCAAACCGGGTGCTCCTCCCATGCTTTTTCAGGCAGAAATTCTCTTAAATTGAATAATTGTCATTTTCCAGCCCTCAGTGAGGCCAGAAATCACTAGAAATCTCATTTAAACTTTCCCTCCTCGTTCTCAAGCAAATTTACAACAGCGGCCAGTACTTTTGCAAGATCGCTGGAGAGAATTCATCATCAGAATAGAGATATTTTTCTCCATTGTTGAGCCAACTACCTTCCATCAATTTTTTCATCATTTCACCCATCTTGTTATGACCTTCCTTGGATAAAAAAGCCCAGCTCTAACTCTTTCTTTCTGCCGGCAGTGCCTCCCTGTGTATGATATGGTTAATATCGATTATAAATCACAATCAACTCTGCAAGTCCCGCTCATCCCCCCGGACTCCCCTTACCCACCCGCTACAGAAACTATTCTCTGCTTTTCACCTGCTGGGAAATGCTGTTTTGAATATTTCTCCTTTCAAACGGAATCACCATTTTCAATTGTATTTATCTAGATTCCAAAACCATCACGATGACTTCACGTCAGTGCCAGCACACAGCCGTGGAGTACAGTGAGCGCTCTCTGCCGCTGACAGCAGTAGCGGTGATCTAATTTACCCAGCGACTGGAGGAAATTCTCTGTACAGGCTCTGGGTCCCTTTGGATTCGTGACTTCAAGGTCAACTGGAGGAGAAAGGAGGCAAGGCTGAGGGTCACCCTCTCCTGTCTCATTTGCATGCTCTTGAATATATGGTTTTAAGAAACAAGCGTTTTTGGTCTACAGTGTAAAAATTCCTCAATGATTTTTTGTACAGATGTGCAGAATACAGGAATGAAATAAAATATTGACAATTTTTGGCCTCACTTTGTTTTTTTTTTTTAAGCTTTCTCCAGTGATGCTAAATTCAACTTTGGCCACTTGGGTTTTTAACATTACTTTAAAAGTCCCAATCACAATTAGCTCCTCCAAGGCTGATGTGATTGTAGGCATATTATTCCTGAGGCTAGAGATATAGTCATTTTCCCATCTAGCTGACTTTAGCATAAAAATACAATTGAATCATAAGCAATGGAATTGTATCTATTCGACTCTCTTCTTTCTCAACTAGAGTTAATAATGCTAGGTTTTACTCCTTCCTCCTAAATAACATAAAATATGTTTCATCTGCGTCCGTGTGAAGAGACCACCAAACAGGGTTTGTGTGAGCAATAAAGCTTTTAATCACCTGGGTACAGGCGGGCTGAGTCCTAAGAGAGAGTCAGAGAATGGAGATAGGGGTGGGGCCATTTTACAGGATTTGGGTAGGTAAAGGAAAATTACAGTCAAAGGGGGTTTGTTCTCTGGCGGGCAGGAGTGGGGTCGCAAGGTGCTCAGTGCGGGAGCTTTTTGAGCCAGGATGAGCCAGGAAAAGGACTTTCACAAGGTAATGTCATCACTTAAGGCAAGGACTGGCCTTTTTCACCGCTTTTGTGATGGAATGTCATCAGTTAAGGTGGGGCAGGGCATTTTCACTTCTTTTGTGATTCTTCAGTTACTTCAGGACATCTGGGCATATACCTGCAAGTCACAGGGGATGCGATGGCTTGGCTTGGGCTCAGAGGCCTGACAATATGAAATTGAAATTAGCACATCTCCAGGATGATTAGGTCTTGAGTGGATTTTATTAAATTTACTCACGTGCTGTTCACTTTTTCTTAACCAGAGAGTGTGTGTGGAACTAGGCTTCTTTTCTTTTCTATTTCTTATAGTAATAGAGAGAAGCTTTTTTGTTGTTATACAGTAACAAACCAAAAACAACAAATAAAGCCATGGAAGGCAATGTGAAGGCAATGTGAAACACAAAGAAAGCAGTGATTATAGCATTATTAAAATTGAGAAGAATGATAAAGAGCTTTAAATGACACTTTATATCATGCTATGCTCTCTGCTAAGAACTCCTCCCACAGGCTGGGCCCAGTGGCCTATAATCTTAGCATTTCGAGAGGCCAAGACAGGAGGATAGCTTGAGCTCTGGGTTTGAGTCCAGCCTGGACAAGACAGCGAGACCCTGTCTCTACTAAAAATACAAAAATTAACAGGGCGAGGTGGTGCATGCCCATAGTCCCAGCTACTCTGGAGGCTGAGACATGGGAATTGCTTGAGTCCAGGAGGCAGAGGTTGCAGTGAGCTGAGATCGCACCACTGACTTCAGCCTGGGAAATTGAGCCAGACCCTGTCTCAAAAAATAAAAATTAAAAATATATATATATAAAAAAAATAAAAATATATAAAAAATATAAAAATATATAAATAATATAAATATATAATTTATATTTATATATTATATATTTTTAATATTATATTATATATTATATATAATATAAATATAATAAATAATATGCTATATAAATATAGTATATAATATATTATAATTATATTATATATCATATAAATATAATATATAATATATTATAATTATATTATATATCATATAAATATAATATATAATATATATCATATAAATATAATATATAATATATATCATATAAATATAATATAAAATATATATCATATACATATAATATAAAATATATATCATATACATATAATATATAATATATATCATATACATATAATATATAATATATCATATACATATAATATATAATATATTATATACATATAATATATAATATATTATATACATATAATATATAATATATTATATACATATAATATATAATATATTATATACATATAATATATAATATATTATATACATATAATATATAATATATTATATACATATAATATATAATATATTATATACATATAATATATAATGTATAAATATAATATATAATATATTATATACATATAATATATAATATATAAATATAATATGTAAGATATTATATAAATATAATATGTAAGATATTATATGAATATAATATATAATATATTATATAAATATAATATAATATATAACATATTATATAAATATAATATATATTATTATATATTATATATAACTATATATTATATATATAATATAATATATATAATATATATTATAGTTATATAATATGTTATATATTATATTATATAAATATAATATATCTTATATTATATAATTATAATATATATTATAATTATATAATATAATATATGATTATATAATATAATATAGATTATATATTATATAAATACAATATATATTATTATATAAATATAATATTATTATATATTATATAAATATAATATGTATTATATATTATATAAATATAATTATATTATATAAATATAATATGTATTACATATTATATAAATATAATTATATTATATAAATATAATATGTATTACATATTATATAAATATAATTATATTATATAAATATAATATGTAGTATATATTATATAATATAATTATATTATATAAATATAATATATATTATATATTATATAATATAATTATATTATATAATATATAATTATATTATATATTATATAAATATAATTATATTATATATTATATAAATGTAATATATATAATATAATCTATAATCTGTATTATATATATAATATATAATCTATATTATATATTATATATATAATACAGATTATAGAATATATAATATATAATATAGAATATATATTATATAAATAGAATATAGATTATATATATATAAATAGAATATAGATTATATATTATATAAATAGAATATAGATTATATATTATATAAATAGAATATAGATTATATATTATATAAATAGAATATAGATTATATGTTATATAAATATAATATAGATTATATGTTATATAAATATAATATAGATTATATGTTATATAAATATAATATAGATTATATGTTATATAAATATAATATAGATTATATGTTATATAAATATAATATAGATTATATGTTATATAAATATAATATAGATTATATGTTATATAAATATAATATAGATTATATGTTATATAAATATAATATAGATTACATATATATAAATATAATATAGATTATACATTATATAAATATAATATAGATTATACATTATATAAATATAATATAGATTATACATTATATAAATATAATATAGATTATACATTATATAAATATAATATAGATTATACATTATATAAATATAATATAGATTATACATTATATAAATATAATATAGATTATATATTATATAAATATAATATAGATTATATATTATATAAATATAATATAGATTATATATTACATAAATATAATATAGATTATATATTATATAAATATATTTTATATTGTATATTATATAAATATATTGTATATTTTATATTATATAAATATATTGTATATTGTATATTATATAAATATGTTGTATATTGTATATTATATAAATATGTTGTATATTGTATATTATATAAATATGTTGTATATTGTATATTATATAAATATGTTATATATTATATATTATATATTCATATTATTCATATTATAAAATATATAAATATATAATATAAATAAAATATATAAATATATAAAAAATATATAAATATGTATATAAAAATATATATATATATATTTCTTTGTTAAGAACTCCTCTCACAGACCTGGTCATGGCTGGTAATCCCTCTGCAATGCAGAGGAAGGGAGGGTCATTTTGTTTCGAATGTTGATGAAGCTCTGCCAATGTCTGTGGAAGAACAAAAGGGTCCTACAGGACCATGGGGGCTCCCACCAGAGGAGGAAAAGCAAACATGGGGTCCTGGATGGGCAAGAGTCAGCACAAGACAAAGAGGCATTTTCTGGGACGGTGACGGGACTGGGAAGTGCAGTTTGGGGTTGGGGGCAGGACATAGGGGAGGATGCTTGGGAAGATGGACAGGTCCCTTCAGCCTCCAGGTGTGGAGCCTGGAGCACCAATGGGCACCGATGGGCATGGGATGCTGAGTGTGGGTTCCTGCAACCGTGCATGTCCTAGTCCTGGCACATCCCCCATTACTGGGACTTTTACCAGGCATGAGGAGCCCAAAAAAGTGTACTGGAGAAGCCTCACTCAGGAGCTTCAGTCATGGAGCAGCCAGTACCAGTACTTCAGGCAGCCGCCATGGGTTTAAAGAAATAAAAATAGGAGACATCAGGCATTTGGAAGAGAGAATTGGGAAGATGTGTTTGCCGAGCTACAGTGAGCATGAGGAAAGCAAGGCACAAGGGGCCACGGCTGCAGTCCTCATCGAGGCCTGTGCAGCCACTTCTAGTTCAGGGGACAGAGGTAGTGGTAGTGGAGGGACGACCAGGAACCACAACAGAGGCTTCCTTAAGTCCTTTTACCTCAAAAGAAAAGCAAAGCAAAATAAGCAAGCAAAATGCTTTCTCAAGGCAAAAATTGCCTCTAATCAATAAGCACCTCCCTTTTTCTGGATTTCCAGGGAACAAATCTGAAAGTCCCGAGGCCCGTTAGGAAAGGTGGCAATGCCACCTGGGCTTGCTTGTTTCTCTGGCTAAGATTCATGACTGCCTAGTGGAGGGGCCATGAGATCCATGTGAATGTCCTCTTCAGGCAGTTTTGATGAGGGAAAGCATTCTTTGAGCTTTGGGTAAAATTGTGCAGATCATAGTAGTTTAGAATGGGGTAGTCACCTTGTGGGTCATCCAGGCCAATTGTGCTAGTGCTGTCACAGAGAAGGTAAGTGTCCATGGGGTAGTGGGACTCAGAGCTGGCTCTGCAGCTAAAGCCTCAAGACCCTTCAAGAGCTGACCATGATGACGGGGTTGGTTCATTCCCACCAGTTCTAAGGGTAAATGCTGCATTTTCCTGCAATGAATGTGACTTTAATCCAGGCATCTGTGCTGCAGTCTATTGAGATAATCACTCTCAGGTCAATTGCGGTAGACCTAAGCTTCTGAGAAGGTTCTGGAACTTACAACAAAGGACAGATTGTCTGAGCCTCCTAGGCTTGGGCCCGGGGTGACAGGCAACCATCTCCTGCCTCTGGAATGGATGTGTTGGGTGGAAGATTGGCAGATGAGACCTGCTTCCTCAACCGATATGCTCACACCCCTGGTTGGAAGGACCTTCAGCAAAGTGGCTAGCTCTGGCGAGCCCATCCTGCTGTTCAAACTCTTCTTAAGGCCATCAAGTCTTTTACACACTTTCCGCGGCTCACAGCTGGCTTGAAGTCCACTAGTATCCTCTTCTAGCTCCTTGAGAGAAAGTGCAAATGCCACTTGTCTTTTCAGGCATGCAACTTCCCCCCATATAAAATAAAGCTTTTGCTTCAAGTGACTGTGAAGGACTGTCCCACTCACCATAACATGATTCTAAGGGCAAGTCTCAGCTCGGCTTTCCACATCTCTCTGAGAACTGACACTCCGAATGTATTTTGGAGCTCAGTTCTCCTATGGAGAACCTACTAAGCAAACAACTGTGTAATGAAAAAGGTGACTATTTTTGTAAGTACAGATCTATGTGGCGACATCTCACCCACATAAATTGCAGGCAACCATGGGCGATTTAGTACCTCCAAGTAGGAAGGCAGGCCGTGTGGTAGACTGAGTCTGTTTCAAAAAGGCTGGCTCTGAATTTACCAGCTTTGTGAACTTAGACAAGTTACTCACCCTCTCTGAGCCCTGTTTCCTCCTTTATAAACTAGAGAATAGAATCTTCCAGGGTCATTGTGAGGAATAACAGAGAAACTGCACGGGAAATACATAGTGCCTTGCATGGCACTTACTAACCCCCCAATAAATACTAGATGTGATGATGATGATGATGAAGCTGTTATAATCATGATTTTTCATAGAAGAAACAACTGTACTCAATATACTTTTTAGGAAGAAAATGAGAGTCTGCAAACGTTAACATAGAGTAGTGAAAGGGGTTTCAGATTTCAGAGAGAGACTTGAGAGGGGTGGGAATGGCTATGGGCTGAAAACAGCAGGACCTGCACCTCACTTTATTTTCTGTGAGTGACAGACTGGACGCAACCAGAGAGTGTGACCTCAAAGGTCGGCCTGGAGACAACAGCATTGTTGGAAAAGAATGTGAAAAATAGCTTAAGAAGAGAATCAGAAAGGCACACATGGGGCTGCTACATTTGGGTAAGCAAATGTTTTAAAATTGTGGGTATGTTAAACATGAGATTAAAGGCAATTTTAATTTTGTTATTATTTCAAGTAAAAAAATGGTAAAAGTAGAACAGCACCATCTTGTTAAAAGTAAAAGATAAGCTTAATGTTTTCTTTAAAAGTGAGGTGCCAAAATGTCATTGAACATGAGCAGTTCATCTGCTCTCTTAACCAGAATGCTCCGCCTGTTTTCACTACAACACTGAGAGCTCATGTGTCCTTCAATGATTCAATGAACACCTTACGTTCTATCTTAATGAGTACATTAAAATTCTTAAAATCGGAACATGAACCAATAATATATAAAATAGATTAAATAATATGCATTTATTGTTTAGCATTCTTTCCGTTAATTGTAAGCTTTAAGAACATGTCCAGATTATAAAGGAAAAAAATAATTGTCAATGTTATTGTCCTGATGGATTCTTTCAAATGCAAATTTTCCATGTCGTGTAGCCATATGTGTGTTAATGTTCACCTTTGAAAATAAACAGATCTAAAGTGGTGTCGGTGTTGGCAGTAGCCACTACCTCTATTGTACGTGCAAAGCACCAGCATCTTGCAGTTCTTCACATGAGCAATTTCCTGCTGCATTTCTTGATATTTTGCAGAAGTTTTCAATAGACAATATAAAAGAAAGATAAATGGTGCAAATGAAGAAAGTTTCTGGCTATTCAGTAGCACTAAACATACCATCCTTTTTATAATGCCATGGTTTGGGGATTTCATTGTAAATACACAATTATATTGAAATGAGGAGTGAAGTTTCTTCTTCTTCTGTTTAAAGTGGAAAATCAATGTGATCAGTATTTTAAATTACACATTGTTTAAGAAACAAGTAAATTACTGACTGTTTCATTTGGTTGCTAAATGGCCCTGAATGTGCTGTGTGAGCAAAAGTGGCTTAGGCAAGATTAGAGGAGATTTCTGTGACAGGGAAAGATGCTATTTGTAATTATGTATTTTAATTTGCCTGGGTATGAAAACATCTGATTACCTCACACTTAGCAAGGAAGCATTTCTTTAGCTGTTTTGTTGAAAGTGAACATACTTAAAATACATTGCACGACTGAAAAAGAAACTCTACAACTGAATCTTGAAGACTGAGTGGGACTGAGTAAGCTCAGTAAAAAATGGGAGAAAATTCCCCAGAAGTAAAACATATATTTGTAACAAAGCATATAAAGTATACAATTTCTCATCTATAAAGCTTCATACACTCTTTCATACTAAGTGAAAAAGAATATTTTTTTTTCTCCAAATAGGGTTTGGTAATTCTGTTAATATGTTTTTGTTCTTCTTAACATGACAGGGGGGAAGGTAATTCTGATTACATTTTTTAATAAGGAAGTTTGGGTTAACCATTGTAAGATAAAAGTTTACAATTAGGAGACATTCTATCCATGAAAAAAATACAGACTATTCAAATTATTGAGAATACAATAATTTTGGGGAGTTCTGCTCCCAAAGAGTGAGGTAGTCTCTTTCCACTCCAGGGAACCCCAGCTGGGGCCTAAATCTAGCCACAGTGAGCCTCTCAGTGTGAGCATTGATTCATATGGGTAAAACAGAGATGCAAAAGTAAAAATTGTGGTTCTTTCATGGAGATTATTATGTCAGAATCTGCAATTTCTTCTCATATTTTCTTGTTTCTTTCAGCATGTATATTCTCTTTAACAATGCTGAAACCCTGCACGTTCTCTCTGAACCACGCATAAATCAACAATGACCTCATTCTTGTTGGCTTCAGTGTCCGTGTGCATAATCCACTGCCTTTGTTTCTCCTTTATTTTCCAGCCTCTGATAATCTGATTCTCTGTCCACCTCAGCATTCCTGATAAAGACAGTATCCATCCACTTTTCTAGAAGATCCTCAGGTGGCCACATGCCAACATGTCTCTAACACCACCCTAGCCTTCTGGCTGCTGGAGCCTTCCCTGGCTTTGCTCCCAGAGCTCCCCAGGACTCTGTCCACTTGTGCCTTCTGTAGAGAGGGTTGCCCTGACCATCACATCTAGCCACCACCCTGCCATTTTCTACCTGTAACTCTGCTTTATTTTCGTTCATAGAACGTATGAGGAAGCACTTGACCTCCAATCCCACGTCTGTTGCTCTCTGTATTAGTCTGTTCTCAAGCTGCTAATAAAGACATACCTGAGACTGGGTAGTTTTTAAAGAAAAAGAGGTGGAATGGACTCACAGTTTCACATGGCTGGGGAGGTCTCACAATCGTGGTGGAAGGCAAAGGAAGAGCAAAGGCATGTCTTACATGGCAGCAGGCAAGAGAGTGTGTTCAGGGGAACTGCCCTTTATAAAACTATCAGATCTCCTGAGACTTATTCACCACGACAAGAGCAGTGTGGGGGAAACCACCTCCATTATTCAATGATCTCCACCTGGCCCCACCCTTGACATGTGGGGATTATTACAATTCAAGGGGAGACTTGGGTTGGGTTACAGCCAAACCATATCACTCTCCCAGTGTCTTCCTCTAGCAGAAATCCCTGGGGCAGGACCCTTATCTGCTTGCTCACCATTGCATGACAGCTCCCAGAAAAGGAATGACTGATGCCAGGGCATGGCTTTGAGCCAGTGATTAACAATGTTCCTTCTCCATCCCACCTTTCTTTAATAAAAAGTTGTTCATCAGGGGAAAAATAACCTGTTATAGAAATATAAGAAATAAAAAAACAAACTTCCTGTAGAAAACCCATGCCATGACTTGCGGAACCACTTTGGCTCTGATGGCTTCAGGGCCTCCACATCAGTGGATAGTGGATGGGTGGATAAGTGAATGGCTGGATAGGTAGATGGGTGGGTGGCTGAGTGGCTGGCTGCCTGGCTGAATGGGTGGGTGAATGGGTGGATGGGTGGATGGATGTTTGCCTGGTTGCCTGGATGGATGAAAACTAAGGACAAGTAGAGAAAATAAATATTTAAGATCACCGAGACAGAAAGTCAACAAGGATACCCAGGAATTGAACTCAGCTCTGCACCAAGCGGACCTAATAGATATCTACAGAACTCTCCACCCCAAATCAACAGAATATACATTTTTTTCAGCACCACACCACACCTATTCCAAAACTGACCGTATACTTGGAAGTAAAGCTCTCCTTAGCAAATGTAAAAGAACAGAAATTATAACAAACTATCTCTCAGATCACAGTGCAATCAAGCTAGAACTCAGGATTAAGAATCTCACCCAAAACCGCTCAACTACATGGAAACTGAACAACCTGCTCCTGAATGACTACTGGGTACATAAGGAAATGAAGGCAGAAATAAAAATGTTCTTTGAAACCAATGAGAACCAAGACACAACATACCAGAATCTCTGGGATGCATTCAAAGCAGTGTGTAGAGGGAAATTTACAGCACTAAATGCCCACAAGAGAATGCAGGAAAGATCCAACATTGACACCCTAACATCACAATTAAAAGAACTAGAAAAGCAAGAGCAAACACATTCAAAAGCTAGCAGAGGGCAAGAAATAACTAAAATCAGAGCAGAACTGAAGGAAATAGAGACACAAAAAACCCTTCAAAAAATTAATGAATCCAGGAGCTGGTTTTTTGAAAGGATCAACAAACTTGATAGACCGCTAGCAAGATTAATAAAGAAAAAAACAGAGAAGAATCAAATAGATGCAATAAAAAATGATAAAGGGGATATCACCACTAATCCCACAGAAATACAAACTACCATCAGAGAATACTACAAACACCTCTATGCAAATAAACTAGAAAATCTAGAAGAAATGAATAAATTCCTCGACACATACACTTTCCCAAGACTAAACCAGGAAGAAGTTGAAACTCTGAATAGACCAATAACAGGAGCTGAAATTGTGGCAATAATCAATAGCTTACCAACCAAAAAGAGCCCAGGACCAGATGGATTCACAGCCGAATTCTACCAGAGGTACAAGGAGGAACTGGTACCATTCCTTCTGAAACTATTCCAATCAATAGATAAAGAGGGAATCCTCCCTAACTCATTTTATGAGGCCAGCATCATCCTGATACCAAAGCCTGGCAGAGACACAACAAAAAAAGAGAATTTTAGACCAATATCCTTGATGAACATTGATGCAAAAATCCTCAATAAAATACTGGCAAACAGAATCCAGCAGCACATCAAAAAGCTTATCCACCATGATCAAGTGGGCTTCATCCCTGGGATGCAAGGCTGGTTCAATATACGCAAATCAATAAATGTAATCCAGCATATAAACAGAACCAAAGACAAAAACCACATGATTATCTCAATAGATGCAGAAAAGGCCTTTGACAAAATTCAACAACCCTTCATGCTAAAAACTCTCAATCAATTAGGTATTGATGGGACGTATCTCAAAATAATCAGAGCTATCTATGACAAACCCACAGCCAATATCATACTGAATGGGCAAAAACTGGAAGCATTCCCTTTGAAAACTGGCACAAGACAGGTATGCCCTCTCTCACCACTCCTATTCAACATAGTGTTGGAAGTTCTGGCCAGGGCAATTAGGCAGGAGAAGGAAATAATGGGTATTCAATTAGGAAAAGAGGAAGTCAAATTGTCCCTGTTTGCAGACGACATGATTGTATATCTTGAAAACCCCATCATCTCAGCCCAAAACCTCCTTAAGCTGATAAGCAACTTCAGCAAAGTCTCAGGATACAAAATCAAAGTACAAAAATCACAAGCATTCTTATACACCAACAACAGACAGAGAGCCAAATCATGAGTGAACTCCCATTCACAATTGCTTCAAAGAGAATAAAATACCTAGAAATCCAACTTACAAGGGACGTGAAGGACCTCTTCAAGGAGAACTACAAACCACTGCTCAAGGAAATAAAAGAGGATACAAACAAATGGAAGAACATTCCATGCTCATGGGTAGGAAGAATCAATATCGTGAAAATGGCCATACTGCCCAAGGTAATTTACAGATTCAATGCCATCCCCATCAAGCTACCAATGACTTTCTTCACAGAACTGGAAAAAACTACTTTAAAGTTCATATGGAACCAAAAAAGAGCCCGCATCACCAAGTCAATCCTAAGCCAAAAGAACAAAGCTGGAGGCATCACACTACCTGACTTCAAACTATACTACAAGGCTACAGTAACCAAAACAGCATGGTACTGGTACCAAAACAGAGATATAGATCAATGGAACAGAACAGAGCCCTCAGAAATAATGCTGCATATCTACAACTATCTGATCTTTGACAAACCTGAGAAAAACAAGCAATGGGAAAAGGATTCCCTATTTAATAAATGGTGCTGGGAAAACTGGCTAGCCATATGTAGAAAGCTGAAACTGGATCCCTTCCTTACACCTTATACAAAAATCAATTCAAGATGGATTAAAGACTTAAACATTAGACCTAAAACCATAAAAACCCTAGAAGAAAACCTAGGCATTACCATTCAGGACATAGGCATGGGCAAGGACTTCGTTTCTAAAACACCAAAAGCAATGGCAACAAAAGCCAAAATTGACAAATGGGATCTAATTAAACTCAAGAGCTTCTGCACAGCAAAAGAAACTACCATCAGAGTGAACAGGCAACCTACAAAATGGGAGAAAATTTTCACAACCTACTCATCTGACAAAGGGCTAATATCCAGAATCTACAATGAACTCCAACAAATTTACAAGAAAAAAACAAACAACCCCATCAAAAAGTGGGTGAAGGACATGAACAGACCCTTCTCAAAAGAAGACGTTTATGCAGCCAAAAAACACATGAAAAAATGCTCACCATCACTGGCTGTCAGAGAAATGCAAATCAAAACCACAATGAGATACCATCTCACAGCAGTTAGAATGGCAATCATTAAAAAGTCAGGAAACAACAGGTGCTGGAGAGGATGCGGAGAAATAGGAACACTTTTACACTGTTGGTGGGACTGTAAACTAGTTCAACCCTTGTGGAAGTCAGTGTGGCGATTCCTCAGGGATCTAGAACTAGAAATTCTATTTGACCCAGCCATCCCATTACTGGGTATATACCCAAAGGACTATAAATCATGCTGCTATAAAGACACATGCACACGTATGTTTATTGCGGCATTATTCACAATAGCAAAGACTTGGAACCAACCCAAATGTCCAACAATGATAGACTGGATTAAGAAAATGTGACACATATACACCACGGAATACTATGCAGCCATAAAAAATGATGAGTTCATGTCCTTTGTAGGGACATGGATGAAATTGGAAATCATCATTCTCAGTAAACTATCGCAAGAACAAAAAACCAAACACTGCATATTCTCACTCATAGATGGGAATTGAACAATGAGAACACAGGGATACAGGAAGGGGAACATCACACTCTGGGGACTGTTGTGGGGTGGGGGGAGGGGGGAGGGATAGCAAAAAAAAAGAAGTAGAAAAAAAGAGTAAAAAGTTAGGATATTTTTTATATGGCTCTGGAATGTATAAATAAAAATAAATTGGAAGTAAATTGGGGGGGAAAAAAAAAAGATCACCCAAGGGAAATCAACTCATGTTAAATAAACTCAGATCTCTAAGCTATGTGCCAAGTGAACAATATAGACTAGTAACTTACCAACTCACTTTTCAAATGGGAAATTTCACATAAAAATTGACATTTCCATGTTTTTCACTTATAAATTATTAGTTAACTAAATACAAAAAATTTAGCTATTTGTGTGAGGATGCAGATAATCCTATGCGAATAATAGCTGGATGCCTGTTGTGAGGCCTATGCATGTTCAGAACTCAGAGCTGACTGGAGGTGTCCATGGGAGTTGGTGGGGGCGGGTCTCTGCAGTCCTCTCAAGACCTTCATGAGGTCCTCCCATCCTTAAAGACTGATTTTAGTTTAAGCTTTAGAAAAAATTTATCCTAATTGATTTTTTCAGGAAACAATAAAAGTCCATATCTCTGATTTTTTTTCTTACTTCTTGGCGAATGAGGTAAAGTTACAGCATCATTATTTATCATGCTTTAAGACACTCAAGCATATTTAATAAATGATGTCACTTACACTACATGTGCCCTCCAGCCAGACCTTTTATTTTATTTTAACTATGGGATTGTTGTCTATATTGCATGTGCACTTGGACTTGGATTTTTTCCCAGCATTTCAAGCATCATGTGCTCAGAACTGAACTCTTTCCCTGCCCCCAGCTTTCCCTGTCCCTCTGAACGGCCTTCTCCAGACCCAATTGCATGGGTCAGGCCTAGGAAGCCATCTTTGAAAGCTCCCTTTCTCTCCGCCCTGACATTCCTGGATCCCTGTGACAAGGGACCCAACCCTCAGATTCCAGGGAGTCTGTTCTGTGTCAGCATCTTCCCGCCTTCCTCAACCTCTCTATTTAAGCTCATCTGCTTACATTGAGTTCTGGCAGTGCTTGCTTTCCAGAACCAGTAGCTATAACCTTGTCTCCCTCCAGGATATTTTTTGAGGGAGCAGAATTAATTTTTTAGATATTGTAGAAATTAAAATTTGAAGGCATTTTTCTAGCAGATTGCACTCTTCGGTTGCTTTTGACTTCACTTTTAATAAAGTGAAGAACTTTCCACAGTGGACCAGACACAAGGGATCCAGCCTGATTCCCCTGCACCTGCGGTCCTCTTCCACTGCATTGGTACTCACTTGGCTCTGAACTTCAGCAGAGCTGCCTTCCTTCAGTTCCTTAAAAGTGTTAACCTTCTCCGCCATAAGGCATCCGTCACGCTGTTTCTTCTGTCTGGGATACTCTGCCTCTTGCACTCCAGGACTCAGCTTTGATGTCACTTTCCTGTCCACCCCAGAGCAACCTTGACCCGGTCTCTGATTGTCTGCAGATTTTATATGTCTTTTATGTGATGACTTCGTAATCCCCCACAGTTGCTTTCATAATGTTTATCACCGTTGTGATCTCTAACTATGTGTGAACTTACATGTCTAATGTCTGCACCTCCACAAACCTCAAAGCCCATGAGTTTACTACTGTGTGCATGGCCAGCTTAACACCCAATAATAGAGGGTGCTCGATTGATGGATGAATTGAGAGTGGGTGGATGGGTGATTTGGTGAAAGGGTGGATGGCTGGCTGGCTGGCTGGATGATTGGGTGGATAGTGGATGAGTGGATGGGTGAATGGCTAGATGGGGTGGATGGGTGGGTGGTTGGCTGGCTGGCTGAATGGTGAATTAGTGGATGGGTAGCTGGCTGGCTGAATGGGTGGGTGGATGACTGGATGGATGTTTGGGTGCATGGGTGCATGGCTGGCTGGATGGCTGGATGGTTGGGTGGATAGTGGATTGGTGGATGAGTGAATGACTGGACGGGTAGATGGGTGGGTAGCTGGGTGGCTGGCTGAATAGGTGGGTGAATGGGTGGATGGGTGGATGGTTGGATGGATGGGTGGATGGGTGGATAAAAACTGAGGAGATTTTAGAAGAAGCAGAGAAAGGAAATATTTAAGATCACCCAAGTGAAATCAAACTTAACCAAGTGGAAACTTAGAGAAAGACAATTCACATTTGCTCAGTTAATCTAGATGTAATCTATGTTCTTCTTTTACTCTTTCTTTTCTTTTCTTTTTATTCTTCACAAATTGAAACAATTGCTTTTTGGAAGCTTGAGAATATTTTGGGGGGGAATAGTGTAAGAAAACACAAGAGTTTAATTATTTAGAAAACACAATTTCTATTTAATAAATAAATATCCGCAGGTACTGATCTGGGCGTGTAATCCGAGCATTCAGAACCTTCATTTCCTTGCTGATGCTGGAGGAAACAGTGAGTGTGGAAAGCCAGTTTCCATCCGTCCCTGCGCCTGCATGAGCAGCGCAAATGCAGGGCACCCTGCTCTTCTCCCAGAGCTGTCACTCCTGCATTATCACGCCAGCCACAGTTCAGATCCTTATCACCTACTTAGGCTTGCCATGTTTTCATCTCTTACTTAGACATATTTTTTTCCCCTTGGGGGATAGCAAAGGGCATCTTCAGGCACCCTTACCTCTCATATTGAATTGTGAATTTGTCGTGGTGGATTAAATTAATCAAAATGGCCTTAGAAGAAAAATCCCCATGTGTGCGTCCCAAACTCAAATAATTTCTGTCAATTTTAAAATATAGACACTTCTTTCTGTAGACCATTCTCACCTGCTGTTTTCATATATCATGTGGTGGAATATGCATTTATCCCAACCCTTGCTGGCCTGAACTTCAGCTACTGTTTAAATTTATACCTAGGCAGTAAAGCAAGGATTAGAAAAATACCATCAGGAGTGGAAATTGGTCAGATTTAAGTGACTTGTTTTCAGTAGGACTAAACATTTAGAGAACTGTAAAACTTAAAAAAAAATTTATCATCAAGCTTTAAAAGATTTTACATTTGACAAATTTAATAAAAGCTTAGCTGAATAACAAGTGATATTACAAACTTAAAGCACTAATATAAAAATAATTTGCCAAATTAAAAAATGAATTAATTTGTTCATCTATTATTGAAATAGTTCAACGAACACTTGCATTAGTACTTTGATCCACAGCCCCTTCCTTTAGCAGCAAAGAAGAAGAATTAACCAATAGAATAACATATGGAAGAAAGGTTTAAAAGGTATTTGCTATCAAACAAAAAGATATTTTTAATTTTCTCCATCAAAATTTGTAGAATTTTATACTTATATTTTTATTTTAGCATTTGAAAGTTTCTAAAGATAAAAATGACCTTCTTTTTATTAATTTGAAATCAATTAATATTTATTATGGTAATAACGGAGGCACACACAAAAATAAGTTAAAATCACCCACTGTCTTTTCATACATATTTCCCCCACCTCAAGACTAGGATCATAATTTATAGATTTTCACTTAACAAATGGACATTTTCCTATGTTTAAATAATTTTTAATGACCTTAAGATGTACACTGTATCATCTAATAAATCACTAGCTAGTGTTCACATTCTTTTCTATATAAACAACAGTGAGATGAACATCTTTAGAGCTCTGGTCTTGAACCCATGATTAGGAAGCTCTTTATGAAAATTCCTAAAAACTGAATTGCTTGTACAACAGTATTTACATTTTTCAAAAATTTGATACATTTTGTCTAATAGTCCTCCAAAAAGTTGCCCTAATTCCTACATTTAAGCACTGTAAATGGGTATTCCCCACTAATCCCTCAACCTCATCATCAATGGACTTTGTAATCTCTGTAAGCTCTGACAGTTGATTGGAAAATAATGAAAACAAAATGTGTTTGTTCTTTCCTGAGTTCATTGACCATTTGAATATCTTTTATTAATTTATATTATCATTTTTTAAATATTATGGGTGCTGACCAAAAGTAAACACATACACACACACACACACCATTTGACTATTGCAGTTATTAGCACCTTACTTTTCTTCTGCATCTCTAACATATTCCTAATATCTAAATAAGTGCATGGACCTTCAGCTACATCTAAGACAGAAAAATTAATATTAGACTTACTCTCTGGCAATAAACTGAAAATAAAATGAAACTAGAGGAACTTTGTAAGACAAATGTCAGCAGATATCGGACTTTAACCAGTGCAGGTATGTAAGGATTTGAGAGGAGCAGAGCACAGGTTGGACCTCACATTCATGCCAGCATTCCCCCTGAGGGCACCTTCCAAACTCTTGGTGCAGAGGACAGAGCCCCAGCAGAGAGCAGTGGTCTTGCAGGGTGGCATCCGTAGGGAATAAAGATGGGGAATGCTAAGGCAACTGTGACCTCTCAGGGCAGGCTACCAGAAGAGATGGTGCTACAGAGAAGCATTCTTCAACAGAATTTGGGGGACTTTGACCAACTCCAACTGCAGGCAAGACTCCAGAGGAACTGGCACGGAACCACAAATGGGAGGCTGAGAGCTGAGCAGGCATCTCCATCCTGGAGAAACATTAGGATGTGCCTGGCCAGAGTGGAAGGGTTATGGAGTTGAGACTTTAGGAAGCCTGTGACCTGGTGGTGCAGCCCTGTACCATGCAAAACACTGAGTACTGTATCTTCAGAGGAAAGACAACCATGACCCAGCAGTGCATTCCTGCACCGTACACAACTCTGAGTGCTGTGTCTTGGGAGGAAAGGCAGGATGGAAATAGACCTATTGTCATTAAGCTGAAACTAAGTTTCAAAGGTGACCTGCTGGTAATCTAACAACAAAATCAAAATCTAAAGCTCCCTTCAGGAAACCAAAACCCAAACCAAAAAAAGCACAAACTAAACTTTAGCATCTACAATGGCTCATACACAGATTCTTACACATAGTCAGAAATCATTACACAGAGAAGCAGAAAAAAGTGTTTGACCATGAAGAGACAAAATAATCAATAGAAGCAGACTCAACATAATCCAGATATTAGATTAGTCAGAAAAAGACTTCAAAATAAATATGCTAAGTTAATGATCATGGAGAAAAGAAGAAAAATGAATTAAAATATGCAGAATGTTAAAAAATAAAGTACATAAAAGGAGTCAGGTGGACATTTTCAAACTGTCCAATACTGTCTTAGTCCTTTCAAGCTGCCATCACAAAATTGAGTGTCTTGTAAACAACAAGCATTTGTTTTCATAATTCTGGAGGCTACGAAGTCCAAGATCAAGGCATCATCAGATTCAGTGTCTGGCAAGGGGTCATTCCTCTTAGATGACACCTTGTAGCTGTGTCTTCATGCAGTAGAGGGTGAACAAGCTCTTTTGGGCCTAATTTATAGGGTTACTAACTCTTTATGAGGCTGGATCCCTCATAACCTTCACAAAAGCCCCACCTCCTAATACCTTCATTTAGGAGTTAGGATTTCAACATAGGAATTTTGAGGATACACAACACTTAGATCATATAAAATACAATAACTAAAATATGAAAAAGAACTCAATGGCTAGGTTTAGTAGAAGATTGAACACAAAGGAAAATAGAATTAATGAACTCAAAAACAGATCAACATAAATATCTGTATTCAAACACTGAGAGATAAAAGAAACAAAAACAAAGCAAGCATAGCACGTGAGTTATATGAGACATTGGAAAAGGGTCTAACACACATACCAACAGACTATGTGCGTATATTTTGCATTTGTGTGTGTTTATCTGGGAGTATGATTTAACAAGCTCATTCTTAAACTTACATGAAAATGAAAAAAGATGAGGAATAGTCAAGGCATTCTTGAAAATAAAGTAGGAGAACCTGTTCTACTTGATACTAGGAATTATTCTGAGGCCAGAATAGTTCAAATCATTTAATATTAGTACAAGTACAAATAGATCAATGGACCAGAATAAGGAGATTAAAAACAAATCTACACATGCACTGACAGTTGCTTTACAACAAAGATGGCACCACAGAACAATAGAGGAATGTTCATGTTTTACTCAGTAACACTTCAAGGCATTGGGGTTGGGGGGATCAAAACTTGTGCAATGGGGTCTTCTCTTTTCCATCAACAATAATTCCAGTTATCTTCACCAACCATCTGTTTCTTTCTTTCCTTTTCTTTTTTTTTTTTTCATTCTTTATGCAAGGTGTCTATGTCTGGGAGTATGATATTTCCCTTGAAGTATCTCCTAAAACATGGCATTTGGAACATCTAGTGCCCATGTGGTGTGGAATGACTGCTTCCTGTGATTGTAGAAATAGATGCTTCTGTAGTCCAAGCTCAGCTGCATGGCTTGCCGGAGAAACTTTCTTGCCCATGCAGACAGACATGTGCAGCCAAGCCATTTCCTGCTACAAGGCCGTGGCTGTGCTTCTACATTGTAGTCCTGTGGAATAGCTATGAATTTTGTGTGTGTGTGGGGGGGTGGGGACAGAGTCTCACTATGTCACCCAGGCTGGAGTGCAATGGCATGATCTCAGCTCACTGCAACCTCTGCCTCCCAGGTTCAAGCGATTCTCCTGCCTCAACCTCCTGAGTAGCTGAGATTACAGGTGCCCACCACCATGCCTGGCTAATTTTTCTATTTTTAGTACAGACAGGGTTTCACCATATTGGTCAGGCTAGTCTCGAACTCCTGACCTCATGATCCATCCACCTCGGCCTCCCAAAGTGCTGGGATTACAAGTGTGAGCCACCGCGCGTGGCCTACTGTGAAACTTTTGAGTCAACTTCCCAACACCTTTACTATAAAGTCCCTTTGTACAGTCTCTGTTGCTTGCAAAAAAGGAATCCTGTGATCAATCCCATGTGACCCTCCTTGAGGCAGTTGGAAACCTAAGAACCACCACTTAAAAGTTCACTCATTTATCATGAACATCATATATGAACAAGTATGCCCTCTGAGCACTTTTCAGTAAGTTTTTGAAATTACTATCTGTATGATTTTTCTGTGATCTGTCACATCGGAAATAAGACTTCAAATTAGGTTTGTTTCAACTGATTTCTTATTTACTAACCCATATGGTATAAACAACATGTATTTGAAGAAATGTAGACTAACTGATATTTCACATTTTATAATTCTGTCCCATTTATAATGAACTCACCACGATGTAAATTTTAGTGTGCCCTATTCTTCTCCTTTTTGAAACTGGGCCAATGTTTTATGTCTCTGTTGATGCGGCTGTTTTACCTTCTCCATAACTTCTCAAATATTTTAGAAAATCTGTGACTGCAATTGTGTCTTTGAAAAAAACAAGAAAACAAAACAACATTTAAACACTGCTTACAACTCATTTTCCTGGAAATCATCTTAGATTGGCTAACACATTTAATTTTTCCTCAAACACTTTTCTTTATACTGCTATTCCTACATGGAACACTATAACTTTTCTTAGAAAAAATGAATTTCTAGGGGAAGCTGGTTGTGTAGGAGTTTGCAGTCACCATTCTGTTTCCCAAGGAGTGGCCCTATCTGTTCTTTCTTTCTTGTTCTAACCACATGGAGTCACATAGACATTTTGGAGGTTATCTTTCACATTTTGTGATGAATAGATCTAATCTTTTTGCTTTTAAAGAGTCTTAGAATCAAGAAAACCTTAAAAATAACAAAAAATTGCTAACAACCTAGCAGTAAGTTCCCAGCTGAGGTTTGCTGTCACATTCATCATGCAATGCCAAGGGAATCCTTTAGGAGTGAAACTTGAATTACTTCAATTAAGGAGACGAAATAGAAATATGAACCTGTATCACCGGACAATCATGCCTGTACTTAATCTTCTCAGTGCTAGAATGGAAACATGACTGGAAATTAGTTGTTTTATTTTATTTTTCTACTAAATCCAATGTTATCAATAAGTGGTTTTCTTGTTCTGAATTTCATGGTTTAGCAGTCTTTCGTGTCAGAATTATTTTTCCTTAGGAGTGTGGACATAGGTGCTATTATTAATTTGTTAAATATTAAAGGTAATTTTAGCCCATTTAAAAAATATAACGTTTGGAAAACTACAACATTTCAATCTGTTAGTAAATTTTTGTGCTCTGAAACTATAACTGAATAAATGGGCGTAGCAATCCTAAAAGTGCTGATTATGTTCTACAAAAGGCTTTCCTTTGCAGAAATAATGAAAACAAACCTGGACCTAACTAGATTTTGAGAACTCTGTCACTTGTATATCTTTCCTAAGTAATCAAGTGAACGATTCCTTTATGCCCTTGGATGAAGCATCTAGTATATTCCTCAAAGAAGTTGAAAAAATTTACATCCTTATGAGATTTTTATGAGGCTCTGGCCTATGACATGGCCAGCTCCAGCAGTTGAATAGTGAGAAAACTGACTTAACTACCACCACAGCGATTATTGAAATACAGATAGCCACATAACCTTGACACTTGGAACATTTCTGCCCAACTAAACTTCAGCAGCAATTTATTCAGAGAGCAATTTAAAATAAATACAAAATAAACACATATAAAAGAGAGATAATTCTATACATAAGCTAATATTTTCATTTGGTCTTCATAGTAGCTGGTGTCTTAAATACATACACAAAGAGGAAAAGTCAAATCAGAAAGTCTTTCTTAAGAAACAATTAAATTGCACTTTGGGAGGCCGAGGCGGGCAGATCACAGGGTCAGGAGATCGAGACCAACCTGGCTAACACGGTGAAACCCCGTCTCTACTAAAAGTACAAAAAATTAGCCGGGCGCAGTCGTGGGCGCCTGTAGTCCCAGCTACTCGGGAGGCTGAGGCAGGAGAATGGCGTGAACCCAGGAGGCGGAGCTTGCAGTGAGCTGAGATCGCACCACTGCACTCCAGCCTGGGCGACAGAGCAAGACTCCGTCTCAAAAAAAAAAAAAAAAAAAAAAGAAAAGAAGCAATTAAATTAAATATATGAAATGGAAAAACCCTGGTTATAAGGGAAAAGCCCTATCTCTATTCCAAAAACAAATTTGCAGTTTCTCCCATGAGTCTGCACACCTATCTGATTCTGTGAAGATCACCTGCTTCCGAAACCCTGTCACATTTTGGTGACTTCTTTAGTTTTCTTCTTGACAAATATTACATTAGTAAAGTTTCAACTTGGATCGTATGATCACTGAGCAATGCAAGAACTTGTATTTTTAAAGGAAACTAACACATAAAACATACATAATAAAAACCAAACTATACATTTGATTCCTGATGTGATTATAGAATTTAGTTCTGCATCTTGATGAAATAATTTTGACAATCCAATTTGTAATCCTAAAATGTCATTGTGGAGGTACAGACATTTGGAATTGCATGTGTGTGCATATGTGTGTATTTGTGAGCTTTTGTCTAGAGTGTCAAAAAAAAGAAAGAAAACAAAATTCATCTCTGATTTTCAAAAGTCATTTTGCCTGCCAAATTTTATTTGGCCAGCCTGAGTCATAATTAATGGTGCCACATTCACTCTCTGGTTATTGATATGAAGCATAATCAATATTCTCAGGAAACTGCCAACAGTATTTCCACAAGCACTATTTTCACAGACATAGTAAGTAAAGCAAGCAGCAGACTTAGGGAAATTATATTCCTTTGCACAATCTTTCTTAAGGCCTAACAAGAATATTATACCAACATTTCCAGTACGGTTTATTGTTGCCTGCTGCAATTTTGTATTTTTTCTATCACCAGGTGATTGTTTCTTATTAGCCTATTTTACAGTCTCTCTACTTAGAGAAAGAAGATCTCATCCTGATTTTTACAACTGGTGGAGTTGTGCAGTTCGTCTTCATCAGCTTGGAGCCTGCCATAGACGAGTGTGGCAAACTGAGCTGAAATGTAGAGTATAGTGTAGAATGACCACGGAATGGCACACGGACAGAATTCACTTAAACGTTACTTTGCTTAAATTCCTCAGACTAGTGTTCTCACTCTATTGCAGAGGAGTTCTATTATTCCTAAATGAGGTTTTAATCATAATTTCTATTTTTGAAAAAATTCAAAGTTTGCTTTAAAATAAAAGTAACACGCCGGGAGCGGTGGCTCACGCTTGTAATCCCAGCACTTCGGGAGGCTGAGGAGGGCAGATCATGAGGTCAGGAGATTGAGACCATCCTGGCTAACACGGTGAAAACCCTTCTCTACTAAAAATACAAAAAAATTAGCCAGGCATGGTGGCACACACTTGTAGTCCCTGCTACTCAGAAGGCTGAGGCAGGAGAATCGCTTGAACCTGGGAAGTGGAGGTTGCAGTGAACTGAGATCACGCCACTGCATTCTAGCGTCAGCAACAGAGCAAGACTCTATCTCAAAAAAAAAAATTAACAAATAATAATAATAATAAGATAAAAGTAACAGCAGAACATATCATGAGTACCAGATCATTTAACCAAGTAAAATGGAAATAAATCTTTAGGACAAAACAGACAAAGCATAGAGGGTAGCATTCAGGTACCCCCGAATCCTGCAATGATGGGTGCTTAGGATGAGTTGTGCCATTTCTCAAGCAAGGTTCACTGTTGTGTTCACACATGGCATTTTATCAAAGGTTTCCACCTGCCAACTCAGAAATCCAAATCAAGCTTTTGTGCAACGAGAGCTCAGCTCTTACCATTACCCCCTCTTCTAGCTGTTGGAGGTGGGAACCAAGGAGAACAATGCCTTTCTGAGGCTGCCCTGATAGCCCAGATAGTGGCTGAGGCCAGAAGCAACTGCAGGCTGGCTTCTAGTGTTCATGGTTTTCACGTGGGTTGGTCCCCAGCAAACTTTTCTGATCATTTTACCCATTAACTTTGGTAGCGGATGGATGCATGAGCTAAAGGTGGATTCTTAACTCACTTCATTTTCTGAAACATGGGAAGTTCAGTATAGAGTTAAAGGGAGATTTTACCTGTGATTGAACATTGGTTTGTGTTAGCACTTTACAGAGTTCATAAATTTACAAAAGGAATTAAATAACATCACTATAATTAACATTCAAACACTACTTATATTTAGACTTCTATTTCTGGATTCACAGTGTTCCCAGGGATTTGAAGTCCTAGAAAGAAGTTGAGCTCTGCCACTCTGGCTTGCCATTGAATGATAGGTGTCACCCTAGCAAAGTCTGATGCTGATATTTTAACAGACAACTGTGGATTTGACTTAATGGTGAGTCTGTCTTTGTTTTATCACAGATTCTACATCTCCTGCAAGACTAAGTTGAAAATATTGCCTGTTTATATTGTTCATGCTTATCTTTTAGAATCCATGTAATAAGTGAGTTTGGATCTAAAACAACCACTGATCACAGTCATGGTTCTTAGAACAGTTATGTGGATTCCAATCTATTTTCATCTCTGTTTTAACTCATTGTGCATATGTTTTTATGTAGATGGTTTCAGTTCCTTACTGGGGGAATGTTTGTGATACACATTATAAATAAATATTCTGAAATTTAATTTCTAAAAAACTAGAATTAAAAATTAAGATAGTTAAGATCCTTTTATTATAAACAGGGGCCCCAAACCCCCAGATCATGGACTAGTACCAGTCCCTGGCCTGTTGGGAACTGGTCTGCATAGCAGGAGGTGAACTGTGGGTGAGTGACAGAAACCTCATCTGTATTTACAGCTGCTCCCCATCACTTGTGTTACTGCCTGAGCTCCACCTCCTGTTAGATCAGTGATGGCATTAGATAAGAATCTCATAGAAGAGTATACCCTATTATGAACTGTGCTTGTAGGGGATCTAGGTTGCCCACTCCTTATGAGAATCTAATGACTGATGATCTGTCACTGCCTCCCATCACTCCTAGTTGGGACTATCTAGTTGCAGGAAAATAAGCTCTGGGCTCCCACTGATTCTACATGATGGTGAGTTGTATAATTATTTCATTATATATTACAATGCAAGAATAACAGAAATAAAGTTCACAATAAATATAATGCACTTGAATCATCCTGAAACTATTCCCCACCCACCACCCCCAATCCCTGGTTCATGGAAAAATTGTCATCCACAAAACCAGTCTCTGGTGTCCAAAAGGTTGAGGGCTGCTGCTATAAAGAGACAATCAATGCTGTATTAATGGTTACATAAATTTGTCTTAGATCCATAATATGGAATGTTATGAAGCCTTTTAAAGGGGAGTTTTCAATAATTTTAATATTATGGTAATAGGACCACAATACAATATCTAATTAAAAAATAATACCCGTGTAGAGTATGACTTAAAATCTATTTTGAAAATATATTTTACATAAATGGAAAGATAAGAAAATACCTCTTGAAATGTTAATAATAACTTTTGGGTAGTGAGGCTATAGATTAATATTTATCTTAAAATGTTCTATATTTCTAAACATTAAACAATGTTTATAGTCATAAAAAATTAATAATCTGAGAACACTTTATGGCAGGAGTTTGATTTCCATTCACCAATTGCTTATGAAATTGTGTGTGAGGGTTTTCTAAGCTTCATCCTGGTTATAAGGCCTCCTTGTAACCTCAAGATTTTGTTTCTAGGAATATTGTGAAATGAAAGGAAATTTTAATCTCTTCAATGGGTAGTCAAATGTTATACATGGATTGGAATTAATGTTGTTTAAACTTAAAATAATACAAATATATCTTTTATCAAGATAGACTATTATGCATATAGAGGCTTCTGGTACTGATCATGACAATAGGCTCCAGTTCTCAAATGAGGTCAAAGATTTTGTGAAATATAGATGCTTCATCATGTCAAAAAGGATCATAATGGCTACATTATTTACTTTGGGTAAAATAGTCATAGCGTTTAATTTATCCCTGCCTGTAGAGAATACATAGCCATATTCCAATTCTGCAAGTGCTTACTGAAGAGAGAAAGGAGGAGTATGATGCAATATATACATCCTTCACAAGTTTTTCCTTGGGCGGGTGTGTTATTAAGGTCTCAGCAGGAAGCAGGTGGCACCTACAAGTTGAGTAAATTCAGGGTGATGTAGAAAATGACTCCCGATGAAGCTGTGGGTAGAGTACAGAAAATCAGAGGGGTGGGGGCACCGGGAGCCGTTGATGGGAAGCAGAGAGGGAGCTCTTCCTCCTCCTCCACTTTGGGCTGGAACCAGCACAGGGAGGTAGAGCCGGCTGGACCTTGGAGCGATGTATGGGGAGGAATATACAACAGACCTCTTCAGTAGAGCCCTGAAGCCAGCTCTCAGGAAATGCAACTGGCAGAATAAACATCGTGATTTCACTTTCCTTTCAGTTTTCTGCCTGATGTCCCTATTGACCTGACCCAACTAGAAGCTAGTCCGGACAGGGAAAGTGAAAAAAGGGGCAGAGTGGATCTGAAGGGGCAAGCTGAGGTCACTATGGGAATCTCACAATGGGAACATGGATTAGCATAAGTCATCTAGTAAAATAAATATCTCAGTCACTAATGCAGGCAAAAAAAAGTTTTTTTTTTCTTCCTCAAGACATAGTCCAGGGAAGGTCACTGGAGAGAAGGCAGGTGGTGGCTACTCTTTATCTGGTGGCTATACCGCTCCTCAAGGCCTTAGATGGGCTTTTATACTTTGCATTTAACCAGGAGAAAGTGAAGAGTGAGTGTGGGAGTTAATGTGGGAACTTTCCCTGGATTGAGCATGGCTGCAGTGCACATCATATCTGCCCACATTCCACCAGGCAGTGCTCATGGACACAGCTACCCACAGGGTGGCCTGGGGATGGACATCAGCTGTGAGCAGAGGCCAGAGAGCCTGCTCCCTAAAAGTCCAGACAGTCTGCAACAGTAGGACTGGAAGACCATGGCAAGTTCATACACGCAAACCAAAATATCATCACAATCCACCAGAATAAGCAAAATCCTATAGAAGGAACACTCCCATTTATCTGGGTGGATAGGCAAGGCATATGAACATTAGGATGAATCTTAGTAGAAAACAAAAACTTCATCAGGGAAAACATTCAAGACTTGTCTTAGGCTAGTGTCCTCTAAACACCTTTGGTCCCACATCTGCATGAGTAGAAAAATTTAGAATCCCCATGGATGTGTATGCATGTTTATGTGTTTCTGCATAATACATGAGATGTGACTATCTATCTATCCTAAATAAAAAGAGTAAGTGAAAATGAATAAAATTGAAAGTGTTCGTATTCTCGTATTCTCTGTCTACCCTGCTGCTTTGATTTCATGAGTGTCCCACAGTGCTTGAACACCCCACTTTTGAGATCATGGTTTATTGATAAAGACAAAAAGAAACCCACTAAGATGTATAGCAATGAACAAGTAGAATTTGAAATTAAAAACACAATACCATTTACATTAGCACCTCCTCAAATAAAATACTTAGGTAAAACTCTAGCAAAATATGTACAAGATCTACATAAGAAAAACTACAAACTCTGATCAAAGACATTAATTAACAACTAAATACACTTTGGGAGTCTGAGGCGGGAAGATCACCTGAGGTCAGGAGTTTGAGACCAGCCTGGCAAACATGGCAAAACACAGTCTCTACTAAAAGTACAAAAATTAGCTGGGCGTGGTGGTGGGCACCTGTAATCCCAGTTACTCAGGAGACTGAGGCAAGAGAATAGTTTGAACCCAGGAGGCGGAGGTTGCAGTGAGCTGAGATCACGCCATTGCACTTCAGCCTGGGCAACAAGAACAAGACTCCATCTCAAAACAAAGAACAAAAAACAAACAAACAAACAAACAAACAAAAAGAACTAAATAAATTAAATGGAGAGGTATTCTATGTTCATGAATAGAAAAACTCAATAGATCAGTTCTTCCCAGTTTGATTTATAGATTCAATTAAACACTGATCAAAATTTTAGTAAGTTACTGTGTAGATATCAAAAACTGATTTTAAAGTTTATTTGAAGAGAGAGAAGATTAAGAATAGCCAACCCAGTATTGAAGAAGAAAAGCAAAGCTGGAGGACTGACATTACATTACTTCAAGACCAATGTGGTATTGGTAAAATAATAAATAAATAATAGAGCAGAATAGAGAGCCCACATGAATAGAGTCAGAAAATAAAATATGGAAGATATACAGATGGCAAATAAGCCTATACAATGATGCTCTACCTCCTAGGTTATTAGAAAAATGCAAATTAAAACAATAACAGCAAGATACTACTTCAGACCAATGTACAGCCAAAACCCAGAACACTCACAGCAGGTGTGGAACTTCAGGAACTCTCATTCATTGCTGGTGGGAATGCAGAATGGTACATCCACTTGGGAGGACAGATTGGCTGTTCCTTATAAAATCATACATACTGTTACCTCACGATCCATCAGTGATGCTCCTTGGTATTTACCCAAAGTAGTTGAAAACATGTCCACACAAAAACCTGCACACAAATGTTTACAGTAGCTTCATTCACAATTGCCCAAACTTGAAAACAATCAAGATGTCTCCAGTAGGTAAGTGGATACATAAACTTGGGTATATCCAGACAATGGAACTTTGGTCAGCACTTGAAAGAAATGAGCGATCAAGCCACAAAAAGACATAAGGAAAGTTAAAAACATATTACTTAAGTGAAAAATCATCAATCCGAAAAGGCTACCTACTGTGTGGCTCCAATTATATCACATCCTGAAAAAGATGAAACTATGGAGACAGTAGCAAGGTCAGTGGTTGTCAGGGGTTAGGGGGAAGGGAGGGATGAGTTGGGGGAGCTCAGGTGATTTTTAGGGCAGTGAAATTATTCTGCATGAATTGATAATGATGAATACATGTCATGATATATTTATCAAAATCCATAGTATATACACCACCAAGAGTGAGCCCTGATGTAGCTGTGGTCTCTGGGTGACTGACGTAACAATATGGGTTCATTGATTGTAACTAATGGACCGCTCTGGTGGGGGATGCTTATAATGGGGGAGGCTGTGCATGTGGGGGTGTAGTAGTTCATTTTCACACTGCTATGAAGAAATACCCAAGACTGGGTAATTTTTATATATATAAAGATGTTTAAAGGACTCACAGTCCCACACGGCTGGGGAGGCCTTACAATCATGGTGGAAGGCAAAGGAAGAGCAAAGGCATGTTTTACATGGCAGCAGGCAAGAGAGTGTGTGCAGGGGAACTGCCCTTTATAAAACCATCAGATCTCGTGAGACTTATTCACTATCACAAGAACAGCATGGGAAAACCCACCCCCTTGAACCTTCCACCAGGTTCCTCCAATGATATGTGGGAATTATGGGAGCTAAAATTCAAGATGAGATTTGGGTGGGGACACAGCAAAACCATATCAAGGGGGTAGGAGGTATATGGAAAATCTCTATATTTTCAGTTTTGCTGTGAAATTATTACTGCTTCAATAAATAAAGTACAGGCACAACCGACCAAAAAAATAAAACAAAACAAAAACCCCACAAAGGTATGAGAGTAGAGACAAGAGAGTATGTTCTGGGGAGTAGCTATTGGAAGCAGAGCCAGCTGGTGTGGGGATGCTGTCACGTGCTCCTGCCTTATCTGCCAAGATCTGCCTCGTGGCCCCTGTGCCATAGAGCTCTGCCCATCCATTTCAATAAATACAGGCAATGAAGATTTCACCAGGAAAAGAGAGGGAGGGGGAACTGTGGATGAGTACTCCAGGTCCCCTTTACAAAATGAGCAACACAGGGTGAGTATTTAGTTGTAGGACCTCTGTTCTCTCACCAGTCTGTTGTAAAGGGCCTACCTCATGGGATTGTTTGAATCCACCACTAGATGAGATGGTGCATATGAAATGTTTGAAAAGCACCTGCCCTCAGTAGGTCCTCCATGAAGGTTAGTTATGACCATTATTAGTAAAATTCCAATCTGGCTGGAGCACAGAATATGTGCCATCTGTGGTGGGAGAAAACCCAGACATGCCAGATTGTAGAAGGCTTTGCTATGGGGTGGGACCAGGGAGAAGAGGAGGAGAGGTGTTTGGCCTGGCATGAGGAGGGCTCTTCTGGAAGGGCTGGCAGGGGGAGCTGAGGAGGGCTGGCAGGGCTGTGGGGAGGCAAGATGGAAGTGGTGAGGCTGGAGAGGTGCTGTGGGATGGTATGGCAGTGAGAGGGAGGCTCTGCTCTCAGTGGAATGGGAACATGAGGGAGAGAGAGGAGGCAGAGGAGGACGGACTCTCATCTTGAGTCACTGCTGATTACCATGCTTTTAACTAACAGAGAAGTCAAGGAGATCACTGGCAAAGAAGATAATGAGTTTGCTCTGGGCTTCATCAAGTTCTGCTGTCCTGAGAAATAATTTTCCAAATGCAGTCCCTGAACTGCAAACCAAATCCACACCCTCTAGTGATTGCTCCTGGAAGAATGTCCCATACCCTACAGCTCTAAATTGAGGGCCTAGCACATGCTGGGCCACACACAGAATGGGCAGGGAAACCAGGAGTGGCTTTATGGTGTGTGCATTGTTCAGTGCTGTGGGGTCCATCCCCAGGCAATTTTCATTTACTCCTCCTGACCTTCACCTGAGCTGGGCTAAGTTATCATAAAGTTTGGGAGACATGCAACATGCCCAGGCCTGCTGTGCTCAGAATGGGCCCAGATCTTTCTCTCTAAAGGTATGGTAGGAGATGCTCTGAAATCAGCATTTGATGAAATGTGTTGTTATTAAGGCAGAGAAGATTCCTCTAGTAAATGCAGATTATCAAGCACACCCTTGAGGCTTTTTAACAATAGCCACATAGGGTACTTTCTCAGTAGATTTAGTAGTAATTATACAGCCTTAGAAAAATGGGTTACCAACAGTTTAAAATAAAGGATTTACTTCCGTAGTGTCTCATGTGGATCCAAATTTGTATTCTGTGCTCATCTTGGGCATGGAGAGAGTCGAAGTCTTTCATGTGTAAAACCTGATGATCAAGGGCAGATCTTTTACTAGCCCCGGCATCGGATGGAAAGGAGGCTTCACATATGGTTTCATCACTGTAAGACCATGGGAAAAAGATCTTCACTGCCTTTTATTTCATTACAACACTGTGACATTTTTGACACTTTTTAAAATTAAAATAGAGATGTTTTAAGATTCAAGCTGTCATTAAACCATATGTTTTATTTGGATGAGATGTTATCCTTTCAGTGGGAAAAAAAACACTTTCAGAATTTTCACCCCCTGATCCTAGATTGGATAGAGTTGGTAGGAAGACAGTGACTCATCTTTGAATAATTGACTTTATTCAAAATAAGCTTCTGGAATGTTTGGGTAAAGGGAAAGTTGGACTATGTCTACTATCCAAATTAAAGTTAAAACTGTTATTCCAGTCCCTCAAAATAATGCTTTCTTTTAAAAACAAAACAAAACAACAACAACAGCAATAAAAAACACCACATTGTCACTGCCATGATGCTTCGTGAATCTCCAGAGTCCCGATGTCTCAGAATGGCTAACATCTAAAATGTGATGAACTCCATATTGCTGGTCATATGAAGGTGTCCTAGTATGCCCAGATTTCCATAACAAAATGCTATAGACTGGGTGAGTGAAACAACAAAAATCTAACAAAAATGTTAGAGGCTGGAAGTCCCAGATCAGGAGCTCAGCATAGTTGACTGCTGGGGAGGGCTCTCTTTCTGGCTTTCAGACAGTCACTTTTTGTCTGTGTCTTCGCATGTTGGAGAGAGACAGCAAAGAAGCTCTCTGGTCTCCTCTAGTAAGGACACCAGTTCCATCAAGAGGACCGCACTCTCATGACCTTATATAACATTAATTACCTCCCAAAGGCCCAATCTCCAAATACCATCACATTTGTAGTTAGGACTTCAACGTATATGTTTGGGAGGGAAGCAATTCTGTCCATAGCATTTGACCCTTGATCCACCAAAATGCATGTCCTTCTCATATGCACAATACATTCATTCCATTTCAACAGACCCCAAGGTTTTAACATGTTCCAGTGTCAACGCTAAAGTCTAAGGTCCATCTAAATATCTAAATCATATGGGAGAGACTCCACATACAATTCTTTCTATAGAAAACTTTCTCTCCAGCTGTGAACGTGTGAAACCTTACACATTATGTGCTTCCAAAATACAATGATGAGCCAGGCATAGGCTAGGCATTTTCATTCCAAATGAGAGAAGTAGGAAAGAAGGAAGGAGCAATGGGTCCCAGGCAAGTCTAGAACAATAAGGCAAATTCTGTCAGATTTTAAGACTTGAGGGTGATCCTCCCTGGTTCAATATTCTGTCCTCTAGGTCCACTAGCACTTCAGGCGAGGTCCTGCCCCCAAGGCTCTGCTGGGGAATCCCACACCCACAGCTACAGGTGAAAGCACTGAGCCAGGCGCCCTGATGATCTCTGAATCACCTTCCAGGTCATTTGTTTCTCAAGATGAATGTCCTTCCTGGTTTGTAGATGCTGTCCTTTCCTCATGTCCTCATATGGCTGAGAAACAGAAAGCCAGAGAGCCAGCCAGAAAGAGACAAAGAGAGAGAGAGAGAGAGAGCACTAATCAGAGAGTGCTCTCTCATGTCTCTTCTGACAAGGGCACAAATCGCATCATAAAGGCTACACCTTCATGACCTCATCTTTGTCTAATCACCTCCCAAAGGCTCCATATCCAAATATTCTCACATCTGGAGTTAGGATTTCAACATATGAATGGTGGGAGGGGGCATAATTTAGTTCATAGCAGATGAAATAAAAATTGCTTTTTAAACTGGAAATTTGTCATCATGCAAACAGACACTCTGAAGTCTGCCTGGATACACTTTTTAGTTGTCTTTAATGGACTGTGAATGAGAGGTCTCCAGAGTGTGACCAGATCTTTATAAAGTGTTTCCTTCATGGGAGAACACTGAGCATAGAGACAGGCTTATCTACAGAGACTTGAATCTGAATCTGGGTTGAAACAGTTCAGATTTACAAATAATATATAATATTTTATCCCTACAGCATAAATATTACTGCATGTGATATTTTCTAATCTGTCTCCTTTCACAATCTATTAAGCAGTATGGATCTTGGAAGGAATCAAAACCAATGATGTGCAGAAATGACTAAGTCATTTGAGATGAAACCATATAAAAATGCTTAACTAATTCCATTGAGCTTTTCCCCTCTTATTGAGCATATAGGTATCACAGAGTGAAAAAACGTATTTATTAAATGTTCAAAAGGTTCCTATTTGTGACTTTGGCAATGGGGTAAACCATATGGGATATTATCCTCTTCCCTAGGAACCTTTTATTCTAATATGCTGGTGAGAAAAGTTTAGTATGCAACAGAAAACAATAAAGCTGAATGTTTGTAATTTGCAACCAAAGTGGATGAATTAATAATTTGGCTTTAATCTATATCATAGACATTGCGCAGGAGGAAGGATCTGCCTGTTAGACCTGTAAGAGCCCATCACCATATTTTTCTAGAGTAAATGTTAGGAAACTAGAAATAGTTTTGTTTTTGTTTTGTTTTGTTTTTGTTTTTTTTGAAATGGAGTCTTGCTCTGTGTCCCAGGCTGAAGTACAGTAGCACGATCTCGGCTCACTGCAACCTCCGCCTCCTGGGTTCAAGTGATTCTCCTGCCTCCGCCTCCTGAGTAGCTGGGATTACAGGCACACGCCACCATGCCTGGCTAATTTCGGTATTTTTAGTAGAGACAGGGTTTCACCATGTTGGTCAGGCTGGTCTTGAACTCCTGACCTTGTGATCCTCCTGGCTTGGCCTCCCAAAGTGCTGGGATTACAGGCATAAGCCACCACGTCTGGCCTAGAAGTAGTTTTAAATAGTATTATTTAATAGCTATTTACATATATTTGTAATAAATTGCAGTACAATTAGAATGTGTATTATAATTTAATGTATAATACTATTAACAATAATAGTAATAATTATAATGGAAGAGCTTCTGCAGGCAGCAGAGGGATCAGGAGAAGCCAGCGTTGGGGTTTTGGGGCTGTTGGGCTCAGAGGGATGGGGAGCTGGTGGCTCTTTCTCAGGCACTTTCATGCCTTTCTTACCTGTATACAGAGTGACAGTGTTAAATACTTAATCATCTTATCTGTGGCTTGGTACTCACTGGAAAGAGGATTGTCATGGAGAGTGGCCCTTCCATCCCGTTTCCCTTTCTTTGATGTCATGAAGAGCAGTGGGTCTGTCCTTCATGGGCGGCAAACCCTGTCTGTGCCCTAGACCTCGTCCCTCTCTCCTTGTCAAGAACATTTCTCCAACAACATTTCTTCTCCTTCCCGGGTCTCCCTTCTCTTACTCTCTCCTGCATTGTTCCATCCGCAAGCATCCGTGCTAATGCCACAGGCATGCTGGTTTCATGTGAGCAAATAATTCTTGACATACAGTCTTTTCATTTCCTTACTTCAAAGCATGCTATGTTGTGGAAGAAATGTCTAGTGATTCAGGATGCCAGAACTACCTATCTATCTATCTGTCTATCTATCTATCATCTATCTATCTATCTATTATCTATCTATCTATCTATCTATCTATCTATCTATCATCTATCTATCTATCTATCTATATCTATCTATATCTTTCTTCTATCTATCATCTATCTATATCTATCTATATCTTTCTTCTATCTATCTATCTATCTATCTATCTATCATCACCTATCTATCTTCTTTCTGTCTATCAATCTATCTATCTGAATTTCTACCTCAGAAAATTAAACAGTTATAATTTTGGACAAATTCACTTTCAAATTTTTCCACATATATTCAATGTATATACTTATAATAATATATAAATATTATTACTTTTGGAGAAATTGGGACAATAGAGATACTTTAAATACTCTTTGATCACTCCCAAAAATCTGGTTCACTCTACCTGTTTCCAAATGTATCTACCTTTACCGGTAGCCACACCATTTTTAATGCTTTTATATACACATTCGTGAAAAATTGAGAGCATTGATTTGTGGGTTTTTTTCTTTTTCTTTTTTTTTTTTTTTTGGACGGAGTCTCGCTCTTTTTCCAGGCTGGAGTGCAGTGGCATCATCTCGGCTCACTGCAACCTCCGCTTCCTGAGTTCAAGTGATTCTCCTGCCTCAGTGTCCCTAGTAGCTGGGACGACAGTCACGCGCCACCACGCCCAGCCAATTTTTGTATTTTTAGTAGAGACGGGGTTTCACCATGTTGGCCAAGATGGTCTCAATCTCTTGACCTCCTGATCCTCCTGCCTCGGCCTCCCAAAGTGCTGGGATTACAGGCTTGAGCCACTGCGCCCAGCCTGATTTGTGTTTTTAAACATAAACAGCATTACACTATATTTATGACTGCAGTTTGCTTTTGCATACAATGGTATGCTTTTAAAGACATTTCCATATTTATAACATATGAACCTTATGTCTTCTTTTATCATATGAATATATCACCCTCTATTCACCCTTGTCCCAAAATGACTATTCAATCACTTTATATATATATTTTCAGATAATACAGATTTGAATATTTCTGTAATATAGCCAAAGCAGAATTGATGGATTATAGGGAATATACAACTATAATTTTAGTAGAAAATGCCAGAGTATTTCCAAGGTGGCTGGATTTGTGTTTATGCTTCAATATTATTGGTAACAGACAACCTCAAAGCATGAGACACTTATAAGAGCACACGTGAATTGCCATGCTGGTGCATCTGCAGGTTGGCAGCAGTGACGAGTCTTGGCTGGGCATGGATGGATTCAGATTTGCTTCAGCATCTACACTTTGGGGTTCAGAATTCACTAGTCATGGCCACATAACAGGCTGTTCTTGTGGACTCTCCTACATGTGGCAGAGGGACAGGGAGACTGTCAATGTCCCTGTGACTTCAGCCTGATTCCAATCAGGAGATAAAACACATGGCCAGGTCCAACACCAGTGGGAAGGAGCAAAACACTCATCAATTGGCAAAGGACAGTGGTGAGTGGTTCTGATGGGCAGGGGTGCAGACCCATGTGCCCTGCGGTTGTGGAACCTGTCCTCCCAGCCGCACCGTGGGAGCAGCTACTTCCTGTAACGCACAGTGGTGTCAGCGTGACTCCTCTATTGCAATATGATGAGGGGAAATGCACCCTTCCTCATTATAGTTAATGCTTCTCTGCTTGCTAATGAGGCTGGATTTCTTTCTATATGTGCATCGGTAATGTGTGCATTGGGTGTATGCGCCTTATTATTATTCTGCAAATTTGTTAGAAAGTGTATTTTGTCCGTTTTTCCTATGGGTGTGTGCCCATCTACTTATGGTGGGAGGTATATTTCCTAACCTATTAGTCTATTGAGGGCGCTATTCTTTGTTACGCTTGAAACATCCCAAACCTCTCCCCAGCTGTTCCTTGACTTTCACTTTAAGGTATCTTGTCACAGAGGAATTTTAAATTTTGATGTGGTTATACATTTTTATCCTTTTTTTTTAGAACTTGATTGAAAGATCTCTTCAATCTATGACTGTGAAGATAATGTTTTATTTGCTTGTATGTATTTCAGGCTTGTTTTTCTGATCTGGAACTCAGTGCTTCCTTTCCTTTTTATTTGTGGTATGAAACGTGGGTTTTAGGATGATGGATGGCTGGCTGTCCCTGCTTCCTCTGCCGATGTGCACTACCCGGTCTTTCTGTTCCTCTTGTGCTTTGAAATGGTGATTACCTCCGACCCCAGCTTTGGATACGTTTGGGTCCTCTTGTCCTCTCTAGTCCCTTCTTTTCATGTGTCTATTAGCCCGTGAAATGTCATTGTTGCTATCTTAGTAGCTTGTTGATGTGCCTTGATAGCTGGTAGAACAAGTCACTCCCTCCCTGTCATCTTACTGTTCTAAAATTGGATTGGTGACTTCTGGCTTCTGCCAGGGAGATAAAAAGCCAGAAGGATTGTTGCTCCCACCCATAAATAAGAAAAAGCTAGATAATCTCACAAAACATAATTTTAGTGTTCCCGTCACAGAACTGACGTCTTATGACAGACAACCAACTGACCTAAAATGTACGGAAACACCGGTGTTTCCACAACAATTTTTATTTCAAGAAAGGAGAAGAAAAAACAAATCAGATCTACATTATAGAAACAGCATTGGCCTGACAATGAACAATTAAGTTGCTTCTCATTATTCATGGTACTAATGCTCTGTGGAGTCACTGTGAACCCTGAATCAGATCTTCGTTTTAGAAAGAGCATGCTCCAGGCCAGGCACAGCGGCTCTCGCCTGTAATCCCAGCACTTTGGGAGGCCAAGGCAGGTGGATCACAAGGTCAGGAGATAGAGACCATCCTGGCTAATATGGTGAAACCCCGTCTCTACTAAAAATACAAAAAAATTAGCCGGGCGTGGTGGCGGGCGCCTGTCGTCCCAGCTACTTGGGAGGCTGAGGCAGGAGAATGGCATGAACCTGGGAGGTGGAGCTGGCAGTGAGCTGAGATCAGGCCACTGCACTCCAGCCTGGGCAACAGTGTGAAACTCCATCTCAAAACAATAATAATAATAATAATAATAATAATAATAATAAAAAGAGCATGTTCCAGGTCCCTGGACTAGGCACAGAGTCAGGACAGATGTATGCAAATGTGTGTACAGGGCAGCATGGTGGATTCAAAGACTGACACACAGGAGAGATAGCTAGGGGTGCAGTGGGGTTCATGCCTGTTGCCTGGAGGGGAAGGGACAGCACTGGACAGGGAGAGGCTGAGTTGCCATGCAGCCCAGCGAAGGTCTTGGCAAACTCCATAGGGACTTGTGCAGCTGAGACAATCTGAAAGATTGTTCCCTGTTCTGAGGAAGTAGCCAGGTCTCTAGAGCCAATGCAATCCTCAAAGAAACTTGCCCATCCAAAAGTTAAGGAGCAATTTCTCCCCTTTAAACTCTCCAAGGTATTCTCCTCCAAAGTTAAGTGTTTGTTTGCTGAGGGTTAGCATTGAGAAGTGAAAGGACTCAGCCGGGTGTGGTGACTCACGCCTGTAATCCCAGCACTTTGGGAGGCCGAGACGGGTGGCTCACCTGAGGTCCGGAGTTCGAGACCATCCTGGCCAACATGGTGAAACCCTGTCTCTACTAAAAATACAAAACTTAGCCAGGCATGGTGGCAGGCACCTGCAGTCCCAGTTACTCAAGAAGCTAAGACAGGAGAATTGCTTGAATCCAGTAGGCGGATGTTGCAGTGAGCTGAGATCATGCCATTGTACTCCAGCCTGGGCTACAGAGTAAGACTCCATCTCCAAAAAAAAAAAAAAAAAAAGAAAGAAAAAAAAGAAAAAGAAATAAAAGGACTTCTGTGTGGGAAGAACAGGGTTAAGCTGATCTTGTAACACCATGAGCTGCATAATGTGCGCATGGAGACAGACAGACGCATTTGGTTAGTGTGCCTGCCTGATGCCCATGTTAGATCAGAGAACGGTGAATCAAGGGCATAGGTCTCACATGTATTTCATTACCCTTTTCTGCACTTTACCATTTATGGCTTGAGCACATTTGCTTTCTCGGATGAACTGTGCAGCTGCAAGTGTCCCTTGTCTTTCTCAGGTGACACTTCAGGAACCATGCCCAGAGGTACCATAGAAACTTCCAAGATGTCACCATCTAAGAAGGAAAAGTACAGAAAAGAGACCAAGGACAATTCGTAAAAACTATTTCAGTGATATAAGAGGAGGTTTTTTTCCTATAAATCTTCCCACTGAAATTATTTACTGGACAGACGTCAGGTGTGCTGTCACGCATTGCTGTGTCTTTTCTGAATGGCCTCAGGATTGTATAATAAAAATGATTTTAAAATTTCAATGTGACAGAAACCTCAAGTTTACAATAATTCAGAAATTCATTGAAATGTGTTTCGATGGAGCCCCACATCCCCAAGCACTGTGCCCTTGGTGCAAGGCTGGACCTTTCAAACATGGCTGGCCATTGAGGGAAACTGCACCTGCTCAGCTGTGCCCTGGGGGACTGGAAGAGCAGCAAGGCCTTCCCTCACAGGCTGAAAATCAAGTTCACATTTTGGGGGAAATAAGAGGGAAAACCAATTTCAGAATGTCTCCTGCCATCCCCTTTATATGGTTTTAGATGGTAAAATCGTCTCTAGGTGTGTTTTCTGAATTTTAGTTGGTGAAGGTACCAGTAAGCCTGTTCTTCATTGACACTTGGTGTGTGTCCAACACTATTTTAAACCAAGGAGACCCGGGGTCTTTTAGGAATGGAGGAGGGCATTGTGGAAGGGGGTGACACACAGGAAGGACACTGAACAAATAAGTTTCTTCTCGTTTTCTGTGGTACTTATGCTCTAGAAGGCCACTGTGGACCTCAAATCAGTGCATCCTGAGTCACTGCTCCTCGGAGAAGCATAGGGGTAAGTGCCTGTGACTCTCTGGTCACAACATGTTTGTCAACCTATTAATACATAACCTTAATTTATGTGTGTTTCTGTTTAAGGGCACCTCATTGAATATTGTTGATTCGTTGACACAAAAATGTAAACATTATGCACCAAAGATGGCAGAAAGGGCCTGTCTTTATGGGATGAGCTGAAACAAGAAGTCAGAGTGAGGCCTTCGGCCTCGGCTGGGGAAGTACCAATCAGGTGACTCACATTTGTCACTACTCTGTACAAGAACATGTCCCCAAGTGTCAGGAAGGTGACTGGAGTATTGATTTGAGGGTTAAAATAACTTCTAAAGAGCAGGCAAACCTGCCCACAGTTCAGATGGACTGCGTAATGGCAATCCAGGCACAGACTGTGTTGCCACTGAGATCAGTTCTCTGGCATTTGATACAGATAGAGACCATGCAGATGTACAGCAGGTCCTCCAATGATGCCGTTCTGCTCAACGTGGTTTCTTTACAACATTGATAAGAAACAAAATCCATCCCTGACCGGCGCTATGTGTGGTTTGCAGGTTCTCCCTGTGTCGGCATGGGTTTTCTCTGGGTCCTTCGGTTCCCTCTCTAATTCCAAAGCTGTGCAGGTTCCGTTCATCAGAGTCTCCATGACCCCATTGTGAGTGAGTGTCGGTGCTGGTGGTAACCCCGCCACGGGACAGCGTCTGTCCAGGCTGGTGTCGGCCTTGTGCCTGAGCTGCCAGAACGGGCTCCTGCCACCCATGACCCTGAACTGGAACGAGCATGTAAACAATTATCTCACTTGTTTTTGTTAATCTTTCTTAAATGTATGCATTGCTAACATTTATTTCAATGTTTAATATCAGACATGTTTGGGGCCTTTACTTAGCCATTTGGTGATGTTTCTGTGACCAGAAACACACTCTTAGAAACTGAACTCTTTTTTATGTCACCTAGCCTATGGGAAAATTCGTTTCATTCTATGTTGTTTTGCTTAAAGTCGCAGTTTCCAAGATCCAATGGACAATGTTAAGCAAGACCTAACCATGCTGGGAATAACTGGCTTGTTTATTTTGAAATGTTGGTTCAAGTAAAACATTCTGTGTGTAGTTACACTTGGGATGTCTGAGCCGCCGTTTTCTATAGTATGTGCACATGTGGCTAAAGCAGTGGATAGGACCCCAATCAACCAGTGGGGAGAGAAGCGTGTGTCCTGACCTTCTGAGGGTTGTGCTAAGGGACAATTGCACTGTCCCCCAAAACAAGACACACGTTAAAGCCACAAGAGACAATAGGCACAATCTCTCTGAGCCCCTACATTTCAAATACTACCATACGGTAAAGGGATATGTGAGCTTCCCAAGCACTGAGAGTGTCACCGTGGGTTCGAAACACCTTCTCCTTCATCCTAAGTGCAATCATGGTTTTTCTGGAAGAGGCTCCAGTGCCGGCCATGCTAGATCCACATTTGAGGGCTATGTTTAGCAATCCCTTCGTCCTTCGCTCTGGACGACTATCCATCTCATGTTTATTATTTTAAATAAATTAAATATTCCAAGAGTCACCAAAGCAGCACATTCTTTTCTAAATTAATTCCACATAGGATTTATTACATAGAAACTTTAGCCTTTTATACTCTACCAGAAGAAAAGCAGCTAAATGTCTCTCCTATATATCAGGTCAGTAGCTTTTAGTTTTTATTGAATTTTTTTAATCTTATCTTCTAAAATCAAAGCACTGGTGAAATCACCACCCTTTTAATTGATTAATTGGAACAGTTGCATTATGTAACATCACAAAACATTAACACGAATTACTCTAACAGTATCAGACAGGAACTCAGCATTCAAGATAATTCTATAATTTTAAAAATATTAAAATAAAGTCTAATTCCTGGTAAATCTGTGCTGAAAGAGAAATTGTAGCAAACTCAGAATCAGTTTCTAATTTTTTTTCTATTTTCACACAAGCAGAAATGTGTGACAAGTATGAAGACAGAAAAAAAAGCATTAAAAATGTTAGTCTACATTAAAAATGTAGTCATATTTGACAAATACATATCATGCACTTAAAGCATCTAAAGTTATCAAGTGAAATAATGCATGCACCCTTCTTGCTCAACATTCACTTCATAAAAGAGAGAGACTTGCAAACATAGAACCATATATCTATTGAATACATGTTTTCTGGGAGATAAAATATAATTCTTACACAAGCACCAAAACATACATTGACAGTATGTGGTAATGTAAACATAACTCTGATTACGTTAAGGTGGCCCAGGGCATAGAATCTTTGTAGAATTTGAGGCTGGTGAGGACGTCCACTACCTATTACTGACAGCCTGCATAGAGGAACAGGACCCAGGCGAGCTGTTCACAGAAATGCCTTGTGTGCTCCCGGCTGGGCTCTTTTGTCCCCTAATTTTAGGTTGTTTTCCCTCACTATTTTCTCCATGATGGCCACATGTGCAGGGGAAAGAAAAAATTCCTGTATGTGGGGTTTCAAGGTGGATGGGTGAGCTAGGAGTTGTGGGAGGCTCTGTTGACTGAGGATGTGGATGGAGATGCAGAAACCCTGGAGGGCCCTCCTGCCCGCACTGCACCCCACTCACAGCCTATGAGGTTGGCTCCATGTTGGGGGGTGACTTAATAATTATGTGAAAATAGCAGCTGTACAATAATTGGGTAATTTCCCCTTAACTATGTTACTTCAGAGGCAGTAACTGAGGAGCAGTTCCTACAGCAGACATTCATACTGTTACGGTTGGAATTGTGCACCCACCACCAAAAAGAAATGTCAGAATCCTAATGCCCAGGACCTCAGAATGTGACCTCATTTGGAAATAAACTCTTTGCAGATGTGATGACTTAAGATGAGGTCACTGTGTTGTGTTCTAATATAATACGACAGGTGCCCCTATACACAGACACCCACACAGGGAGTGCTCCATGTGAAGACAGAGATTGGACTTGTCCTAGACCAAGTCAAGGAACACCTGGAGCCACCAGGATCTGGGAAAAGCAAGGATCCTCCGTTGAAACCTTGGAGGGAGCTCAGTCCTGAGGACACCTTGGTTTTGGCCTTCACCCTCCAGCACTGTGACAGAATACATTTCTGTTATTTTAAACCACCAAGTTGGTGACAATTTGTTATGGCATCCCCAGAAAACAAGCATAAAACACCAGGTGCATGGGAGCAACTGGGTTTATGCAAATTCAAGACTGAGTGGGGGGACAGAGTCTCCCAGGACAGCCGTCCACATGAGTCCACGTGAAGTCCCCTCAGGCTCTGCTGGCTGCCTCCTTCACCGTTCCCTTCTTTCAGGGGGTCCCCGTTAAAAACACTCACTTTGTGATAAGATGCACTCCAGATGCATTCTAGAAAAATAACTTTAGCAGTAATGGAATCGTTCATTATAAAGTAGGAAATGTGGAGATCATTTCATTTTCTGGTATTAAGTGGTCATCTTTATCAGTCGTAACTGAGTTCAGGTCTTTGAAACCTGCCTATGCCTCAGTCTTTCCTAGATATTAGGCATGCCTTTGACAGTACAAACCATTCTCAAGTTCTTCTGCACATTTGTCACATGTTTGTAGCATTCCATGATCCAGATGGATTAAAAGTTCTCTGAGAGCATTCCTATCGAGTAAGTCATTCTCTCAAGCGTTTTGCTTTATTCTTGTAAAAAAATTGCTTACACATCAATTCTTTGGACCATGCTATGTGTATGAAAACAGTTTTAGTAGACTGGGAACTTGGGTTACGGCAGACACAGAAAATTACACATATTGGAACAAGCCACCTTGGTCCCTATTGAAATTCTCCTAAATGAATGCTCCCTGGGAACCCGTTTCCTGGGCTACTCTGTCATCTGTGCTGTAAGACGCTCGGCTCTTTGGGGACCTGAGCAGATATTGTGGCTGAGATGATGGCTCACTGTTCTTGCATTGTTTCCTGAGCTAGGATGTTGAGCACTTTCCCAAGCAGAGTGTGAGCCAATGCCAAGTATTTTCATCCCCTGCAGCTTCTGACAATGGGAACCAGTCCATGGCTCGCTCATAGAAATGGAAGGGCTCTTCCTAGTTAGCTCACAACATAATGCATCCAAAAAGACGGCTTCAGGATAATAAATGATTTGTGGCTGCGGATCCCAGTGAATTTGAGGGAAACAAGCATTGCACTGAATGTGCATAGATCACCCTGCTGGAGCCCCACAGTGAGCTACGTGAGAGTCTGGTCTGGCAGAAAACAATTCCACAGAGATGAACACATCACTGCCCCTTTATAAACCAGTATGATTTGTTCAGGGAATTCCAAACAGAGCAGGGAACACTCAGCCAGTGTGTTCTGTTGTGTGGCTCTTGTCTTGATATGCAGAAAGGGTAAACATTTCAAAATAGGGAGTCAGGAGGGGTGCATACATTTTCCCATCATTTTTGGAACAAAACATTCAACTTGTTGACCCCAATTCAATATGTAAATAATGTTATTTGATGTATGACTTGAGGGAAAGCACACGTAGTCACACCATATAAGTGCCAAACTCTAAGGAATCTTTCTAAACATAGAAGTGTCCTAAGCAGGGTTTATAAAATGGATTTATATATTTAAGATCATTTCTGAACTTCATATTTAAGTGGAGTTTTTAGGTAAAGTAGAAGTCAGCTGATTTCTTTTCAAGTCCACTAAAAGCTTGTCCTCATATTCTGTCTCCTCCTATCTGAATCCAGGGATTAAATACCTACCAACTTGGAGTAGAAATGAAATAGCAAGAGAAGCTGGCATTGTAAATTGAGAAAGACGGTAAACCCAAATGGGGCACACTGAGCTTTGAGGGTGCTGAGCATGCCTGAATGACGTGCTCTGCAGGAGTGAGGAGGGCAGCTCGCAGACAGGGGATTGGTCTTCAGCTATTAGTTCATGGCAGGCTGGCAGGGGAGAAGCAATTTGGTCAGATTTCTTTGGCTGACAAATGTCTTATTAGAATGAAGTGATTGACTTCATCCTTGAGATATTAGCTGATTTTGTTAGCGTTGAAAGACTCCCTCTTCCAGTTCCATCCGGGATTCTCTTTTCTTTCTAAAACATTCAGGTCCAGAGGATTTTTATGTTCTTAAAAGTCTTGTTTTTATTTTTATTTTTTCCAGTACAATGTTAGGTGAAGCCTTAAAAGTGGCAACATGTTTTCTTTACCACCTTTTTAGCGTGGCGTCTCCCCACTTCCATGACGTTTTAAAGAGTCAGTAGTGCTGATTTTTGGATGAAGTTAGGAAGTTTTGCCCCAAAGGAAAATCTTGCGTGCTAAACATAATTTTTTTTCCTCTGTATTATTCCCTTCTTTTTCTTTTCCTTTTTCTTTTCTTTTCCTTGCCATCTAAATAAAGAAAGGTGATGGTGTTTTATGTTCAGTCCAGATCCTTTAAAAGGCATGTTTACCTAAACGTATTTGGGACCCATAAGATAGCATTAAGAAATTCCCTCCTGTGATCCTGTAAGTCTCATTGCTTTTCTGAGGAATAAGGCATTGCCGTCTCTTTCACTGGATTTTTATTTAATAGTGAGTATATCTCCTATTTGAAATGGTGGGGGGGTATGTTTTTGCTAAGGAGCTGGGGTGTGCCTGCCCTGGGAAAGGCCTGCACTGTGCAGCTGCCAGAGGCGGCCGGCAGAGCAGCACGTGGCTAGGCGGTGTGGACTGCTGGCCTCCGGCAGGTGTCTTATCAAAAGCACTCCGTCTGGTGTTTCTTCCTGTTACTTACTCACCAATATCTACCCTGTGATATTTCTGTTTCTTAAACATAGTTGCAAGAGGAATAATGGAGATTTGCCCACTAAATGAATATGAGAAAAGCTTGAATTTTTAACTAAAAATTTTAGCCCAGGGCTTTTCATACATTTTGGGTCTATAAACTCCTTTTGCAGTAACGCATCTAATGAATTCCCTCAGGAATTGTTAATAAGTATTTCATCTGTTACATGATAAAGAAGTGATTTTCTTTAAATAGTATTTTAATCCAGAATATCATTAAAATTTTATTCTAATTTTTATTCTCATATAGACTTTGACAGTGGTTAAAAGTTAAAGATATTTTGTTTTGGCCATTAAACAAGTACACATGTTATATTTTTTTCAATTACTTATGTGCATAAGAACTCTCAATAATTTGGTTAAAAACTGTCATCTAGTTTAATTTGGTATCAAACTATATTAAAATGTAGATGAACTTTAAGTACAAGTTATGGTACTAAGATGTATAAATCTTCCTGTTTTTTCCTGCTATTTAAAGCATCTATATTTCGTTCTTTGTGTAATTAGTTGGTTTACTTTTTAATCACTTCATATGATTTTGAATTATAATACAAAACAAGACTTCAGTCTGCTAGTTGCAGTTATTTCTTGTTGCACATTAAGATTTTGTCTGAATAAATTGAAAAAACAAATTGAATACAATACTCACTGTAATTTCTTCACATTCTCTTTGAAATATTAAATTAATGTTTATATGATATTTTAAAATTTTGGTCAATTAAATGCAACTTAAAAACTAGTAAAGATTATATTAAAATGCATTGGTAAAATTACTATAATCTTATTCCTCTGGTTATTGTATTTCAATATCTGTGTTTCCTTTGCATTCTCTCTTAATGCAATAAAACTCCAGATTATGGGTTACACAATACATGACTCTTTCAGCTCTCTATTCCCAAATAACAAACTGAACAAAGCTTCGGTGGATTGAATCAATAACACCTTATTATTTCTCATGATTCTGCAATGTGGCTGAGCACAGCTGGGCAGTTCTTCTCCTTCCTCTGGTGTCTTCTGGGGCTGCAGATCCAAGATGGCACCTTTAGTCATGTGACTGTGACCAGGTGCGGAGAGAAAACAGCAGGGGGCAGGAGCTGAGCTGCACTTCTTACCTGTGGCTCAGGGGTCCTAAAGACCTAAGAATAAACTACTAGAAATAGCAACACACAGCATCACTTCATTTGATGACGGAATTCTTGGAAAATGCCCCACCTATCTGCAACAATTTCCAAACCAATAGTCTGAAACCCTGTTGTACTCAAACTGTGCAATACAATTGATCTCAGATTTCCTACCTAAAACTAGAGTGATAGTCTTTTATTTTAACACTGACCACTTTAACGTACCTGTGATTTAAATCCAATCACTAGGTGCTGCAGACACAATGTTTCTGAACATGCTCACGGTGCTGTTGTGGCACCACTTTAGTGGCATAGAGTGCCCTTGGAGCATTTTCAAGAGGATAGATGTGTTGAAAAACATGTTTGTGTAAGTCAGCTTTTTAAATGACCAATTTTTACACTCTACATTTTACGCACTATGCTTTTCTTTGATTCAAATCTATCCAGTTGTAAGCATGAGTGAAAGATTTTCATGCAAAAATATTTCAAGAATGGTCCTTTTCAGTTTTACAAAATAAATATATTTTAAAAGCATATGTAATGCCATATATATTTACATGCCGGCTGTGTATTCATATAAACTCTGCATCCTGTTATCATTTCATGGGTAAAGCCAACAGAAAATCAGAAACAGTCTCCTAGTTTCTTGCTAGGAGATTGAATAGGATTAAAGTATCTGTTGGGTTAGTTTTCTTTGCTTGAATTTGCATTTGTGAAAGTCAATACTTTCACCCGGCTATATTTTTTCCCACTCTGGAAAATAATCTGCAAATTTATGTCTTCTTTAACTTCAAACAGATTTCTTCTGGTTTATTGTTTTATGTTGATTGTCTTCATTTGCCCTTTGAAACTCTTTAGAAATATATTTTATCAATATATTGAATCTTTGTGTTTGCAACTCATATTCTGATTTCTCTTTGATGACTTTAATTGCTTTGTAATTTTATTCTATTTTCTATTTTTTAAATTTGTCATCCACAGCACTGATTCTCTTTCCCACAGTGTTGATCTTAATACTATTTTAAACTCTTCAATTTTCATATTTTGTGTTTTTTTTTCTAGATCTTCTAGCTTTTTCTGAAAAAAAAAAACTCAGTCTGTTGTTTTATCTTCTTACTTTTTATAGAATCCATGTTTTGGGGGGGTTGGAATACAAATGATTTTAATAAATATGTAATTTTCTACTCTATATTTTATAATGCGTTTTTAAAATATGTTCTTCTTTTTGTATAAATCTTTTTTTTTTTTTCTCTTTGAATATCAGGAGTCCCAGACAGGCCAGGTACTTCCTTGCTGCATGGGCAGATGGTCCTTCAGCCTCCTCTGTCTTTGATGAGTTGTCTGTGCCTGTGTCATCAAAACTGATGTTATAGGTGTAGAGCCTGCATCTCTTCTTAACAGAGTTTTATGATCTTAAAGGAAACTATACAGCGAACAGCCCTGCAAAGGTGAAGAGGAGCTTATTACCATGACACAGATTTAACACTGGGCAAGTCTCACGTCTCTAAATGTGCATGCCCCTGGTAATATAGTCTTAGCGTATGTAATGCAAAAATTGACAGATGATTAGGAGCAAAAATAGATAAACCCCTAACCACAATAGGGGAGTTCAATGTGCCTTTCTTATGAGCAGACAAAACTACAAATATTTTAGAAGATGTAGAGAGTGTGAACCACATAGTTAGGGAAGATACATCTGATTTAGGAGATGCAGAAGATTTGCACAAAATTATTAAGAAACTTCACAGGGCCAGGCGTGGTGGCTCACATCCGTAATTCCAGTGCTTTGTGGGGGCTGAGATGGGAGGATTTCTAGAGCTCAGGAGTTCCATACCAGCAACATACTGAGACCCTGTCTCTACAAAATATACAAAATACTTAGCTAGGAGTGGTGGTGTGCACCTGTGGTCCTAGCTATGAGGAGGCTGAAGTGAGAGGATCGCTTGAGCCAGGGAGGTCAAGGCTGCAGTGAGCCAAGATAGCACCACTGCACTCCAGCCTGGGCCACAGAGCGACACCCTGCCTCTTAAACAAAACAAAACAAAACCAACAAACAAAAAAACTTCACATACCTAATGTGTATGTGTCTACAACATTTAACAAATGGCAGAATATATGCTATATTCGAGTTCAAATGAAATATTTACAAGAATTAACACATGCCAGTGTGTTAATTCACTATTGCTACAAAAGTGCTGCAGGCCATGATGGATATTAGAACAGCATAGGCAGGTTGGCCTGAAAGGGTCACACTATAGCTGGGCTGGCATGAGGTGGGGGTGGCATGGGCATGAAGGTGCTGGGTACAGCGGCCCTGAGCCCTAAATGACCCTGACCCCCATAAGTGATATGGTTTGGATTTGTGTCCCCACCCAAATCTTATACCCAATTTTAATTCCCAATGTCGGGTCCCAGTGAGGGACCTGGTGGGAGGCGATTGGATCATGGGGTTGGATTTCCCCCTTGATGTTCTCTTAATAGTGAGTTCTCAAGAGATCTGGTTGTTCAAAAGTGTGTAGCATTTTCCCCCTCACTCTCTGTCTGTCCTGCTCTGCCATGGTTAAGACGTGCTTCCCTCTCTTTCACCTTCCATCATGAATGTAAGTTTCTTGAGGTTTCCCAGCCATGCTTCCTGTACAGCCTGTGGAACTGTGAGCCAATTAAGCCTCTTTTCTTTATAAATTACCCAGTGTGAAGTAGTTCTTTACAGCAGTGTGAGAGTAGACTAATACAGTAAGGAAACCTCACGTGCAAGGGTTGGGGAACTCACAGCCTCACAGCTCCCATATGAAGAGGCCACCTCATACTGGACTTACAAGAGTGCAGTAAGAACATTCACTCCCCTCCTAAAGGCAGGGGCACTCGCTGGAAACGTTATAAGCAGAAAATGTAGTAAGTAGATGGAATGACTTGTGTGTGAGAGAGAGAGAGAAAAAAAATGATCTAATTGAAAATCCAATACATAAATATCTACAAATAACAACATTTATGATTCCAAGTTATAATATCATAATAATTAGCTTCTCTACATGCAGAATACAAGTGATAATTATGTTTAATTTGGTATGGCTTGATGATAGTTAATATCCACAAAACGTATTACGTTTGGAAAAAAGAATTGTGAGAGAGGTCAGAAGTCACTGTGCAACCATTACTTCAGACACTTAATATCTGTCTATCAATCAGTCTATCATCTATCTATCTATCTATCTATCTACCTATGTATCTGTACCTATTTACTTGTCTATCTGCCTACCTACCCTATTCATCAATCTATCTCAATAGAGGTAGATACATGGATATACTGATACACACACATTTCTCCCACCATCCATTTAAGAGATTGAGAATTTTAAAAACCATGTTTTATAAGTAAACTAGTTTATCAACATATTATACAAAGGGTTAAGCACACCTTTGGACTTCCTCTTAGCTCTCTGCCCAGCTGGCTTCTGATGGGACCTCTTCTCAGTGATAATTCTTGCCTATTCTTCATATCAGGACTTCCTATTCCTGCCATTTTTAGACTCAGATTATTGTTTGGTGTCTCTGCGAGCCCGTGCAGAAGTGCAGAGAGTATGCCTGTGTAAGCTTACACCAATATTAGCAAATCGTGATTTTCTTCTGGCCAAGAAAATAATCTTATTCCTGTAAATATGAGAGAAGAATTAAATCAATTGAGATATTAAGGAAGCTTGGCTGTGGGTGAGACTGATGTTAAAATGTGCTGCTCCTGACAATTTGCTGGTTTCCTATGTTTCTAGCTTCTTTCAGAAACATTGCATCAGTGAAGCCTTGATGATTCTTGGAGAAATGCATCATTTTACTTGTTTTACTTATGATCATATTTTACTGGTGACAGCACTAAAGAAAAACTGGCAAAAATAAACGTAAGTGTAATGCTCAAGGTAGAAGGCCGTGCTTCCTCCACTAAGCTGCAGGAGCAAACTGAAGACCAAGCATGAGGTCATTTGGTCTTAATTGTATTAAATGATACTGACAATCTAGCATTGTGTCTACAATGCCTTTTACCTGTATAATTTTCCTGATCAGATAAGACACATTGCCGGTGATACCATTTGGCTCTATGTCCCCACCCAAATCTCATGTCAAATTATAATCCACAGTGTTGGAGGTGGGGCCTGGTGGGAGATGATTGGATCATGGGGTAGGTTTTCCCCTTGCTGTTTTCACGATAGTGAGTGAGATCTGGTTGTTTAAATGAGTGTGTCACCTTCCCCCCCGCTCTCTCTTGCTTCTGCTCCAGCCAGCTGGCTTCCCCTTCACCTTCTGCCGTGACTGGAAGCTTCCTGAGGTCTCCCCAGAAGCAGAGGGCACAGTGCCTCCTGTCTGCCCGCAGAACTGTGAGCCAATTAAACCTGTTTTCTTTACAAACTATCTAGTCTCAGGTATGTCTTTATAACAGTGTGAGAATGGACTAATAATATAGCTGGCTACTGAAATATGTTAAATGGAATAATGGAAAGTAAGTAATAACAACAATAGCAATATTTATTGACCACGTGCTCTGTGTTAGGCACTGGGCTAAATATCTTATATAAGGTATATAAGAGCTCAGTCAATCCTCATTGTCTCATGGCAAAGGGCCCATTAGATGCCTCTTGTGTACCAGTAGACACACTTTCTACTGCCATATGAAAAGCAAGTGAAGTTTAGTGAGCCAGTAAGAGAAGACAGGAAGACCCTCTCATGCCTGGACTGGCCCTGGAGGCAGCCTGCTGATGGCTGTTCAGTTTAGCTCATTGCCGTGTCAAGGTCAAGCTATGTTAACGGCAATTCTCAAGTGATTCTGAAAGGACCTTTGCTAGTGTCCATACAAATAAATGCCATTGACTTTTCCTCATTAAAATTTATGAGTTACAGAGGGTACAGTTTACAACAGTATTCCTCAAAGAGATGTCCAAGGAGTACCTGTGTCAGATTACTTGGGGATCCTGTTAAACATTCAAAATTTGGAGTCTTATCTACCTTATCAGATTCTCAGGCGTGGGAATTGATATCTTAATAGACATCTGGGGTCTCTCTTATGAACAGTACCTTTTGATGACCACTGCATGAAATAAAACCTAGGAAATGATAAGGAAAATATGGTTTGAAATAGAAAGTGATGGTTTGATATGCAATTATAACCCTTTTTTATGGACTATGCCATTTCCTAATTGAGATAATTAAATAAACTTAATGTTACTTGTGCTACTAGATGTAAACATGTAAGTCAACTCAATGTCTGTAAAGGTGAACCAAAATTATGGAAATCCAGTATGACTGGAATAAAATATTTTTATATTATAAAACTTCCAAAACATTAATACTGTACGTGTAAGGGTCAGATTTGAAAGGAGAATTTGGTGTGTTTTCAGAATTATATGTGTGACGATGACATAATATAATTCTCAGGGAGGCTTTGCCGCACTCCTGCTTATCTGGTCTAGTTAGCCTCCTAGTTAGCACACAGATGCACATCCCACCTCCCATAACAATGGCTGGCACCTTCTCTCCCCAGTCAGGCTGGGCTGATCTCACTTTTCTTCTTTTTCTGGAATGCTGTCACCCAGCCCTGTTTTTCTGAGCCCTTGGAAGGGGCAATTCTTGCCTGGACCGAGGATAGTTGGTAATCTTGTTTATTTCCTAAGCACCTAAATTGATATCTAGTGGTGAGACGAATGGTATACAGCAAGCTTGTCCAACCCACGACCCGTGGGTCTCATGCAGCCCAGGATGGCTTTGAATGTGACCTAACACAAATTTGGAAAGTTTCTTTAAACATTTTGAGATTTATTTTTTGCAATTTTTTTGGCTCATCAGCTATTGTTAGTATTACTATATTTTATGTGTGGCCCAAGACAATTCTTCTTCTCCCAATGTGGCCCAGGGAAGCCAAAAGATTGGACACTCTCGCTATCCAGAGTATTGTTTATAGCTTGTTGTTTAGAAACGTTTAACTTACTTGACTGTTTTATTAGCTCCTGATAATAAGTGTGCATGGCCCTGGCTGATGTAATCAATCAAACCACTTCTGACCCTAAAAAGGCAATAGCTTTATTTTTATCAACAGTAAACTTAGTGTGAAATCTTAAACTGACCCCACCAGGGCCAGCATCTCCTCGTCATGATCCCAGAGGAATTTTCAGGACATTGATCAGCATGTATATATGGGCCAGTGTGGTGAATGACAGTGAAAAAATATATGGCAAGAGTCCCGTGGCCATGCAACTGCTGTAATTGGGATAAATCGATATAATTAGATAGCAAATTGAATAAAACACAACCATGTGTAATGTAACAACTGGATCTTTGTGTGAACATCAGAGTAGACTTACACAAACCTGGATGGTAGAGCCTATCCACACCTAGGCTAGATGGCATAGCCTATTGTTCCTGGGCTACAAATCTGCACAGCAGGTTACTGTTCTAAATACTGTAGACAACTGTGAGGAAATGGTAAGTCTCTGTGCAATAGGAATTTTTCAGCTCCATTTTAATCTGATGGAATCACAATCCTACAGGCGTGACTCCATAAGATAAAAACGGGGCTGAAAAATGTTGGTTGTCTCTTGTCAACCAAAATGTCATTATGCAACACATGACTGTCATGTAGCCACTCATATTTTGGCCACTTAATTCCAAATAAGCATATTAATTTTATTTACTCTTCACTGGGTAGTCCAGTTTTTAACCCAATGAACAAGATTTTTTTTTAAAAAAAAATTGTGTTATAGCTATAAAGCTATCTTTTTTGTGTTTTTCAATTTTTCAAAAATTAACTTCATATATATATATATGAAGGAAGAGTAGTCTTGGTGGTTGGGGGATACGAGGAGCATAACTGAAATGTGGGGACTTTCATTTGCTGGTGTTTCTGATAAGGCGATTATGAGCAGGGGCCAATGTCTGAGTACCCATGGGCAGAGCAGATTGGGGCCCTGAGGGCTCAGATAACCCTGGGGACAGGCTGCCCAGACTGGACTGGGGAAGGGGTTGCACATGGACAGGAGCATTGCAGAACATAAAACTAGTTTCAAAATCCTACGGAGCTGCTTTTGCAGGATTTGGTGAGGAAGGACAGGTTGCGGAAGGTGAAAGAGGAAGCCCTTCCACCTGGGTTCCAGCATTCATAAATCCAGTTAGTGTTTTCACTGGAGATGGAGACCCACACAAATCATGACCAAAAGTAAAAAAGAAGAAAAAAATAAAACACCAGCACTTCAACCCTGGAGGTTGTGAAATTGATTTGCTATAAATCTATGTCATTTGGCAGCTGTAAAAGTCAAGAAGAGGAAATGCCTCCAGAGTAGAAATAAGTCACCTTTGACCTCTCTTCTCCAAATAATTTAATACTAAATTTTTATACCATTTTCAAAACTATAGTTAGTAATATTAGGCTCTGCAGCATAATTATGGAGATGCCATTTAGTGTTTATGAACAATGGCATAATTATTTACTTAACAGTCTTCAAAGAATTTTAGGAGCAGTTATTCCAGTTTTAAAATATCATAATTTATGTTGATTCAAGTTAGAGCCACTTAAGCCATTTACCTGTGACTTAGATTTATTTTATCAACAAATTCCATTCTGACTTTTTCTTTAGATGTTAGAAATGTGAGTCATTTCCACATACCTGCAAATTCTTGCTTTATTGCCATTTTTTTATTGATGTAAAACATGCGGTTGATGAACTTGTTGGAGACGAGACATCTGGATTCTAGATCTCAGTCTGAAGCACATCCAAACATTTTTAAGTTACATCAGATAAAATTTTATCTGTACAATTTCAAATCTCACCATCCTTGAAGGGATTGAACATAATGTTCTGTTTCTTTAAGGTGGTTTATTCTTATTAAATATTAAAACCAAACATTACCACTATAAAAAGACTTTTACAGCCATGGGCATTTTCCCTCATAATAAAATTTTACTTAGTTTTATTATTCCTTCTGTAGGGCATATCTGGGATCTCACAGAAATGACTGAACTAGAAACGTCAGTAATATGTAATAGCTAGGAAGGGACTGAGCTATACAGGGTAATAAAGAAAAACTTTAAAAGCTGCATGAAATTTGACTTAAGCACAGATTATCTATGGAAAAAAAATCTGCATAAATATAGGTACAATTCCATTGCTCTTTCAAAAAGACCACCATGTGCTAGATGGTTAATATGTCAAAATTCATTAAAATGTTCCTATTGTAAAGGTAAGTACGTAATTTTTCTCTCCCACCTCTGGATTTATGCAACTTTGTGGCTTGAGATAGTTATCAGCCATTTCTGCTGAGATCTCCTCAGAATGGGAGCATTCTTTAAAAAGATGTTTTCATGGTCAAAGTTTGTATTCTGAACGAGAATTCTAGTACTATATGACGGTTAAAACTAATTGACAGAGATCTAAACTAGTGAACTGGCTGGGTGAACCAATGAATCCTTCACCCAATCAACAGAACTTCAATATTCATGAGGCCTCTGCAAGAATTTCATAGCCTCATAAAAGTCTCCGCAAAGCACTTTGAATTTTAAGTGGGATGAATTATTAAATAGCAAAACTTCCAACCTAATTTAACTTTCACCCGGACTTAGTCAAGGGTGAGGAAACCTCCGTGGAGGGTGTGGGAAATTTCAATCATGTGGTAAAACACTCATTCCTCTAGAAACAGTCTTGGATGGAAAGACAGAGTAGTCTTAGTGGTTGGGGGATACAGGAAGCATAACTGAAATGTGGGGACTTTCATTTGCTGGTGTTTCTGATAAGGTGATTCTGAGCAGGGGCCAATGTCTGAGTGCCCATGGGCAGAGCATATTGGGGCCCTGAGGGCTCAGATAACCCTGGGGACGGGCTTCCCAGACTGGGGAAGGAGTTGCACATGGACAGGAGCATTGCAGAATATGAAACTAGTTTCAAAATCCTTATGGAGCTGCTTTTGCAGGATTTGGTGAGGAAGAAGGACAGGTTATGGAAGCTGAAAGAGGAAGCCCTTCAAGAGGACTTCTCAGAAGTATGTTTCGATCTAACTGTCAGCAAAACAACACCTGGGTTGGCAGCCGTCTTAGATAATACAAATGGAAGTGGCTGTGTCACTGAATGAAATGAAGGGTTCATCAGGTCTGGATGGAATGGCAGCTTGTTCTTCAGTGGTTAAAGTACTGCTGCCCATTTCAGATGGGAACTCTGTTTGTTAGAGCTGTGCCATTATTTCTGGGCTAACGCAAGTCATAGTCTACCTGAAATTGTTCATACTACGAAACTCCAAGACTTCTCTAACAACTTTGTAGATATTTTTCCCTCTGTAAATATATTATTTGTGGTGAGCATATCAGAGAAAGATATGCAGGTGTGACATAAGGAGGTGGCTTGCCCAGTGGAAGGGGCTGAATGTTGTCCCCACAAAGATATGTCTACATGCTGATCCCTGGTACTTGTAAATTGGCCAATTTTTTTTTCTTGTTTGGAAAAAAGCATTTGCAGATGGAATAAATTTAAAGATCCAGAGACAGACGAGTTCACCCTGGATTATCCAGGTGGGTCCTAAATCCATGACACACATCCTTATAAGAGACAGGAGAGAAGACAGAGGAGAATGCCTTGTGATGGCAGCAGTAGGGATTGGAATGAGGCAGCCACAGCCAAAGGGCACCTGGAGTTCCCAGAAGCTGGAAAAGTCAAAGAAAGATCCTCTCTGGAGCCTCTGCTGGGATAGGGGTGGTGGGGGGTGCTGCAGACACCTTGATTTTGGGCTTCTGGCCTTCAGAACTGTGAGAGAGTAAGTTTCTGCCATTTTAAGCCATGGCAGCCACAGAAAATTAATACTTAAAGCATCACAGAGCGCGACCGAGGCCCCCTGGTTGTGGATGAGGAGGCAGAGAGGAATAAAAGCATCTGTGGGGCTGGTGCCCAGCTCAGCGCTGTCCCTGAGCACGTTTCTTCCCCATACTCAGCGTCGAAGGTGATGCAGAAGCAGCCATCTGATTGGCCACAAGCGGTCTAAGTTCTTTTTTTTAAGTGTTGAACAAATGTTTGATTAAATAATTGATCTTCAATATATTGATGTGCTTCATAATTGGTATGAGTCATAACTCATATTTGAGCCATTAGAAAACCTTTATTTTTAATTTAGGTTAATTAAATTATCCAACTCCTAGAATCCAAAAATGAATGTTTAAAAATATTAAGTGGATTTTTTTCTTTGTTATGTCATTTCTGGTTGAAAGATTCAGAACATAGAAAGCTGAAAGGAAACCAAAACTTCAGCCCTAACACAAAATGAGGCAGTTGGTTATTGGGAAAAGAATTACCACAATCTTAACTCAGTGCCTGACACGGAAGGGACTTGTATTGAATGAATGAGTGGGTAAAAGGCAAGCTTATTGGTGGGGTTTGAATACTGTGTTTACTTCTTGGTAAATAAGCAGCAGTTCTCTCAGGTGTATATTTTCATGATGCCATAAATGATAGGTTTTTTTACATTTTCAATTTACATCATTTAAATTAATGTCTTTGTCATTAGAGAAGCCACACAACTTTCCTGGAAACAGGCCCATCTACCATTTTCCATCGTGGGTTGGTTCTTACACCTGCAGTTCACCTGCTCTCTTCTGTCTTGCTCCTCCTCTCCTGCTCACCTACAGAAAGACTGAAAAGAAGTTTTTTGCCAGCTTGTTTTTCTACTTATACATTTGTTATTATTTTATTTTCTATTTGAAAAATGTTATTGTATTTATGGATTGTTTTGACTCTTTGTAATAGTTATTACCAATTAAAAATCATGGTTTCACAGAACTTACACGCTGGCAGATGATGTTGAACAAACTTATTTCTACATTTATTATACTGCTCACTGACTATTCACAGGTCAACTGAGCCAGGCTCTTCTACACAGAAATATGTACACCCACTCAGCATCAACATGCACCTCTTAGTAGTATAGCCTGTTTCAGCTGAAAGACAGTCCGGGGGCAAAATGTATTCATGGAGCATGTCTGCCCATCTGCCTGGGCAATGCCAAGGGGGTATGGCCAGGGGGTGGGAACTGCCCATGTCAGAGTCTGGAGTAGAAGGAAGCAAGTTGAGATTTCTTTGCACAAACCACAGGGAGCTGACAGAAGCCGACCCAGCAGGCCCATCATGCTTTGTGGTCTCCTGAGTGCCAAGAGAAGATTGTTTCTCTGTCACCCCAATTGTTCGCGTTTAACATGGCAGTGTAAACCAGGCACAATTAGGGTTTTTCTTGACAAATCATTTATCCCAGGGCTTGACAGTTGGAAATCAAAATGGCTCTGCTGCATTCTTTAGGATCTGAGCCAGACAAGATGTTTAGAAAAATAAAAGTAGAACAGAGAAAACTATACAAACAAACCAAAAAACTTCCATAGTGGGGTAAAAATTTATGTCATGTTTGATCAAAAAATTAAATGTCATTTTTGGTCATTGATTTACTGACTTGCTATAATTTTCAGTATACTGCAAGAAAAATATCCTTAGAAGAATGCAAGTATCTTTGGCCATACAACCTAAAACAATTAAATGCAAAGAAGAGACTGCAAAAAGTAAAGGGCTTGAGAAAAATGGTGACTTGGCTTTCTTAGTGATTTGGGAGACTTTCAGAACACACCAGGCTCAACAGAGTCCTTGGGTCACATGAATGTAACTAAACACTGATTTTCAACAACTGCGATTCCTTTCCAACATTGTGTGGGAGATGCCTTTGTAAATCCTGGGCCTGCTAGAGCTACTGATTCCTACTTAAGAAATTCTGGGCTGGGAGCAATGGCTCACGCCTATAATCCCAGAACCTTGAGGCCAAGCGGGCAGATCACTTGAGCCCAAGAGTTTAAGACTAGCCTGGGCAACATGGTGAAAACCCATCTCTACAACATATACAACAACAAAAATTAGCCAGGTGTGGGGTGTGGTGGCACATGCCTGTAGTCTCAGCTACCCAGAAGGCTGCAGTGGGAGGATCACTTGAACCTTGGAGGTGGAAGTTGCAGTAAGCCAAGATTGCGCCACTGTACTTCAGCCTATGCAACAGAGTGAGACCTTGTATTAAATAATAATAATAATAATAAAAGAAAGAAAGGACAAAAAGAAAGAAAGAAATTCTGACAATAATAAGCACCTGCCATATAATGTTGGATGGTTTTACATAAGTTCTTTTCGGATCTACTTTATGGTTTTCAAAATATTTGTTAAAATAACACCTTTCAATGGACTTTTAACACTTTGTTTTTTGCAAGAAGACTCTAGGACACCCATAATCTTACATATCATCTTGTTTTCTACATTGACCACGCGTCTTCCCAGACCATCATGGACTTTATGGGCGTTTCATATGAGGCCTGGGACCTTTGCCCCAACCCGCCGTGTAACATCTGGCCTGCAACACTGGGTGTGGGTGAGAAGGGACAGCTGTGCTTAGAGAAGAGGCTGCTCTCAGGCACTGATGTCCCTTCACCAGGCCCTGAAGAAGAGAGAGGTCCTGCTCTCATGGAGGGCTGGGGTTGGGGGCAGACTCACGGTTTCATTTTACACCTGTGTATTGAGAATCTAAGATGTGCCAGTAGTGCTTGGTAATGTACTTGGATACATCAGCAGATATTAAAGGCAAGGATGCCCACCCACGCAGCAATCACTTATATATGAAAGAAATTCAGACTGTGATAAATACCCATCTCAGGGATGTATGCAGTATATCAGGCTTAAGGGAAAGAAATGTAAACACAAGTGCTTGTGTCTTTTTTGTCCATTTCTCATGTGCGACTGAAGATTCTTTCTCTACCCCCAGCCCAACTCGCTTTCCATTGTGTTAGGAAAACTCAGGAAACCCTCTACACCATGAGGAAGAGGACATCATATTTTACATAATATGTGACACGGAGAGTCCGCTTGGTTTTGAACCATGAATTCAAAATACAGCTTCATTTTTTTAAATTAAAAAAATGAGATCGTGTTTGATCTGCTCCATCACAGAATGTCCTGAGAAGATGGCAGTGGGTACCAGTCAGGAATGCCTCCTTCCTTCTGGGGAACTGGAGGTCAGTGAGTTCACTTCTCTGGATGTTGGTTTCCTACACTGTAACATACGTATATTCAACAAGAGACAAATGCAATAGGAAGAAGTGTGTTTTCTAGTGGTGTGTATCATTTGGAATACACATCTCTCAATGAATAACTTCAGTTGTTAATTCAATTACAAGGAGTGGATTTGGTTCTATCTAAGTAGTTTTAACCTCAGATTAACTTTTTGTTGTGTATTGTTATAGTGTCAATTTCATTATAAATTTATTTTTGAAATTTTCTTACTGCCAAGATGCAATTTTAGATTTTTTAAAAATGTAGATAAACACTAGCAACTTTGAAGATGGACACAATTGTACTGAGAGTGAAACATCCTCTCTATTATGGTTTCCTGTTGGCATTTGCCGTCTGCTCAATCCTAACTCCAATCTATGTCTCTGGTTTTGTTCTCTGTATGCTGGACTTCCACATACCTGTGACACATTAGCCAGTGTCCTGTGCCCAGACGTGATTAAGCCAAGGGTATACGACTTGTAGGGGGATTGGCGAGTGTGTTCACAGAAGCTTCTGCTCGTTACCATTTGGCCAGCACTGATGGATGGGCATGGGTATCCTGACAGCAAGCACAGTGGCTGTTTCCCATGGGATCCAGCTACCCAAACAGCCCCCGGGTGCCGGACAACAGCCCAGACTCTCGGGGACAGCTCAGGGCAATATGTTGCTCCCTCAGGGCTGCTGTTGTGAGGTCCTGGAGAGAAGTCTGGCCCTCCTCTGGCTGGCCCAGAATGGACCCAGCTTTCCGAAAGTGCATGGCTGGGGGATAATGCTGCCCCATCAGCATGCTGCAGGCTTTTTCCCAGAGCGGCAGGGCCCCTGTCAGAGCTCGTTGGCTCAAGCTCCATCTTCCAGTCCACTGCAGGGAGGCATAGGTGGGGGAGTCCCTGCTTCCCACTCTCCGTCTGTCTTAGAGCAGGGTCCTGGCTCCACCTATCCATGCCCTGTGGCTCCATCCGTTCATGCCCCGTGAAGTCACAAGTGGCTAGCTTCTTAACCATGTCTGTTTTCATGCTGTTTACAATCCGCTCTACATATAGCTGCGGATGAGTTTATTCAATTCTCACATGTCAGGGACAAATGAAAATGAAATCTAGTCACAGGAGCGCAGGTCCAGACGTATTCCTTCATGGGCAAATGTGTCGTTGCCATAATTTTACTTCAATGACAATAATTAAACATTATTTTGTTTAAGTCTTACATCCTGCCTTAATCAGAGAAGAAAAAAATCTGTGATCCAAACTGTTACCTGGTCTGGCCTGTCCCTGGCATGAAATAAGATGCACCAAAGTGAATATCAATTTCATTACTGGCTTTGAATCAAAGCCCAATATTGAAGAAGACAAACTCTAAATCAGTTTGTTTCTTTGGAGTGTAAAAAGAGGTCATTTCACACATGTGATAACTGTGGATTAATGCCATACATGCTGACAGAATGCAATTGTATCTTCAATAATGCTTATTAATGAGATAGTTAAATGAGAGAACATGTCATAATTGCCTTTTGTTTTTCCTTTGACATATTATTTTTCCCCACTTAGAAAAAAGGGCACCAGGCTGGTATGCCTAAGAGGCTTATTTGTGCTAACAGACTGTGAGGACTCTGGCAGGTGCTCCAAGAGCTTGGTCTCCACCTTACCCATGCAGTTTTGCAGCTCCGTCCCCTTTCCATGGCTGGCGAGGCTGTTTTTCAGTAAAAGCCAGGCCCACGCTCAGCCCTTTGTCTGGGTGCTCTGCTCACAGCCTGGGGGCAGGCAACTTTCCTGCCATGAGAAAGCCAGTTTTGCAGTCGGTGTTTTCTCAGAGAAAATGCATTACTGTGTTTAGTGTGAGGAAGAAAGTGTTTATGAAAGGAGAAGGCTGGAGCCCCCGTCTGAGTGTGTGTCGCTGAGCGAGTCCTGGCAGAGTCATCAGATCTTAGCTTTTGAGTGGTAACAAAGACTTCAGATTTAAAGCAGGTGAAACTGTGTGCCTCTAGGACTGGTAATGGTTGGCTCCACTTTTGTTTTCTTCCCTTTTATCAATGGATGTGAGTAGATTTTTTAAAATAATGTTTTCCACGTTGAATTTTGGCCAGCGAGCCTCAAAGCCCTTGTGCACAGGGTAAGAACGGGGGTCACCCCTTTGAAACGCAATGCATAAGAAAGAAAATTAGTAAAAAGGAAAGCCAGGCTTTATTTGTGGAGATTATAATAAGGACAGCATCTTTCTTTTTTTAAAAGACAGCCAGAAGAGTGAAAAAGACTTGCAAAGGAAAGAAAACACGAGATCCCCCAGTGGACAGGAACTGATGGAAACTTTAGAAAGAGAATGGTAGCATTGTTTTGTGCTTGCAGTAGAGGAGCTGGAAGGGAACCTCGGGTTCACTGTGCACGGCATGAAGGCATACAGCAGGCGCACCGCCAGGCCTCAGAGTGTTTCCACTAAAACTTGCAAAGTTTATTCTTGCATGCATTAGGGACGTTTTAACTCAGCATCAAAACTCGGTAAGAAATAGAGCTGCCTGGGAAAATTCGGTGGGCAAAGCTGCTTTATTTTCATTTTAGTAGTTCTCCTGTACTTTTTGCACCCCCTTTCCACTCCGGAAGCACAAGTTGCATTGGAAGTCCGGAAGAGAATTTCTGTATTTCACAGGAAAAGTTCCCACATCCCATTATCTTAGACACTGGGTGTTTCTGAAAGGCCATAAGCAGCAAGGACAGTGGACACGGGGCTGAGGACGGGCCTGCCAAGCTACTGCTTCCGTAGCTCCCTGTGTTTACAAACAGCCTTGCCAGCCACAGAAATGACAGTGAGCAGGGACATGGCGAGATGGAGCTTCAAAACTCCATTAAGGTGGAGCTAGGATCTCGGAGCAACTGCCGAATACAGGTCATACCTGGCTTGTTTGCAGGTCACTGGCCATTGAGAAAAAGAGGATTTGGGGACCACTGAGAAAAAGAGGATTTGGAGACACCTGAGAATAACTGAGGGACTTGTAGGCATTGAGGATCCAATGCTATTAGAAGATGGGACTCAGCACTTTATGGTATTTGGTAGTGAAAGGTCAGGTTAAAGAATCACTCTGGTCCTTGGAGTGAGGTGATGACTGAAGGCAAGAACTGAAGAGACCAAATGACCATGTTACAGACCAGTATGGCAGGCACAAGCACATGTGGAATGGACTGGCTACTTAGAGCTGTGCTGGGCACTTAAAAAAGGTCAGTCGTAAGGTTAGAGTGTTAAATCTGTGCCTTGAAGCAGCTTCAGAGAATTATGGGCTTTCCACGTTTGTGCTAATAGATCCCCTTGTTTGCATGTTGCATCAGGGCTGAGTCATCTAAGAACAAGCTCAGAGTTTGAACCTGTGGTTTGACAAATGGCAAGGCTAGTTGAATTCACAACCTCTTCAGGGATTTTGTGTGAGAGTGGGGGCTTTACCAAGAAGGAAGTGTGCACTGAGCATTAGAATGGGGACATATGAGAAGACTCAGATAACGGAGACCATGCAGAATCCTAAGCCTCTCAGCTTAATTATGAACAGCAGAACCCACTTCAGCTACTTTGGTCAAAAAACAGCATTTATTGAAGATTATTGGGCAACTTGAAGGCCCCTAGAAAGTCCATACTATCCACTGCTGCTGGCTTTCAACATAACTCTCACCAATGATGCTGATCATTGGACCTCAGAACCTCCACCACTGCCATTCTCTTAATGGTGACTTGCCTCCACAAAAAGTGGGTCCCACCTGGGGCCTGCTCTCTCGAAGGACTGTCTTCTACACAACAGCCTCCACGAGACAGCTAACTGCAGAATATTTATTGTAGGGCTGTGCTTCAGTGCAAGAGAGCTAAGGAAAGCAAGTTCCTATCTCCTCTCTGGGGAGGTGGACAATGATGTGAGAAAATCCCAAAATAGAAGATGGTTGCTCAAAATATACTGGGCAGACATGAAGCAAGATGATTATATATAAGCATAGTTCTTGAATCATTGTGCTTAGTTGTACCCACTCTACCTATGTTTAAGGTTGGATTTGACATTAGACAACATAGTTTTCCTCTTTCATAATAAGTAATAGAAATTTTCCTGATGCAAAAATTATCCAAAGGTGTGGTCTAGAGAGACCCTTTGCTGAAGAAGGGGTATTACTAAGAGGTGAACATGGAAGACATGAGACCTGACTGCCAGACACCTTGTGTTGGGCCAAGGGGTGTTCCAGGCAGATGCAGGGTTGGTCACTTGTGCTTCATTAGCTTTCGTTTGAATATCACAACTGCCTTGTGAATCTGGCAAAGCCAGATGCTGCTCTTCTTGCTTACAAATGGTGAGGTGGAGTCCTGCTAGAGTGGCTCACATAGGGCCCCAAGGGGAGGGATGGACAGAATCCGAGTCCCTTGTCTCACCTCCCTAGGTCTTGCTCCATGACATCTGATGTCTCCAGCACACTTCACACCTTTCTGAGCATCAAACTTACTGTCATCCTCAACAAATACCTCTTGTTCTATGCATGCAGGGAGCCCTTTTAGGTGCACAGCATGGCACACCAATTGTAGGTCAAGGTCATAACAAAGAGATGTTTTGTTCCAGACTTATGGTCATATTCTTTTAGCTCTTTACACTTATAGAACTCTTCCCTTTATAAACACTTCCACATACTTTTCTTTCCTGCAGGGCCATGCTGAGCCTTTATAATCCATCTCATTAGAATTTAGGCATGTGTTCCTGAATCTTCCTCACGAGTCTACAGGCTGATGGCAGATATGCTACTTGTCCCTCCTACACTTGTGCCCACATCTGTTCTTCTGGAGAGCAGCATCCTTGTTCACAGGTCCCAACCTGGGCTCTGAGATATTTCTAGCCAGTTGTCTTGTCCTGCAATGTTCCTGGTCTTGTTTAGTTTGGAGTCAAGATTGTCTTCCCAGGAGGTCCATTATCTTCTAATTAGGTCAAGGCTAGCCACACTTCCACACTTCCAGCAACTCCACTCTTGTCTGTCTTCTGATTGAGGCAGATGATACCTTCACCAAATGACTAAACCTGGTGACATCCAGAGGATAGAGTATTGCTAGGGTTTAAGGAAGGCCTTCAAGGTCACAATGTCATCCATTGTATTTTGGCTGGGAACTCTAGAGTCCTTGCCAAATTTACATTTGGACAACTGAGAAAAGTTTCAAGTTATTTCGCAGTAATGAGGATGATCTGGGGAGCTTTACATATGAACCTGGAATGACATTCAGTTAAATAAATGTCAACCTGCTGGGCTAGCTTTTGCTCTATAGACAAATACAGGGCAGAGGAGTGTGTCAAGGTGGAAATAATCCAGAAAGACAGATAGCTCCTGGTCTGTTACTGAGCTTTGGTGGAAAGTGAACGTTTGACTGTGGGTCACCAAGTCACCATGCGACCTGAACTGCCTATCATGAACTGGGTGCTTTCTGACCCATCTAGCCATAAAGGGGTCATGCACAGCAGCATTCTATTATCAAATGGAAGTGGTATATATGAGATCGGGCTCAAGCAGCTCCTGAAGGCACAAGTAAGTTACATGAGGAAGTGGCTCAAATGCCTCTGGTCTCTACTCCTGCCACCCTACCTTCACTCCCCCAGCCTGCACTGATGGCCTCATGGGGAGTTCCCTATGATCAGTTGACAGAGGAAGAGAAGACTGAGGCCTGGTTCACAAATGGTTCTGCAGGATATGCAGGCACCACCTGAAAGTGGACAGCTGCACCACTACAGTCCCTTTCCAGGACATAACTGAAGGACAGTGATGAAGCGAAATCTTTCCAGTGGGCAGAACTTCCAGCAGTGCACCAGGTCATGCCCTTTGCATGGAAGGAGAAATGGCCAGATGTGCAATTATATACTGATTCATGGGCTGTAGCCAATGGTTTGGCTGGATGGTCAGGGACTTGGAAGAAGCATGATTGGAAAATTGGTGACAAAGAAATTTGGGGAAGAGGTATGTGGATGGACCTATCTGAGTGGACAAAAACTGTGAAGATATTTGTATCCCATGTGAGTGCTCACTAACGGGTGACCTCAGCAGTAATAGAAGACATATAAATATTATAATATAAATATTAACAAAATTGATTGTATTTTCAGAGTATTTTGGAAGAACTATGATTAAGAATTGTTAGACACTTTGTTTTCTTAATCAAAAATATCCAATTCCTGGTCTTTTGTTGGAATATCTCTTCCCTCTTTCTCTTTCTCTCCGTCTTTCTCTCTCCTCTTTCTTCATTCCTTCCACTATGTTGATATCCATGCTGATACAGGAAGTGTAATACAATTAGCATGAAATAGTGAATACAGCCAAATCTCTTGCCTCCATGAAGCATGTACTCTAATTGGAGAGAAAAATAGTGTGAACTACAGCTTGAGTCAGATGAACTGACAGATTGTTAATATATGACAGTGCAATAGAATCATATTAACACATGGGAGAATCAGAGGACAAGGGTGTCCGTGGAAGCAGAGGTTGTCTGCATTTGTAGCAATGCATGCAGGAGTAAGACGTACTGAACACACATTGCAGAGTCAATGCTGTGACTGGGCACTTTCTGCTTTGCAGGGTTTCTGGTCTGAGAACCTACAGAACAGAACTCATCTTAGAAGAGCACTGATTCTTGTCAGTCATTACTGATATGTTTACCTCCTGACAATCCCATTCTCTGCGAAATTCTTTGTAAGATGTGGTTATAACTACAGGACATTATTTTTCTGGAATATCTTCTGAACTGTCCAGGCTGACGCATGGAAGGAAATAAAGGCAGGCAGGTTTTGAGAACCTGCATCTGTGGGTTTAGTTGCAGACAGTCTCGGGAGTTGCAGTGGCCCGTGGCCACGTAGCTGAGCCAGTGACTGCAGACGCAACTTCAGCTTGTTGTTTCAGCCTCGTGGGATCCACGCTGTGTCCTGATATCACCTTGGTCAGCCTTAACTGGGGCTTTCTGTCTCCACCAGGTAGTCAAAGGCATGCATATATCCCGCAGACAGCCTCCCATAAACACTGTAGCCTGGAACAATTTCATGGAAAATATGATTTTTCAGCAGCCTCTGGGCTTGCACGGCCCCCTCCAAGCATGTCCCTGAAACGTCTCCCTGGAGCCAACGCCAGACGGCTCCCAACATCTCAACTGCTTCATTTCTCTGTTTTTCCATCTTTGTTGTTGCTCTAAATTAAACTGCTGGAGAATGAAGCATTTCATATTATAACAATGCCTGTCAGGAGTTCTTTATAGTGCAAGATAAAACACAAACCCTTTAATTAACTTTTTTAAAAAAATAGCAAATACTATTAACCGTTCTAGGATCTTAATAGGTATACATTTTCAATGTGCCGTCCTGTTTTAATTCCATCCGTGCTGCTACTGTGTTACAGATTATCTCTCCACACATAATTGCCTCGGTCGCACACTCTATTTTTGGAATATTGTTTAAACAATACCTTGAATTCCAGTCATTCAGATGTTGCTGTCACGTCCCTGGCATATGTGATTTTGACTGAAATTTATGTATCTCAAAAAAATGTCTGGAAATGGTCAGGATACTAATCAGGAACATGGAAAATTTAAGGTAAAAGCAATTTCATCTCAAAACAAGGACTCAATAAGTTTAAAATGTCTTCACATGATTTCAGCTCTGGGCCTAGCAATTAATTTCCATATGCTACCTGGTTTTTATAATTATAATATATTATGTGATATTGTATTTTTTTCATTTTTCCACCCTCTAATAGTAATACAGATTTATATCTCGCTCAGTAGTGTATAATGTACATAAAAGTAATAAAACTGCATTTAAATACACATTTTATTATTCAGGCCTATCACACTACTTTTCCTGAGTAGGAAGTTCTACTCATGGTTGAAAATGCATGCTAATTACCCCAGCCTGGTTTTGAAGGACCCAGACATCAGTCCAATAAACACTAGACAAATTTTCCAGGTTGAAAAGAATAGCATTGTTCTGTGTTAATGAAAAATAATAACAGGACCTCCAAGACCCACTGATCTCCCAATTCCATTTGACAAAGTATAGCCACTATTTCCCCCAGGGGGTGTAGGAATGCCTGTTTATTTGTTTGCTCATGTATTTATTCATTCTGAGCAGAATATGGCTCACCTTATGTGGCTGATGAGGGAAGGCGTGGATGTGCCGTGGTTGAGGATGGCAGGAGATGCAGGCTTCGCATTACTGGTTGGTTGAAGTCCTGCAATCAGGAGTGCGTTCTTCCCGCCTCTGTGTTTTCTGAAGGAGAAACAGACATGGGAGTGGGGATGACCAGTAGGTGAGGCGAAGCCTAGCCAGGGTGCCATTAACCAGATCCAGAGCAGAAAGGTAACTTAAAGAGTTTTTGCTCCTCTAAGTACTGCTCCCTGGTACAAGTATGAAGCTCCCTTTCTGACAGAGTCCTGATTAGGCAGGAGGGCAGCTTTTTTGTTTTTGCATTTTATAATTAACTATGTGTATGCTTTCTACATTGATTGTATTATAGAATTATTATCATAAAATCTTACCTCATCACAGGAAATACAAAAGCATTGCATATGGCAGAGTAAAATTGATTGAATGGATCATGAATGCCTAGTTCCGAGGCTGTGGATATTAATTCTGATGAGGTCATGAAACCGTTTATGCTCAAATTTTGTCTTCAGTCTAAGTAAATACAGCTTTAGTAAGCTCTATCATATTAGTGTTTAAAGTGCTGTGATAGCCTCTTTTAGTTATTAATATTGTTTATAGATACATGTGTACTGATAAAACGATCCTTCAACCATACAGAAAGAAAACAAATATTATCACTCTAACATTTAGAATTAATTCAAAAAGCAACAATGGAAACTCAATCTACAACCTCACATGGCATAAATACAAAAACAAGTATAGCTAATTGAATAACTGGCAATGTATATATTAAAATTAAAATTTTCTCATGCATTTATTCTTTAACACTCAGCTAATCAGAGAAATATTTTGAAAATGCTAATTCACATTCCAGAAGCCCTTTAATGTGATAAAAACTCCTCTTCCTTGCAGTGAGGAAGGGACCCTGTGGAACTTCACTCTGAGCAGGATCATCACCGTCACCGCCTAACTTGCCCAGGGGCATGGGCAAGGTCCTAGTGCACAGTGCTGCATCCACACGGCCTCAAAGCAGCTCCCTGATTGTTCGGCAACCCCTGGCAAGAAAGCAGTTCCCCTAAATGCATTATTTTTTCTCACACATAAAACGTATACCTTACATGGTAGCTTCATATTATATTTAAATGCAATTATATACCATAGTATGGCTCCTTAAGCTGAATATACAGGGTGCAGTTCTACATTTTCCTTATCATAGAGGTAAACTGTTTAAATATCAATTATGCAACGACCCTCTATGTACTCTAGAAACAGATACAGGCTGTTCAACTTACATCCATGACTCTACTTGCCCTTTGATATTTTTTTTCCCCAATTCATATGCTACCTTATTTTCTTTCTGCCCTTTCATCAGTATTAAGCAGCCTCCTTGCTTCTTTCCATAGTGATGGTCTGGGGCAGCTTTAATCTGCTGCTTCTGATCTTCTGTTCAATGAAAAAGAGTTAATCAGTGTGTTTGAATTGTATATAAAGACAGTACATAGATACAGCCACTTGGGAAAACCGTCTGGCAGTTCCTCAAAAGTTAAACATACGGTCCAGCACTCTCAGTGCTAGGTATGAGCTCAAGAGACATGAGAATACCTGTCCATGCAGAAACATGTCCATCAATGCTCATAGCAGCATTATTCATCTTAGCCAAAACTCGGGAACAACCCAACTGTCCATCAATCGATGAATCAATAAATGAAATGAATGGGGTATATCCTTAACATAAAATACGATGCAACTACAGAAAGGAATGAAGCACGAAAGCGTGCATGCTATGACACGGTGAACCTTGGAAACATTATGCTAAGTGAAAGAAACCAGTCACAAAACAACACATCTCAAACGATTCTATGTATATGAAGAGCCATATTCAGAGACACAAGGAAGATGAGTGATTGCCCAGGGCTGGGGCCAGGGAGCAATGGATGGTGGGAGCGATCATGAAAGGTTACAGTGTTTCTTTTTGATGTGATAAAAATGCTCTAATGTTGTCTGTGATGATGGTTGTAAAATTCTGTAAATATACTAAAGGCTATTTCACTGTACACTTTAAGGGAGTGAATTGTGTGGTAGTGAATTGTATCTCAATAAAGCTGTTACCAAAACAAAACAAAACAAAACAATGATTCATGAGCAGTGTGTCAGAGCCTGAGAAATACTGCTCTCCGCTGAGTGGTCCGGCTGACTTACCAGATACTTAAACAAACTTTATTTTCTGACTCCTGCATATTTTCTGGAGAATGGGTTCTACAACTACAACATTTGGAAGGTTAGTTAATTTGTTTTATGCAAAGAAGGATCTCCAGTGATTGAGGACACATACTTTAGCCCCACAAATGGAAATCTTGACACCAATGTGTGAAAGGGGTTACGATGACACGTCAAGGGTAGCATGCTGGGGTGGGGCGGGGAAACAGAAGCTCTGCAGGTAGGAGGGGCTCAGTCAGGTGGGAGAGAAGGAGAAGCCATGGGGTACAGCTTCAGGAAGGGGGCAGGTGTGGCCGGACAGGCTGGCGGAGCAGCCCCTGAACAACTCTGCCACCGTGCGGGTGTCCTGCTTTCACACGGCTTCACTATGCACACACAGCACGCGCAGACCTCACTGTCAGGGCACGTATAACCCTGGAAACCCGGGGAAAGGCCCCTCCGCTGCGCCATGTCCTCCAGCTTCCCGCCTGCCGTGCTCCCGGTTCCCAGAGCCCAAAGAGAGACAAAAGTAGTCAGGAAATGTTCGGAGACCAAATGCAGGAGTCTAAAATCATACTGTACTCCCCAGAAAATATCCAAGTTTGATTTTTAATAATTCCCAAATAACAAGTTACATGTGCTACAAATTCCGTTGTAATGCCATTTAACCAACGAAAAGAAATTCCATCAAAAAGGAAAAACACGCCCTTGTTTTTGAACCCAGCCCCAAGCACGGAGTTGACGGGTCTAGCCACCTGCAGCACAACGGCTTACCCACTGAAAAGGAGCTTGTGACGTTTCGTCTTAGGAAGATTCTGGCTTTATCTTAGAATAAATGGATTCCCATAGAGCTTTGTCCTAACACTTAGTGAGAACAGACAAGGCCAGACAAGCAGATGGCCAGAGACAGAGAATACCTAAGAGCCTGCATTTTTCCTTCTAGCCATAAGAGGACACAGAACCCCATGCCACGGGGAAGGCAGTTTAAAACCGATCAATATTTTATGCCATCAGCTGGCCTGGCATATTACAGTTATGACACATCTTTAAAAGTAGGAAGAAAGAGATAACACAATGATTGCACTAAAATGTCAAGAAGCGAGTGTGCCAGCGGCGATGGGCTTTGGCGTTTCCTCCCTCCACACGCAGCCCCGCCAGGGCACCAACATGCTGGAGGTACGTAGGACTGGTCCTTCCCTGGTATTCCTGGAATCTCAAAGATCACAGCCTGTGCACAGAGGCTGCATATATTAATTTACAACAGAGGCAGGCAGGAAAATAAAACTCTCTGTGGTTCTTTTCTAGGGCAAGAATAACTTAAACTAATATAAAAATAAAGACAAACATAGAAATGGAGATGAAGACAAATGTGAAAAAGAGGAAGAAGAAGGAAGAGGAGGAGGGGGAGGAGGTCAAAAGGTGAGAATTCCTGGTAAAACATAAGTAACATTTTACAAACAAACAAACAGCAACCTCCAAGTACCCGAGCATGCTGCTGGGACGGAGAGACTCATTTTCTCCGTTCCTTTTGGCAGTTTCTTTGCCTGCTGTAGATTGAAGAAAATAGGAATAAGCATCTTTCGACCCACAAACAGATGTGCTTGATAAAGAAAATGTCAGCAAAAATACTAAAGCAATGTGTCACGGCGGCTTTCTGACAGATAGAGGGAAAAGGTAAAAAATGTTCTATCATGTCCGACAAGGTGTTCTTTTTGAGATTTAAAGATCACTGTGCAACTTTAAACATGTTTGTCACCTTGGCTCTGACTGCAGCTATCTGGAGCTTCAGAAGAACTTTATCAGCTCGGCATAGGGGGAAAGAAAGGAGCCCGTTCCCATTTATCTCAGCTCGGCTCCCTTCAAAGCCAACAAATAAATTACAGTGTACATTTGATACAAATTGATTTCTTAACTCAAATAACAATGTTGTCCTCCCGGTCGGGCCATGTGTCACTCACTCACGAGCCTGAGTGAAAGGCTCAATCTGTCTGTGTGACAGAAATAGGCCTGGCGCGCTCGGGAGGAATGCTAATCGCCCCGGCCTGGCCCGGCTTTATGGGCCGGTGGCGATAAGGGGGATCAGGCCCAGCCGCTCCCCACCAGGGCCCCATCCTGTCCGTGCCAGCGCGTGCCCTCGGCCTTGGGCTTGTCGGCCTATTTCACTAGGAAAATCAGATCCAGCCACCGTGGCTAGGATGCTTGTGGCCGGGATGAGCCGGAGCTGCAGTGAAAGGAAGCCCGTTGAGTGTCTTCAGCTGATGTTATCGGCCGCTGGAGAAATGAGATATTGGCAGGGCCTGCTGAGTCCCTTGCAGCTGAGCAGGTTAATAAGGTGGGGAGGGGGGGCTGCAGGCTAATTGGATTTGGCCTGGCTTGATCAACAGTGTCAGGCCCACTGCCAGGGAACCACACACGGTGGCTTTCTCTTTGTTTAAATTTAAGCCTGGAGAGGAAAAGTCGCACTGCTCTTGTGAAGCTGAGGGTGTGCTCCCGAAATCCCATCCTCGCAGGCCCAGGGAGTGGTCCCCAGTCGCAGAAGTGCTTGGGGGTTCCCATCCTGGGTGCGTGACCTTGCCGAGCTCTACCAGTTAGTGCCCATGAAGGCATCAGAACCCAAAAGGCTAACTGGAGGTGGGAGGCAACTGAGGTAAGAGGCACTGGCCTACTGGGTCCACGCAGGTCTCCCTAATGGTGCCGGGAGAGAGCTGCTTCCTCTCTACTGTTAAGGAGGGACAGTGCTCCACTGTGCACACCTGTGCAGAAACATTTCTAATGTGTAGGAAGCAGGTGGATGGGTATCCCATTTCTTAATCTTAGTCTTCACAGGCTTAGGGCTCGTCTTGACTTTAGAGCCAGGAATATTCTACAGAATCCCACCTCGTCCCCATCATCACCCCATCATGGGAGCACCTGTGGTTTTTAACATTCCTAGAACATTAACCTTCAATTAAACGATCAAGTCCTTCAAACATTCATACAACAGCACAGTCATTGATAATTTTATCCGGGATGCATTCTTCCAGTCAAGTTTAATGTATTGAAATTGAGAGGTGAGTTCAGATTATTTTTTAAAAAAAACTTTGCATTTTGTAGCTTTGTCAAATCATTTCAGAGAATATCTTCTTTATCCAGAATCTCTAATCTAGCAGTTTCACCCATTCAAAGTCTTAGCCTCTGATAGTATATTATCCCCTACAGAGAAAGAGCACATTATCAAATGTGCAGGTGACAAATACGTACTATTTCCAATATCTTTTACTAGGTACCTTGAAAATGTCCTACATCAGAAATGTTCGACTCTTAGCCAAGTAATAAAAATATAAATCAAGTTATGTAAGATTTTCCTAGTGGATACATCAGATAATGCTGATGTTTATGATTAATATCGTATTTAGTGTCTTTTTTTTTTTTTGCCAGCAAAATTTATCCAGGGACAATTGCAATCAGGGTACCGAACTGGATTTTTAAAGGAGAAAAGAACAGTAGTGGGAGATTTGCCCGCAAAGTGCACACTGTTTTCTTGATGTCAATGTATATTGCTGGGAGCTCTGAGCGAGCTAATCCCACACTCTTCCTTCTGATGGGTGATTCTCTGTTAGTTAAGAGATGCTTGCAGGAATCAGGTAGTGCTTACAATATCTGCTCTGTTCCCAGTAAAGGTGACTTGGGAAGGATGCTCTGACCCAAGGCTGTGCAGGTATCCCATGCCCTCTGTTTGTGTGTCTGTGTCTACTGGGTTGCCTTCAGGGTAGCAAGAAGAGCACGGCCCTTTTCTGGGCGTGCTGGGAGGCAGTGGGATGCGGAGTGGCGAGTCTGGCCCAGGCACATCTAGCTAACCCCAGAATGAATCAAGAATGAACAAGCATAATAGCTTTCATCCCCAGACAAGTCTCTCTGACTTCTAGAAAAGGAGCCTGTGACTTGCAGAAAAGGCGCTCAGGGCGTTTCCCCTGGGCAGGAGGGAGAGAAGCAAAGGGCAGGAGTGAAGTCTCCGCCAACACATGCTACTGACAAAGGGTATGAAGGGCACCTGCACAGCAAGAAAGCACCTCCATATATATATGAATATATTTACATATATTTATAAACATATGTAAATATATTTACATATATTTATAAACATATGTAAATATATTTACATATATTTAAAATATACAAATATATTTACATATATTTATAAATATATATAAAATATTTATTATTTATTACTTTTATTAATAAAGAAATGATAAATAATAAATAAATAATAAATAATAAATGAATATTTAGTATTTATTAATAATAACATAAATATAGTTTATTATTTATTAATAATAAAATATATTAACATAAATATATTTTATTATTTATTAATCATAAAATATATTAACATAAATATATTTTATTATTATTAATCATAAAATATATTAATATAAATCAAAATATACATTTATAAATATATAAATATACAAATATACATTTATAAATATATAAATATACACATATACATTTCTAAATATATAAATATCCAAATATAAATTTATAAATATATGAATATCCAAATATACATTTATAAATATATAAATATCCAAATATACATTTATAAATATATGTAAATATCCAAATATACATTTATAAATATATGTAAATATCCAAATATATATTTATAAATATATGTAAATATATAAATATACATTTATAAATATATGTAAATATATGAATATGCATTTATAAATATATGTAAATATATATTTATAAATATATGTAAATATATATTTTTCTAAATATATATGAATATATAAATATATATAAATACATGAATATACGTATAAATATATACATATATAAATATACACATATATAAATTTATAAATATATATTTATAAAATATATAAATTTATAAATATATATTTATAAAATATATAAATTTATAAAATATATGAATTTATAAATATATAAACATATAAATATAAATTTAAAATATATAAATATTTGAATGTTTATATATAATATATATTTATATATATTTATAAATATATAAATATATATTTATAAATGTATTATCTATAAATATATAAATGTATATTTATAAATATATTATATATAAATGTATATTTATGAATATATTATATACAAGTATATATAAATGTATATTTATAAATATATATAAATACATATGAATATATATTATAAATTTATATTTTTTAAATTTATATACTATATATTATACATTAAAATAATATATAATAAAAGAGATATATAAATATATATCATAAAAGATATATAAATATATATAATAAAATATATATGTATAAATATATATAATAAAAAATGTATATAAAATATATATTTATATATAAATATATAAATACAGTCTAATATGTTATATATATATTTATATGTTTATATAAATATATATTTATATGTTTATATAAATATATATTTATATGTTTGTATAAATATATATTTATATGTTTGTATAAATATATATTTATATGTTTGTATAAATATATATTTATATGTTTGTATAAATATATATAAATATAGAAATATATATTTATATATATTTAAATAAATATAAATTTATATATTTTATAAATATATATTTATAAATTTATATATTTTATAAATATATATTTATAAATTTATATATGTGTATATTTATATATGTATATATTTATACGTATATTCATGTATTTATATATATTTATATATAAATATAGATTTATACTAATATATAAATATATATTTATATTATATTTATATATAAATATACATTTATATATAATAAATATCGATTTATATTATATTTATACATATAAATATCGATTTATATTATATTTATACATATAAATATCGATTTATATTATATTTATACATATAAATATAGATTTATATTATATTTATATGTATAAATATAGATTTATATTATATTTATATATATAATTATAGATTTATATTATATTTAGATTATATTGATATACAAATATATATTTATATTATATTTATATATACATTTATATTATGTTGATATAGAAATATATATTTACATTATATTCATATATAAATATATATTTACATTATATTCATATATAAATATATATTTACATTATATTTATATATAAATATATATTTACACTATATATATTTATGATATTTATCTATTATATTTATACAATATATGTTATATATGATAAATAAATATATAATATATATAAATATTATATATAAATATACATAAATATATAAAAATATATAATATATTTATTAATCTTTAAATAATAATATTAAAATATTAAAATTTTATAAAATAATACAATAATTCATTAATATTTAAATAATAATAATTAAAAATTATAAATTAAATAATTATTTATAAATTGTCATCTATAAATACATGATACATATAAATTATTATATATTGATGTATAATATTTATAAATTGTTTTATATAATATATAAATTATTATATATAACATATAATTTATAAATTATTATATATCATATACAATATATGTAATAATTCATATATATAATATATAAATTATTGTGTATATTATATATAATATACGTAAATTATTATGTATATTATATATAATATATGTAAATTATCGTATATATTATATATAATATATATAAATTATCATATATATGATATACAATATATATAAATTATCATATATATTATATATAATATATATAAATTATCTTATATATTATATATAAGATATATAAATTATCATATATAATGTATAATATATATAAATTATCTTATATTATTTAATATATATAAATTATCATATATATAATATATAATATATATAAATTATCATATATAATATATAATATATATAAATTATCATATATATCATATATAATATATATAAATTATTAATATATATTGTATATAATTATATACATTATTATATATTTATATATAATTATACATTATTATATATAATGAGTATATATAAATTGTTATACATAATATATAATATATAATATATAATATTCACATATTATATATTACATATGAGATATTATATGTAATATATACAAATAATATTTATATATATTACATATTATATATAATATTACATATATAATACATAACGTATATCAATATATAAATTATAAATATGTATTTATAATTCATATATTATATATATTAGAAATATATAATATATATTATGCATAATATATGTTACATATATTATGTATAATATATAATATATAATTATATATAAGATATCTCATATATTTTAAGATATCTTATATATAATATATAAGATATATTTGATTAAATATATTATACATTATATATAAATATACATTTTTATAATATATAAATATATATTTGTAAACGTACAGTTATATATATTTATATATAAATATATACACACACATGCACATATATATACACTCACATGCACACATATATACACATATATACACGTATATACATATATACATATATATACATATATACACACATATTTACACACACATATTGCCTTTCAATATATTAGCTCAACTAATTTTTACAAGTATTTATCAATCACCTACCATGTGTCTCAGGATACATCAGTGAAGGACAGAGACTCTGATGTTCAAGGGGCATTCATCATAGCAGAAGACAATCAACGCTGATTATCTATGTATTTCAAAAGTAAACTAAACAGTATATTGGCAGGTAATATGTGCCATGTATTAAAATAATTCATAGAGGATGAGGGAAATCAATAGCTTGGGATAAATATTGCAGTTTTCAGTAGTTTGGTCAGGGTTGGCCTTACTGATAAGGTGGCCTTTGAGTAAACTTTGGGAGGAAGTGAGGGAATTAGCCATGCAAACACTGGGAGATGGGTGTTCTCACCACAGCACCAAGGTTCTGAGGTTGGGGGTACTTAGAGTGTTCCAGTAAACAGCCAGGACACGGTGTGACCAGAACCTGTGGGATAAAAGCAGTGAAGATAAATTTCCCCCATCAGAGCGCTGGGTGGAATCTGGCTCTCACTCTGCGTGACATGGGAGTCAGCTGCAGGACAGTTCAGCAGAAGACGGCTGCCATCTTGCACTTCAGGGCTCCCTTTGGCTGCTTGGTTAGCAATGCACTGTAGGGGGCAATGACAGAGGCAGGGAGGCTACCGGAGGTTTGCGAGTAATGGAGGGAGAGATGACAAGTCTTTAACCATGGTGGTGACACAGGCTGTGTGACGTGTGATGTGATTTGTGCAAGGCAAAACCACATTTCCCTGACAGATTGGGCATGGGGTGCAAAAAAAAAAAAAGAAAAAAAATCTGTCAACATTTTGGCCTGAAGAATCCGCAGGCTGGAGTTACTATTGGCTGAGAAGGAAAATTTGCAAGAAACGCAGGTTCAAAAGGTGTCATCAGGAATAGAGCTTTGGATCTGTTTCTGAGAGGTGCTTGTACATTACCCAAGACATTCAGTAGGTAGTCAGAAACACCAGAGGCAAGGCTGGGCAAGGATGGCAAATCTGGAAAATGTCCAGCATCTGAATGGTATTAGAAGCAATGCCAACAAGGACACGATAGGGCTAAATCGAAAAGGGGAGAGAGGGGCTTCAAGGAGGAGACCTGTTTCCACCACTGAGAGTCCCTTCAGAAGAGAAGAGCCCCGTGGGGAGGAGACTGAGCTGGAGGGTCTTCACAGTGGGAAGTGAATAAGGAGTGGGTGAAAGGGAGCTGTCCCCGGTGCCAGGTACTTCTCACTGACCAAATATAAAGACAATGCAGAATGGACAAATGGACCTAGTCTCACGGAGCCCACTGGGGACCTTTGGAAAGCAGAGCAGTGGGCAGAGCAGGGAGCACCCTTCCTGGGAGTTTTGCTGCAAAGGAAAGCAAAGAATAGAGGGGTAGCTGCTGAGGGAAGGGGCCAGGAGGGGAGATCTTGCTTTTTTTCTTTGCTTTTATCTGGAAGAAATAATATCAAGTGCTGTAGGAAGTGATTCGGCAAAGGGAGGAAATGTGGAAGGCACCAGGGGGAGAGGTGCTGAGATGAAGCCATTCCTCGCTCCTGCTGAATGTGCCTCCAGCATCTGCGTGTACACATTTGGCCTTGCAAGGGAAGGGAGGGCTCAGAGTTCAAAGACTCATCCCCGTGGCCCTTTATATTTTAAGTAAGAATTGTTGGTGTGTGACTAAGATCCCCTAAGCAGATGTTGACGCAGATGTTGACAGTTAAAGAGTTGGCAGCTGGGGGCGTCTTCTCTACACCCTGACCACAAAGCAGGTGCCAGGATGCCCCCACGAGGTGCAGCCAAGAAAGGGAGAAGCAAGCTGTCAATGTCATGAGTGATCATTACAGGGCAGCAAATGGCCCTTTAAATTCACTATCAGTTGAATTCGCAGATGTATAAAGTTGAATTTCGTTCATGTATTCTTTTTTTCCTATAGGAAAGCATCTTGCTTATATTTAAAATTTATTTTTTAAATGCATGATTTTCAAAGGTTTTGACCAGGTCATTCTTTCTCCAAAGGCAGCACTAAAAAAGAGGCTGGGAGGTAAGCTCATGAAAGCTAAGCGGCCCTGGTTGCAGGTTTGGGGAGTTGAGGGTGGCTGTGGACAGCAAGACTTCTGACACTCACCCCTGCTCCCCTGGCTGGGCCCTGTGATCCCCAAAGGGTTGAACATCTCTGTCCTAGATCATTATTGCTTGTGTTGACAGCAACCGCAAAGGTTAACATTTGTTGAGCCCCAGGCATTTTATCCCACTTATCTTCCCAATGTAACAGTGGAAGAGCTCTGTGTACATATAAGGGCCCAGCTACCTTTCTTGAGTTTCACAACAGCTTATCATGTAAGTGCACACTAAATTTTACACACACTTCCACAGGTATATTTCCCAACGACGGCTTGGTAAGAATCACTGCAACTCTAGCCAAGGCCACAGGGAAATTTCCTTGTGGTGACACAGGGACCTGGAGGAGCCAGGAGCCGAGAGACCAGTGGAGTTTCATGAACTGAGGGAGAATGGCCTGGGCCCTGGGGCAGGGCAGGACTTGGGAAGGTAGAGAATGAATGGAAGAGTGATCGCTGGTTGTTTGGGCTCAGACAGGCCTACCAGCCTGACTGTTGGAAAAGCACATTAGACAGTTGGGATGTAGCAGCTAGAAGAGCAGGTGCCAGACAGAAAATCCACTCATGAAGTCAGAGCTACCTGTGGCACTGGTATCCTGTTGGAAGAGCCTCGCTGTTTTTCTTCTACCTGTGGTCCAATTTGGACCACACCTGAGCCCAGGGGGACCCTCACCCAGAAGACCCTCCTTGACCCTTGCCGTGAGAGCAGAAAGATTCATTGTGACACCAATATTCTTCCCCCAGACCCGGGCTTTCCCCTCGGGAGAGGAGCAGAGCCTTTGCCTTAGAGACACTCAGGTGATGGCCAGTGCATGAGTGTCCTGTGGGTGCTGTAACAAAGTGCAACAACAGAAATGTATTCCCTGGGAGTTCTGGAGGCCAGAATTTCAAGGGCAAGGCATAGTCTGCAGGGTGGGCTCCTTCTGAGGCTGTGAGGGAGAATCTGTCCTGTCTCTCTCTCTGGCTTCTGGGAGCTGCTGAGAAGGCTTGGCATTCCTTGGCTTGTCACTGCATCACCTGATATCTGCCTCTATCCTCATGTGGCGCTCCCCTATGTGTTTCTATCAGCTTGTACGAAGATCCCAGTCTCACCGAATTAGGGCCCTCCTAGTGCAGTACGACCTCACCTTAACTAATCACATTTGCAGTGACCCTATTACCAAAGTTCTGGGAATTAGGAGTACCACATATGAATTTTTGAGGGTGTACAACTGAACTCATGACAGTCAGCAGGAGCTCCCTCCCTTCCTTCAAACAACCCATGGATTTAACGAATCTCTTATTCTGTGGATCAAGCAGTGGTCATTACTTATACTAGAGAATACCCATTTACCCCACGTGCTGCTAGAATTACCTTCCAGGTTTTAACTCACTTGATCCTACTGATACATGTATGAAGCAAGAGTGGACTTTATTTTCCACACATGGAAATGGAAGTCCAGAGAGGTTGAGTTATCCAAGGTCGCACAGTGAGGAATGCTGGGACGAGAATTCAAAAGCAGGCAAAGCCTCCATATCCACGCTGCTCGGTGTCTGTCCTGAAGACACAGACACTTGAATGAGCCTAAAGGCATTGCCTATTCCTGCTCAGGGAAGACACTTCCCCAACTTTCTCTGGTGCATTGCATGATGCATGAATGATGGATGTAACACTATAGCATTGCTTTGATGTTAGTGGGTTTTTATATATTTGAGCTAATGAAAACAAATCTTGGAGTAAAATCTTTTTTTGTTGTTGTTTTTTAAGGGCATTTGTCTAATTGCCTACCAGAGACATTTTGTCTCCAAAGCAATCATGATACCAAATGTTCTGCTTCTTCCGGGTGTCTGCTGCAGAAATGGAAAATCTTAAATCAAGCCTTGCTCTCTTGAAAATAAAAAGTCTGTGGAATAAAATAGTCTACTGAATAAACTGTAATATTATAAAAAGTATTCTGCAGCAAAAAAGAGCACATTTAGTCAGGATAAATAAAAGAAAGAAAACAATTTAAACCAAACTTTGCTTCCAATTAAAGTGCAGGTTTATTTTCAAAGAAAAATTACCCCTCACCGTAAGTGTGTGTCTGAGACACAAACCTCTGATATAAAATTAGCTCTGCTTCAAATCTTTTACGTTTAATGATTTCTTCTTTTAACATTTGGATCGTTTTATTATCTTTGGACACATATCAACATATTATAGACGCAAAAGGCCACAGCCTGGGGACAGCAGAGAGAATTTTCAATAATGTAATCACAGTGTCAGAGCAAATCAGTGAGGCTTTCCTCTTGAATTACTCTCAATGTGCAAAGGGACTTTCTAAGAATTTAGTGAAATCTGTCTTAGTCAGTTCAGGCTGCCATAACAAAATACCATTGACTGGGTGGTGGCTTAAAAAAACAGAAATTTATTTTTTCACAATTTTGGAGGCTGGGAAATCCAAGATTAAAGTTCTGGCAGGGTGTGCTGTCTGGTGAGTGTGCTCTTCCTGGTTCATAGACAGCCACCTTCTTATGTGGTCACATGATGGAGAGAGAGAGCTCTGGCATCTCTTACTCTGAGGACAAGAATCCTGTTGGATCTGGGCCCCACCCTCATGAACACATGTAACTTTAATTACTTCATTACTCTAAATGCAGTCACATTGCCGGTTATAGCTTCAGCCTGCAAATTGTTGGAGATATAATTCAGTCTATAGCAGAATCCATATAATTGTCAGAGGATCCATTTATCAATGCATGCAGCCATTTCCCCCATAGGATGTCACTTCAGGGACATCAGTTGGGAAGCATAATTTATACACAATTTTATGATGAGATCCAAACTGCCAAGCACAACAGGAGACAGCTATAGGATTTTTAGAAAGTTTCATGTGTGCCATTATACTTAAAGAGCTCTTAATTTTTAAATATACATTTTAAGAGGCTGATCTGTCCCTCAAACAAACCACCCATGAAGCAAACAAACACATGGAGAAGCCCACCTTGGAATGCGCCATGGCACCGCCAGCACCCAGCATTCCTCTAGCTGTGGCTACCTTAACTTTCCAAGGTTTTGGCTTTCTTGAATAATCTATTCCATATTATTGGTCGCTTTAACAGATTTTACTTATATTGTTTGTTTGTTTATATTTTATGCCAACATTTCAACTAAACATATTTCGACACTATTGAACCCGAATATCTACAATATAATTCCTTAGATGTAAGAATATGCTAACCACAATACTATGCTGTACTTTCAAAGCACTTCACAATTTACAAAAATTTTCACAAAAGTTTTCCCAGCATAGTCCTAACTTCATCCTCATGGTGGGGGAGTCCTCACTGCCATTTTTTTGGATGGGGTGATAACATAAGCAGAACAAGCAAACTGAAAGAAGCTACACCAGAAGCGGGGAGTGGAGCAACCACTCCTGCTTTTGAATTCTAATTAAGGAATAAACTGATGTTTAGAACAAAATATAGCTTTTCATTCCCAGTGGACATTTGAGATCTATTTCTAGCACTTCACTTTTTTCAATATACAAACAAAATAATCATCTTTTAGGGAAAGAAGTAAAGAACGCAATATTTTCCTTTTGAAATTATTGCCGTCAATGGTGCTTTGCGAATGAGCATGTGTGCCACGTTGAGAAGATCTTTCCAACCCACAGAAGGTTTCTCACAAAGATCGATTCATGATCTTAGACCCTTGGTAGCTAGAAGGAAGCAATATACAACTTGTCAATCAACGCACCAGGGTTCATTCTGTGTGCAATCATATTTATTTTCTCTCCCTTGAAAAAGAGACAGTTGTGCTGTAACAACATTCTGAGTTAAAGAGTTAAAGTAATTTGGTTTAAAATGTGTACAGGATGAAGAGGGATGGCCAGAAAATACTTTGATCCTTGATGCTGCCAAAGCTTATCTCCATGAGTAAAACAAAGTAATGGGGTTGATGGCAG